>NC_080711.1:16902855-17216427 GCF_019097595.1 Hemibagrus wyckioides
AACAAAAGAGTGTAGCAGTTGTTCTGAGTACAGTCATGCCTTCAAACTACCAGCCGATGTTGCTCGAACTGACCAATGCCTTTTCATTCAAGAAACAGGGTCACACATGGTTTATTAGTGTGCATAGAAATTTAGCTACAATAGGTTTGTAAAGGTGTTCAATTTTGTGATCATCTCCAATGGTCCAAAGAGTTCCAACTAATGAAGATTGTAAGCTGCATAGTGTGGCAGTGAAAACAGAAGAGGTCTACTACTCAGTATTTCACATCCACTTACCAAGAGTACAGGTTTCTTGGAACCTGACAAACATGTGAAAGCTCTGCCACAAAGCAATGACCCTTCAGCCATATTTCAGCTAAGGCACTGGGAGTGACAAATCTGATCTAAGGTGGGGGGGGGGGGTGTATCATGAGAGTGGTTCTGGCCGTTTTAAAACATATAACACAAAGTAAAGTTGCTTTTTTGAGTTTTGTCCAAGCTAGAATATTGTGGCTATACTTAGGGGTTGTTTTAGTCTTGCCCTTATTTTCTGTATACTGAATATTATGGAATTACCACATCAATTCATTTTGCAGCTTGTGCCCTAGGACACAATCAGACCCATGGGAAGCAGTGGTATCGTATAGTAAAGATGTTACTTGATATAGGCTGCTTTATGGAACTATACTTTTCAAGCACATCTGTGGTGTCAGGCACTTGATAGTGTAGATAAAAAAGAAGCTTTTCCTGTGTGTATAGTTTGGAATAAGATTCCTGTATGCCTCCTGGAGAGACATGTGCAAACAAGCCATCATTCTGGACATCTAGGGGGGCAGATCTTGGCCAGCTGTTGGTTCTAGTTCTTGCCAGTAAAGAACTCATTGTGTGTGTGTGTGTGTGTCAAAAACACATCAGGGTTGTGGATAAATAGAAACTAGAAAAAGCACAAACAAAACAATAACAATTACTCAACAAACTAACATGCATAGTGTTAAGTTGTGAGAATTGTAAGCACATAAAAACAGAGGTGGTTGCTGCTTGTTGTCTCTTTGAACAGAGGCTGACCTTAGCATGGTCCACCACACAGACACACTTACATTCTCCCCCTAGCCAAGCATGTCTTCTCTTTTCTTCTGTGGAGATCCCAGCTGTGCTGCTGCATGTGGTCTCCAACTCACCTCACCCAGGGTGCCTGTTTTCTCAAAGCAAGGATGCCACTCAAAGCTACCCCCAAGGTCAAATGACAGGTTTTTCATTCTCTCTTTAGATTGCTTCCTCCCCTCCTGCCTCTGACTTTCTGACACACAAGCTCATTGGTCAAGCACGGCTGAGGTACTGTCTCTGTGAGGCACATAGCATACCTCTGTGAGGTACATAGCTGCTTCCGGAGCAGGCTCACTAATCTTTATTGATTATATCTGCATGTTGTGACTGTTGCAGCAGAATTAATTCAGATGTCCACAGAAACATTCTGTCTGCCAATTTACAGAGAAATGCATCCAATCTAATTGGGAAAACAACAGTGAACCAACATACTGACAACACAACAAAAGAATGATATGAGAGGAGATTTAATTAGGATTTCAGCCTTTATTTCTTGGTGTTTACATCAAAATGTGTTAACATAAAACCTAGAACTTTTTGTATCAGACCTCATTCTCCCTGCAGTCTTCTCTTCAGGAGGTGAAATACAGGCTCAGTTAGGTTAAGCTCAGGTGATTGACTTGGCCAGTCTACAACCTTTACACTTTTCCTCCTGATAAATGTTTTGTTGGGTTGGCGGTGTGTTCTGGTCATTGTCTTGCTGGATGATATAGTTCATCTCGATTACTTTGGATGCATTTCTTTGTAAACTGGCAGACAAAATGTTGCTAATAAGGTTAATCTTGGTTCCAGAACTCTTGTGGTTCATTTCTTTACTACTTTGTTAATTCCAATCTGGCCTTCTGATTCTTACTGCTAATAAACAGTTGCATCTTGTGAAATAGCCTCTATATTTCTGCTATGGAAGTCTTCTTTTAACAGTCTATTGCAATTGCTGTCTGTTGTTCAGTAAACCAGCAGTTTTCAGGACATTCTCACTGGCTATGCCCAATGTTTGAGCAATGAATGATTTTTCCATCTTTTCTCAGTGTCAAATGGCTTGCTTTGGCTCTCATTGATGCTCTCTGACCTTTAGGTTTAGCCATTGTAGCAACAAATGCAACCTTCAGAGGTGAAACTAAAGGCTACAACCAAGAGTAGATATTCCGACCTATGAATTGTCAGTAGTGTGTTCCAATATTTCTGCTCACCTGTACATTGGGTGGTCTGATATTTGCTGTGCTCTATGCCTATTAACAAATCTACATGTAAAAAAAAAACAGGAAATAAAAACTGAAATTCTAAACTCTCTTCTCAAATCCAAATGTCTTCAGCCAAAAAAAATTAACCGGTGTTCAATTACTGTAGACGTTTCTCTGAAGCTTACCACACGAACTACATCCAACAAGACAAATAGTCAATGCAAAGGGAAGCTGTATGAAAGAGATGTCCTCATACTAATACAGACTTTATCCAAAAAACATAAAACCACAGCTGCCCAACACACTTCAGAATTAAATAAGCACCTCACCTCTCCTGTTTCAACCAAAACTGTGAGCTCCACAGGGTCAATATTCATGGTTGGGCTGCTATAGCCAAACATTTGTTCACTCATACTAATGCTAAAAGTCAGTTTCAAATGTGCCAGCAGTGAAAATCTGGGGCTGGGGACAATGTGAAATATGTATTGTTCTCTGATGAGTCAGCCTTCACTGTCTTTCCCACATCCAGGAGAGTTATGGTGTGGAAAAGCCCCAAAGAAGCTTCCCACCCAAACTGATGTGTGCCCAGAGTAGAGCACAGGGGTGGATCATTAGTGGTTTGGTCTGCAAAATCATGGCATTCCCCAGGCCCACTACTTTTGCACTGTACGCTGAAGGTTTTGCTGTCTATCAGGGTGATGTGATGTCATAGTGTTCTGATGAACATAAAAAATGAAGCTGAACGTCTCCCGTGGCCTACACAGATATGAAGAGCCAGATGTGTGTTATTCCCTCATTATTTTACTTTACATAAAACCAGAGAACAGGTCAGAGTTTTTTTAAGTTCCTGTTAAATCTCAATAAAAAGTAAATAGTGCTGTCACTTCCAAACAAGCCATCATTAAAATGACATCAAAACCATAAGAAAGATAACAAAACTATTATGTACGGCCAAATTAAAGGGTTGGTCATTCTTAAAAAGAGAGAATGCACTGGTAAGCTCGGGAACAGCAAAGGGCCCGAAAGACAACAGAAAACAATCTGTGCACCACAGAAGAATACATTCCCTGATTTTAATAAATAAATAAATAAATAAATTTACAAAAGTTGTCCAGATCAAGAACACCTTTGAGGAGTTAAGCATATCTGACAACAATCAACTGCATCAACTCAAACTTGCTTACTAAGAAATCTTTTGTGATAATGAGCGTCATTTTAAACCAGGTGGACTGTATTTATGTGTAAATTGTTAATACAAAGATTTACAAAAGAAATTGGTATTTTATTGGCAAAATTTTATATCCGACTTTTGCGCCTGAGGGTGTGCAAAGCTACCCATAAGACTAACTAATGTAAACTTGATTGAATTCAAGTCATACAATTTGCATAGATTACTGCACTTTTATATCTGGAAAACACTGTCAAGTTTACATTTCTTATTTTTTATCACTTTTACAGCATAAAGCAGACACACTGCCACAGCATCCACAGCAACTTACAGAAGTCCTTTGGAGTATCTATCAAAAACACACTTTCTTGTTAGTTCACTTGGTCAGGGACTAAGAATACCATCGAAAACAAATTTTGAAATGCATTTTATATTATTGGCCTTCATTCAATAATCTGAAAGGAAACAGAGGATTGTGGTCTGTCTGAGCATAGCTGTAAGTTGTAAACATATTCTTCAGCTAATAGATTTAGCACTAGATTATTATGAATGATATTTTACATTATTAAACATTTTTTAAATGAGTCCAAATAATTTTTATTCTCATTTTCAAGCTTTAACCTAATCTTTCATTTCAAGTGAAGATGGTTACTACATGGAAATCAGCTGTGCAATGCACATGCTTAGTAATTTTGTGCGACACGAACATACACACAAGTATTAAGTAAAAAAGTACTGTTCTTCATGTAGCTGAAACCTCCAACCTGCAATTTTATTCATGATGGTCTCTTTGCATCAACAGGCCAGAAGTTGTTTACCTTCTTTTTCTTTTTTAAAATAGATACACTACCACTCAAATGTTTGGAATCACTTGCATATTTCAGCAAAGTTTGAAGAAAACATTTATCATTTCCATCAAAATCATTATTTCTAACTCTGACATGTCAGCATGTCCTGTTCTTTTGCTATATTTTCTATCCAGACTAATTTCGTGTGCGTTTCCTTGGAAAACAATACATTTTTGAGTCATCCCAAACTTTGGAGCAGTAGTGTATATAAAATGTTCTGTCATTAATGATGTCATTTTTGTCCATCAAAAATTGCTGAATTTTTCAAGACCTTTCAGTACTTGGTAGTGCAAAAATGTCCCAGTCAGTGCCTTTTGGGTACCAATTTTTTGTACCCAGACCGAGTCTGCTTCCTAAACATGTGTCTTTCAGGCAGTGATCTGAAGCCCCAGTGGCTCTGAGTTATTCAGAGTCAACTGTAAGTCTTCATAGCAAAGAATTAAAATAAAAAAAAAACAGCTGATTTAAAAAAAGTGTTATACTTAATATTCTGATATTATTTGCATTTTAAATAAAAACAGCTTGAAGAATTTTATATTAACAATTTAAGATATAGTAGTTTTATAATTTAATTACTTGAAAGAAAAAATTAGAAACAATTAATTTAGAAGGTAACGATTTCCTATAATATATTCATATGGAGATTTCTTCCGCTTCCATGTATAATCCTTTTTTTTACCAGCCTAAATTCTATTTCACTGCAACTTTTGGGAATAGAAGGTCAAGAAAAGAGGGAGAGAATTCTGGCTCATAGACATACATCTTTCCTGACGGAATGGATTTGCCCAGACATATCACTGAGCCCAGGCTCAGACTTGAGAAGGTTTTATTTCTGTTGCTGAAAATCCTCCCTCAGTCCCTCCCTCTCTTGGTTTCTTGCACACACACACACACACACACACACCAGTCTTTGCTTGCTCATTGTAGTTGGGTTGAACTATTGTGGGTAATTCTGGAGAATCCAGGGTGTTGGCCATGCAAGTAAATAATAATATGAAACAGCTGTGCCTCCATTCTAAGTGCAGGAGCTTTTGGTACAGTACACTGCTGAGTGCTCTAAAATTCAAAACAATCATGGTCATCATCTGGAGCCATACCACTCAGACAAACATCTCTTGACATGAGTACCTAATTATTTCTTGTTTCCTGTTCTTTCTTAATTTCTACAGTGGTTCACCCTCGCTCTGGCATTTTCTTTGAGAAGAGAGGTCTTCTCCAAATCAAAGAGGGGTGAAATGGCTTCAAATAAGGGAAAAAGAAGGGGAAAGAAAAAAGGCAGAAAATGTATAATAGAGGTTGGATGTTAGTGGTGTGGACCAAGTTGTCACAGCCCAGCCCAAACAGTAGAAGAACTGTGGATGTTTGGTGTGAGCCACACACAAATTATGGTGTTCCAACAAGGTACTTGGGAGATGGAAAACGGTAGTTCTTGATTGGTGTGAGGTTGCTATATGGCAGATGCACCATTAAGGAGGAGAAGCAACCCTTCCAGGAGAAAACTGTAAGGCCACACTGTGCTTAGTGGTTAGTGTTTAACTGGAGAGGAATGCATGGTCTGGGCCCAGCTAAGGAGGGTCTAGTCTCGTCCTGATCAGTGTGCAACTCAGGCTTCTCTGTTCACATATCAGCTCTGAGTCCAGAATCCAGAGTTTTGTCTCTCCGGGTTCGCTCCCTTTGGCATATTACCATACATTTCCTGTAAAGTCAATTAGGGTATCTATTTTATTTTCATTAAAGGTCATTTGAAAAGGCAGATTTATTTTAGTTTGTATTTGCTACAGTACATTTTTGATGGGTCAAAGATTTGGTTTTTAATTGCTTGAACGTGAATCAAACACGTCTTCCAAAAGCTTTTCACAATGTTTTACCAGATTTGCTGCTCATTCCTCCTGACTGAAGTCAGATCTGTAGGCCTCCTTGCTCAAACTTTTTCAGATCAGTCCATAAATTCTCAGATTCAGATTTGTGATAACTGCCAAAATACAGCCACTGTAATACTTTCACTTAGATGTCCTAGCTATCATTTTGTTACAACTCACTGTCCTGCTGGAAGACCCATTGCTGACCATGATTCTGGACAATGAGGTTGCTTCAAGATTTCTATAATCTTTGTTCTTTGGGAAAAATCAGTTCCTCAACCATTTTTCTCCATACATACAGTGGATCAACATGGCCATGAAATTTTTGGTTTCATTTGATCAGAGAACACTTAAGGAAGATGATCACCTGTAAAATGCTGTCTGGCTTTTTTATGCTGGTCTTATACTGCATTTGACTAACTTCAGAAGTGGAAAGTCATTTCTGACCACAGTGTGTTTAAAGTACAAAGTGGGGAAAAACATGGATTACTCCATGCTTGTCTTTTGTTAGCAACAAACTAGTAAACTCACTATGATGAGTGATGTTTATTTTCCTCCTCAAAACAGCAAACTGAACAGTCAATGTTAAAGATTTAACACATGAATGTTTCTCGTTTGTTCAATCTGAAGCAAATACATGTAAATACCTCCTTGAAATCGATTACCTTTAAAAATTACCTTTAAATGTAAGAAGTGATGCTCTACATCTGATTATGTGTGGCAGCATACAATTCCCTGATCTCTAGCAGAGAAGTTCCACAGTAATAATTTTAAGTTTTTTCCAACCTTATCCTGGCCATTGGTCAGGAATTACAAAGAAGTACAATTTCATGTATGTACACTTCTGGCCCACAAATTTCCACTAATGCTTATACAGCTAAATCATATTTGTTTTATTAAATGATTGCTTTAAAATAACCTCCCATGTAATTAGAGCCGATGTTCTAACTGACTTATCAAAAGAAATGTCAAGTAGCATGAAATGAGTAGAGTTGTGAAAATGAAATATCTTTAGTTTAAGTATAGGTCAATTTTAAGTGGCTTGCATAAATGACTAAAATTCATATAGTATAAGTGAGCTGAGAGAAAGCTGTAGCTCAGCATAATACCAGGAAATTATTTGATTGCTACCTTCACAGCAGGTTGTTACAGTTTTATGATGTACCCACAGTCATTCTCATGCAGTCAGGTATCTCCTAACTCTTGACCTTTGAAGATCCTGTTAGGATACAGCAGGTTACATCTTTGCTCTGGTCTTCAATTAATACTATGCCACACAACTTTTTGTGTGATAAAAAATGGTCAGCTAAAATGTTATGACAGATTTTATGTTATATCCATATTTTCTTATAAATACATGTGTAAACTTTTAAATGATTATATGTAAAGCAATTTATGAAGTTAGTATTAAAATGTTAAGTACTGCATAAATAATTATTACTATTATGTTTTTCCAGTTCTGTCCCATTTTCAAGTTTCCAGTGTGTTTTAAGGCATGTTTCTGTATTGCGTTTGACCCCTCACAGTTCCAGATAAGCTGTAATCAGATTTGGAGCTCCTTGTCAGTCATAAGGATAAATATAAATTTTCATTTTAAACTTTTGAAATTTTTATATTCCTGTAAAACTGTTTTGCGACATTTTCCATTCTTAAAAGCGCTGTACAAATTAAATTTTAATTTAATTAAATAATGCAACAACCTGCCAAATTCAAATTTTACCTGCACTTCATTTCTGTGGACCGGGTTTGACCTTGTTTTCTCAACTAAAGTGGAACAACACTGTGCTCACTAGCGAGGCCTGTTACTGGGCCCTCCAGCATCTCACTGCTGTCAAATGTCTCAAATTTCCAAACTTTCATTGTTGCCTTGTTGACTGTAGTTCATATTATCTGTGGTCTTCTTCAGTACATAAGAATGATTCTCTTTGAGCTTTCACTGTGTTCTGTTTATCTACAATTTCACATAAGGACTAGCAAGTTGATATAGCATCCAACACTAGGGGTAAAAATGAATGGAATTCAGCAGCTTTATTTCTCAGAAATGTATGCGCAAGAGTGGATTTGAAAACTTTTTAGAAACCCGCTTAACCCTACCACTGTTTGAAGTTCAGGTAAAGAATTCAGGTCACTTCTGCACCAATTCGTATATGGGATCATAAATCACAATCTAAACGAACTACATAATTTTAGCTAGATTACAATTTTTACTATACTGAATGCACCAAATCTGCACTATTATACATAATCTGATATCTAGCTATGTTTTCGGGTTGCTTCATATTCTGTTGTGTTTTGAGTGCAGCATTGCAATTTCCTACAGACTGATTAGTATGATTAAGGCTGTGGAATAAAAAAAAGTAATGTTATTACAAATGTTAAACTATTAGACTATTCTTTGCTTCGTTACAGTGCACCAGTAAACCATGAGAAAACCCACTGTTCTTGGCAATAAATGCAATGCATCTTGTGAAAGACATATAAGAGTGGTTTACTCTATAGTGTAAAGTATGGTCATCAACAGCAAAAGGCATGCCAAGGAGTCAAAATATATACCCTTACTTGTATGGACAGGCAATGCAACACTGAGACTTGTTACTGCTGCATCAATCAGCCTTGGGCACAGAGAACTAGCTAGCTCTTATAGTGTGACAAACGACCTGAGCAAAAGCTGCTATGCCCCTGAGCATGTACTTGTCCTTTCATTTCAGATTCTCCGTGTCATTTGGTTAACTACCTTCATGCATTCAGGCTCTGTAACAGTCAAGCCATGTGTGGCCTCCAGTGACAGGCTCTGATCCAAGGGCCCAAACTCAATGCACTCCCCAATTAAGCCCAGGGTTTGTGAAGTTGCCTAACTGGTATAAACACAGTTCATTCACCGCACATCTTCAGTGCCAATCAGGCTGAGCTTTTATTCATGTATTTCTCTCTGAACAGCCAAGCCACTATAAAAGGCTTATATCAACATATACCCATAATGGGGGTCGATAACTGTCCTTCTACTACCAGGACGCTCCACGTAGCCGACGCTGCGAACCGCGAGCCAAATAAACAATCATTATAAAAATTGGTCATTCGTAAAAGCTAGAACTGACAGCTGCACACATCTCAATCAAACTACACCCACGTCGTGTTAACTAAAATATTTGTCAAAAGCAGACCAGACTCGGTTGGCGGACGATGCAACATCGTGTGATACAGTCCACATTTAGGGTTAGTGAGTTTGTGAAGGCGGGCTTACCTTTGAAGAAACTGAGAAATGAATATGGTAGAGCTGGCTTCGACTCGAAGTGACGTGAAACTTCCCTGTGAGAGTGGTTATAGAAATTCCTTTGTTTATTTTGTTAAAATGCTATTAAACAAGCGTCCGTCGGTGAATTGGGTTATTCTGCACGCCTGAATACACGCGTCTCGTCACCGTTTAGCAATCTGGCTCTGTAGCGGTCTTCTGTCAGACCATTGTCGTTACAAAAACGGGCAGGAGAAACACAAATGAACAGATAACTGCGCAGTATCTTAATAAAACAGTCAAATAAAAACAAAAAGCCGACCGCGAGAAAAGAAAGAGGCGACAAACAGCCTAGTTAACGTTACTTTAAAAAACAAACAAAAAAAAACATGAGATTATTACTCTCAGTCGAGAACCTAACCTAACTGTGTCAACACTTGAAACAGTGTCCGTAATCTTCATAGGTTGAAGTCCAGTAACGGCGGTCATAAGAAAAAATAACCGTTGTCGATTTTTTCTGAGGATCAAGGTGCATCCCGTATTAGAAGAGATTGGTCTAGACGGGTTTCTTTGGGTGGTCGTTCTCTTGGGGGTCTTAAGGGAGGGAGGGGGCCGCGCAGGGTGAGAGAAAGAAGAGATGTCTTGTCCAGATAATATATCCTTAAAACGTTTTTCCTCTCTAGTTTTTCCACGTTGTTTTTTCTTGTCTTGCTGAGGTGATAACGCGCAAAGCTGGCTCTATCAGCCAACCCCCCCGCCACGGACTCAAGCCCGTGTGCGGTGTCTCCCTCCCGGTGCGGAGCGGACACTGGCCCTGACTCCTTCACCCAAACTTGCTCCCAGGCTGCCCGTTTAGCGCATGCGCACTGCGCCGGGAGAGGGGCCGTGCTCAACTCTCCCTCCTTCCCTCCGCCTTGCCACGATGCGGCCACGTCCCAACCCGCGCACTACAGCCACTACTGTAAACCAGCACGCCACCTAGGCGTCCCAAACCGCATACCACTGCGCTGCTTAGGATGGAAAAATACACACAGTCCACAGTCTATGTTTTTTCTGTATAGTAGTAGTTTTTTTTAAACAACTACGTCGTGTAAATTAACAAATAGAAGAAATATATTTAATTAATTAAGGTTAATTGGGAAAGGTTGTAAAGTTCAAGTGTGCACTAGAATAAACAACTTAGACTGCAACGTTGTTTAATGATTGACTCTGTGTAGATATCTGCCAGTGTTATTGTTTGTTTTAAAAGCAAGTGTCAGGTTATCTTAAATGATCTTAAGGTTTAAGATCAGGTGCACTACTGCGTTCTTGGCCATCTGGAGGTACTTACTGGTGAATGCTAGTGGGCAAATAAACTGAAAGTTTATCAGTTCAATCATGACATGTTAAGAGTCTACTTCTCAAGTGGAGAGAAAAAAAATGGGCTCCTCCTTTGCTAGCCCTAAAAATGAATAAACTGGCTTTGGGTTGATGTAAACAGAACTAACCCTGGATAGGTTACTTACATTACAGTGCACAGTTGCATTCACATACACATTCACACCTAGGAGCAAATGAGCATATTCAATCTGTTTACCTGTCTGTTTTTAGACATTGGGAGAATACCCACACAAACACAAGAACCACACGCAAATCTCAAGAGCTTAGGATCAAAGACAAAAAATAAAAAAAAACATGTTTTGGGGTTTGGGGCAGTGGCAGCTCAAGTGGTTAAGGCTGTGTTGTTGCTCAGAGGGTTGAGATTCAAGCCCCAGCACTGCCAAGCTACCAATGGTGGGCAACTGAGCAAGGCCATTAACGCTCTAAATTCCAAGGGCGCTGCATCATAGCTGCCCCTGTGCTCTGACCCCAACTTCCTCAGCTGGGATATGAAAAGAATTCCACTGTGCTGTAATGTATGTGTGGTGATAATAAAGATGTCGTCTTCTAGTGTATCCTGTAAATTACTCTAGTTGAAATACACATTAGTGCAATGTCACCAGTGGTACTGCTATATACCTATTTGCTACTGACCATTTTATTTTTATTCTTACCTATTTACCATGTGGACAAATGACCATCACACCCATATGTTGGTCTTCCCCAAACTATTGCCACAAATTTAGAAGCACACAATTGTGCAGAATGTTGTTGTATGCTGTAGCATTACAATTTACCTTCACTGGAATGAATGGGCCCAAACCTGTTCTAGCATAACAATGCCTCTTGCACAAAGTATATAAACCTGAGTGGCCTGCAAAGAGTCCTGATCTCTTTTACATATCACTTTTGCCTTATGGCAAGGTGCTTTATCATGCTGGAAAAGGCATTGTACATCATCAAACTGTTCTTGGATGGTTGTGAGAAGTTGATCTCAGAGGATGTTTTTGTACCATTCTTTATTCATGGCTGTGTTCTTAGGCAAAATTGTGAGTGAGCCCTTGCCTGAGATGCAACCCCACACATGAATGGTCTCAGGATGCTTTACTGTTGGCATGACACAAGACTGAGCTCACCTTTTCTTCTCCAGACAAGCTTTTTTCCGGATGCCCCGAACAATTACCCCAGTCCTCAGCAGTCCAATCCCTGTACCTTTTGCAGAATATCAGTCTGTCCTTGATGTCTTTCCTAGAGAGAAGTTGCTTCTTTGCTGCCCTTCTTGACACCAGCCCATCCTCCAAAAGTCTTCGCCTCACTGTCTTCGACTCACCTGATGTCACCTGGTCCTTTTATGGCAGGGCTGAAATGCAGTAGAAATGTGTTTTTTTGGGGATTAAGTTCATTGTCATGGCAAAGAGGGACTTTGCAATTAATTGCAATTCATCTAATCACTCTTCATAATGTTCTGGAGTATATGCAAATTGCCATCATAAAAATTGAGCCAGCAGACTTTGTGAAAATTAATATTTGTGTCTTTCTCAAAACTTTTGGCCACAGCTATACAGAATGCAACAAGGCTTCATGTTCTAGGAAACTGGCAGAGAATGCTTGTTACTAACTGGTAACATCAAACAAATCCAAATTGTAAAGTAGAGATCAAGGTCAAAAGGCAGCCTTTGACTGGGAATGATAACCCAGCATGAGGCTGATAGCCACTCATAGCTTTTCCATAAAGCTCTTC
Organism: Hemibagrus wyckioides; assembly: GCF_019097595.1. Taxonomy (NCBI): domain Eukaryota; kingdom Metazoa; phylum Chordata; class Actinopteri; order Siluriformes; family Bagridae; genus Hemibagrus; species Hemibagrus wyckioides. The sequence continues at coordinate 16,915,324 of NC_080711.1, forward strand.
CAGATGTGGGATGTGAATTGTGTGCCTTGGTCACTATCTCTTCTTGTAAGCCAAAGTATCTGAATACGTGGATAAACAAGAGCTGTTTCAAAGGCTATGTGTAATTTTGATAGTGGTATTAGGTGGAGGGATTTGGAGGGAATTGATAGAAAGTTACCATCATCACTGTTTTTCCATGGGATGCTTAGGAGATGAAGTCAAAAGCTACTTGAGACCATGGGCAATGCAATGTTGATATGGTCACTAGTTTACCTATGTTTAGCATACACAGGACATTGTATTGTATAAATTCAACATGTTTTATTTATACTAAGAAGACATGTAGCCACAAAAATAACTCGATTCCACTAACTGTTATTTTCAGACACCCAGGGCTGAATTCTGAAGTCCTCTGTGGATTTGCAGATTTCTTTTTAAACGTAGTTGTTTCTATAGACAAAGCATAAATTGCTAAAAAAATAAATGTACTAATCGTTTTAATATTCATTAGAAGAATGCATTAGAAGACCCTCTGAGAACAGCAGTTGTGTCAAAGTTTTGCTACACTCTAGATAATGTAGCTCTGCTTACAAGAAAAATGATTAGAGAAAAAAATAGCATCATGGTGTAATGATTACACATGCACCTTTAAGCAGACCAATAAAATATTAGAACAAAAAAGGCATCAAAATAAATAGAAAGTAAAAAAAAACAACTAAAAAGAAAATCTCTTAGTGCTGCTCTCCAGCCTAACTGAAGATAACAAAATAATCCTAGATTTTTTATTAATATTGTAGCGAAATTAACTAGGTGTAAAACTACTGTAGAAAAATGCACACCATCAGTATGCAGCAGTAATGACTTCATGAATGATTACAACTGCAAATCAGAATAGCATTTGGGAATGTGAATGTTTCACACCCATTCACCCATATATACATATATACACTACTCACAAAAAGTTAAGGATATTCGGCTTTCGGGTGAAATTTCAGGATGCACCTAAAATGCACTATAACCTTTCCAGGTGAACTTAATTTGACCTTCTCTACACTTTTGAATGCACATGTCCAACTGTTCAATGTTTCAGTACTTTTTACAAGGTGCTTAACGGCAAAATTCACAACTGGTGTTTGATCCATGAATCGACCAATAAATTTTCTGGTTCAATTAGAATTGGTATTTAAACAGTCCTCTTCATCATGCTGTTCACATTTTGACATCATGAGACCAAGACCACACCTAACAATTGATCAACAGTACCTCGCCATTGCGAGGCTTCAAACAGGATGTTCTCAGAGGGAAGTGGCCACTGAGCTTAGAGTGTCACAAAGTGTCATCAGCAGTTTGCGACAGAGATACAGAGAGACTGGAAGAGTCACAGAAAGGCATAGAAGTGGACGTCCTTTGGCCACATCCCACGTTGACGACCGCTTCATTGTGATCAGTGCCCTGTGGAACCGGATGATGAATGCCACTCAACTCCAGGCACATTTAAGGGAGGTGAGAGGCACCCAAGTGTCACGTCAGACCATTCAAAACAGTTTCCATCAGCGTGGTCTGCATGCTAGACAACCTGCAAGGGTACCTGACCACACCACCATGCACAGGCGCCATCGTCTTGCATAGGCCAGGAAGCATTTACGCTGGACGAGGGACCAGTGGGCCTCAGTGCTGTTCTCTGATGAAAGTCGATTCATTTTGAGCAGAAACGATGGCCGCCAACGATGTTGGAGATGTCAAGGAGAGCACTAGGCATCAGCAACTGTTGTGGTGGTGTTACAGTCTGGGCAGGTGTGTCTACTCAGTACAGAACTGCCCTATATCTTGTGAATGGTACAGTGACAAGCCAATACTACCTGAATAACATCATTAATCCAGTCATTGTGCCCCTGCATGAACAACACAGGCCTAATATCATCTTCATGGACGACAATGCTCCACCTGAGTCGCCGTGTAGAGGCTCGTAACCCTGCACCCCAGAACCTCAATGACCTGAGGGCCGCCCTTCAAGAAGAGTGGAATGCCATGCCTCAGGAGACAGTAAGTCGACTCGTGAACAGCATGAGACGTCCTTGTCAAGCTGTAATTGATGGTGAAGGGCACATGACAAATTATTGAGACATTGACATTTTTTGTTGTGGTATACCCACCACTGTTGTTGTCTTTTGTTTCAATAAATTGTTTGAGATGAGGAAATCACCATTGCATACTTCTACTTAAATGCCATATCATTATATAACATCACTGTAGGATGAACTTTTTACATTTTCCATAAATTTCACCTGATATATATATATATATATAGCAGTGGCTGGCTGCTTTACATCCTAGAAAGCCTTCATGTCTGTGTCAAGAATCTTGCGTTTAGTTATGTTGTTATAGCTAGTATTGTCAGAGTCCCTGCTTGGACTCTGCACACACTGAACATTGTTTTTAACGATGACATGTTAACACTGCATATGTCTAACATAAGCATGTCTCTCTGTATGTGTGTCTCTCTCACTTTCAAGATACACATGCTACTCCTGAGGTACCAGTGCTCCTGACTGCTTCTGCTCACCATGGCTCACCTGCCTGATCCCTTCTGATGCCCTACTTCTGGGTGGTTCTCATCATTTGGAGATTGCTCATTAGTGGTGAGAATAGCCCCACGTGGATTACCTAGAGATACATGGAACTGCTGTGGATAATACTACTTGTAGACCATGGAGATGGCTTTGGACTGCTGTTGCCACAGAGGTCTCTGTCATTGAACATTTGATGAAATGTATGTAAGATCTATACTGAATTTGGAAATTATGCTGGTGCTAATATTCATAAATTGCTTAAAAGCTCTGGAATACAAAATTGTATTTGACTATATAGTGTACAGTTACAGAAAGGAAATTATTACACACTATCGCACTATCTGGTGTCACAGAGGATGAGAATGGGTTCTCTTTTGAGTGTGGCTCCTCTCATGGTTTCTTCCTCATATCATCTCAGTCAGGTTTTTCTTGCCACCATTACTGCTGGCTTGCTTGTTAGGGATAAATCTAAATTTAAAATTTATAATTTTTTCTGATTTTTTTTTCCTGTAAAGCTGCTTCGCAAGAAAAAAACATTGAATCATGCTCTTGACATGCATCTACATGAATTTCTGCATTGTGTTGCTGCCATATGAGCAGATGTTATAGTTCATATCCATTTTACCTATTTTCTGTGGCCACAAAGTCTTCCCCTGTCTGATCAATCTCACAAATACTCCATCCAGGGGACTCGAGGCACAATATGGCACAATCACGCACACTCACAAACCATTCTCACACTATGGACAATTTAGAGATACCAATCAGCCTACAGTGCATGTATTTGGACTGGGGAAACCCCTGAAGTGCAGGAAGAGCATGCAAATTATAAACACAAGGAAATCTAGTGAAAAGCAATTTAAATGTAAAATTTTAGGAGGATAGTAAAATGTCTGGCTATACTGTACATTGACATATATCATTTGCTTTGACATGGTTTTTGATGTTCATTAAATGTAAGTTGCTTTAAGTAGTACAGTAAAGGAGTACTACAGGAGTGGAACCTAACATAAAAACTGAATATAATAACAACAAAAGAATTATACAACACAGAAAATTAAAGAATTATATTTATTAAATGTGCATATGAACTGACTACCATCTCAAAGCATTGGAATTGTTTTTGCTATACACTGATCAAAAAATAAATATGAGATGATAAAACAGAACTTCAATGTTTACTTCCTGATATTTACATGATATTTAGATGAGTTAAATAACTTTGAACCTGGCACCTTTTGTATGAACCCCCTATTATTAAAGTGATCAAAAATATTGGCACATTTTATTTGTATACTGCTTTTAACAATGGACAATGTCACAAAGCTCCTTTAAAGAAATATAAATGATCAATTTTGAAATGTATGTCTAATGATCAAGCAAAATGCCAAAGCTATGGTTTCTAAGTGAAACTATCTACAGTAATCCCATGTATCTCCAGCCTGTCCGTGTGGGGCCATCATTAGCACTAGTGAGCAGCCTCCAAGTGATGAGACTCAAACTAGAAGCAGATCATAAGAATGGATCAGGCAGGTACAGAAAACAGGGGTCAGGAACACTGGTATCTCAGGATCAGCAATGTGGGGTGACTGAGTGCAAGCAGGGAGTCCACCAAGACTATCTATGACAGTATAACTAAAAGGATGAGCCAGACGGTCACACAGACATGAAGGCTTCCTGGGACCACTCCACTGTCAACAAATCTAAGTGAAGGCATGGGGGGGTGGTCCACCAAAACACTCTATATGCCTATGAACTCCTCATGAACATCTGGATGACAGATGTTTCTTGTTACATGTACAGGCAGCATTTGTTCTTAAAAAATAAAAAAGACAAATAAGCTTGAAAAGTGAGTGAACAGCAAGCCATACTGATGTAGGGAAAACTGATAAAAGCCATTGCATAAGCATTGAGCATAGCCAATAACACAACAATGTCCATGAAAAAAAAATATCTGGCGTACTAGACTGGTCAGTCAATAAAAACAGCAGCTGAAGACAGTAACTGTGAGAACTGTGAAAAAAAACCCAAAACTAACTCAGTAACATCACCAAAAACATCTGCAAGGCAGGGGTGAAAATATTGCAATTTACTGATTGAAGAAGGCTTCAATTAAAAATATAGAGGACATACCATAAGATGCAATGCACTCATAGTAAGTACAAGATGAAAAGCCAGACTGGACTTTGGAACCAAGATTAACCTCTACCCAACTGATGGAAAGGCTGAATTGTAGAGAAAGAAATCCAATCCCATGATCCAAGACATACAAGCTTCTTGGTCAAGCAGATTGAAGTAGTATCATGGCTTGACCTTAGATGGCTGCAACAGGAAAGGACTCATTAATCTTTATTTATGATGTTGCTCATGATGTAACTGATGATTTATCTCATTCTGTCTGCCAATATACAGAAAAATGCATCTGACCGAACTGGGTGGAACTTTATTATGCAAGACAATGACCCAAAATGCACTACCAACACAACAAATAAGCATGCATTTTACATCCTGAAGAGGACACTGAAGGAACAAAATAAACAACTGAAATAATAGAATTTAAATAAGAAAAAAAACAAAAAGAAAAGATCACAAAACTGCAATTTAGTCACTAGCTTCCCAGCTTGATAACTGGTTTCTTTATTTAAAACTATCTGGGATATATTAGGCAGCAAGTGAACATTTCATATATATATATATATATAAATATATATATATATATATATATATATATATATAAGCTTAGCAGGTAGCATTTTAAAATGTAGTTAAATATCACTGTATGCTTTAAGTCAGCACATAATGTCACTCGCCATGCATTTTCAACCCTTTCCAGATGAACATTGCGTTAGGACAATCCACCAGTGGCAATAACGCTTGCTAGTATTTTACCCCCAAACACTACGGACACATGAACATACTTCCGGGTTCTCCTCGCCCGCTCCCATTTTGTTCCTTCGGAGCGTGTGCAGTTTACTAAAGTTGCCTCTACACGTCGGGAGTGGCAGGGGATTCAGGAGTCTCTATGTTCCTCCTCTTCCTTTTCTTCACACAACCAAAATGGTGTACGAATTCAACACGAGGGCGCGTGTGTGAGTGTGTACGCGCCTCCTCCCCTCCCTCGCGCTTGTTACTGTTTTTGTTCAGCCCTGCCAAGTCGTCAGCTGAGCTCTCTGTTCACTTCACTACTGTACAGCAATGTACGCACGCTCGTGACAGTGAAATATATTCATTTAAAACGCGTTTTTCTTTTATTTTAATTTGGAACACAACACAAATATAAATATCTTTTCGCATTTAACACAACTAATATGACATAAAGATTGATTTTCTGTATGGTAAAATAGAACTGCCATTTGTGAGTAGCTGAAATGTGAAGCTGCATGGTAGCTGAATAATGACTTGTTTACACGGGCTATTTTGCCTCGCGGAACACGGCGTTTTTTGTAGTGCTGCCTGATTCCTACCAGCTGTTTCCCGCCTTGAAAGACACCCGATCAGCTGCAAATACACACACATACACGTACATGCAGAAGGAGGGAGGGAGACAGGGGGAGGGAGGTTGAGAAAGAGAAAGAGCGCCACACACTACGAGGGAACCCCATCAGCTGGAAGTAGAGTATCATTACAACTCTTCAGGCTCATCAGACGTTGCGTTCGTATGCAAACAACGGCGAATTCAGTCGCATAGTCCGAATTGTTCTTATTAAATGCGCAGTTGCTCGCGAATACAACGCAGAAAAGAGCGACGATTCATAATAAGCGAAGTGTTGGGAAGAAACGCGGACTCAAAGCTGGAGAGGAAAGCATGGAGTATTTCATGGTACCAGCTCAGAAGGTGCCCTCCTTGCAACATTTTAGGAAAACGGAAAAAGAAGTCATAGGGGGCTTGTGTAGGTATGTATGCACACATTTTCTAACTTCACATCCCGGGATGATCGAGTAAGCAAGATTTCTTCTTTTATCGCCCGCCAAGCAGCAGAAGTAATAGGGCAACATGCTTGATCTGATTGGTATGTTATTGTGTGCACGGGCGAATCTCTTGGAGTAAGAAGGGAAATACCTCACATAAAACCCAATTTCTAATGTCGATTCGGTATTAGGGTAACAGTTTTAAACTTGTGCTCTATCGCGCTGATGTTACTTTGCAAATAATACTGGTAAATCCACACATTTTGTGTCTAACAAACACAAACCACGTGGTTCCATGCACACCACGCCGCTGCTCTGCTGCAAGGCGATTCCAAATCAATGGACTTATTTTGAACGGGTCTAATCGTTTCATGTTATTTTCTACATTAGTATGTTTTAAGATGATGATTCGGTGCGTAATTCGTATTTTTTGAAAGTTGAGGCCGAGCAGCGCGGCACTGCACGCGGTGTTTGTTAGGTTGCGAGAGCGGGCTAAAGTTATTGTGGGCAGTGCGGCCATGCTTGTGGCTTGTGCTACAGCGAGGATTTGCCGTCGTCTAACTCTGGGCTCTTCAAGCGTAAAAATTAAATGTATCACGCATACTCAGTGACTGTAATTCCATAAACTAGAATGTGTTTGTGCTTCTTAAAGCGGCAACAATTTGGCGGGAGAGTGCGCTTTCTGTGTTTAGACTGCGCCTTTATTCCCGTAGCTCTGCCATGCTGCCGCATGGACAAGCGGAGAGGAAGCTGTGTAGAGAAGCTTTGTTGTAATGGCGGAGGGCTGGGATTTGTAGGTTTCAACATGATTTCAAGAGGGTTCAAACGTATACCGAGCAGATTCTATACTCCATACCTCTAGATTGTGAAAGCAGTCAAGCTTGTGAGAAGCACATTCATAAATTAATAAGGGCTTCTTTTATAAGGGGGTGTGTATGTTGAGCAAGGCCCGTCAATGCGTCTGCAGCCTGATCTTAAGGGGGAGGCGGGGCGGGCTCGGGGGGGGGGGGGGTAGCGACGAGCTTTCTGGGAAATGTAGTGCACTGCTTCTCATTCTGCTTCAAACACGCAGCTCGTTTATATGTGGCTGGAATTGCCAAAACTGCAAGAAAGTATTTGAACGTCAGTAACATTCTGATGGGAACTGTCATTGATTTTATCATGACTCTTCATAGTCTGATGGACTGTTTTGTTTTTATGATTGTAATGTTTCTAATTTGAAGTACTTTTTTCACAATTTCAAGTGTTTCAGTTATTACATAATGTGCATTCCTCACAGACATGATGATGATGATTATTGCAGTGCCCTATAAGGACTAAAACTGTTCTTTGACCAATGTCCACCAGAATGTTTACCTTACTGTCTATAGTGTCCTTGTACTTCAAATAATATATTATAAAAACATTATAGTTAAAAAGAATTGTTGATTTAGTAAAATGAATGTTTGAGTGTATAAAGTGTGTATAAAGTTACTATACATTGATGATGATGATGATGATGATGATAATAATAATACATTTATTTAGTTATGGCTGCACAATTCACAAATAAATCATGTCAGTTTGAAAGTCTCTGCTTCCTTACTGGTTTGGCTATTATTGACTGTGAGATTAGTGAGCCTAGGTAAAGATTGTCAAGTGACTAGCATTATACATCTGTGCTTGTTAAATCTGTTGCATGCAATAATCATTCATCTTTAATCTTCACTTTATTCTGGTCAGGGATGCAGTGAGTCCAGGGTCTTTCCCAATAATGAGTGTGAGGCAGAAATACACACAGGATGTGACATCAGTCTATCATAGGGCACCATGCACACACACACACACTGTCACACAGGCACAATTTAGTCTAGCCGATCTGGTGGCTGGCATGTATTTTAGAATTGTACAATGAATTTATTTTTCTTTTTGAAATTGGGCATTAATACTTTTTTTTTTTCAGAACTTGACAGAATAATTTGATCAATAATCAGTACTGTTGCCATCTTACAACTTCTCACTCAATCCTGAGCTCAGGTTATTGTCAGGGCTTATTTGTCTGTGCACATTCTCCCTGTATGTTTGGTATGTATGCTCCCTGTATGCTCCCAAAAACTTGGCAACAGGTGGATTGTCTAAGCTAAATTGCACATGGGTATTAATGTGTGCGCATTCCTGCTACACGTGTTCTCGAGGCTCTGTTTTGCTGCAACCTTGATTTAAATAAAGTAGTTACTGAAAATGAGCCTGACTGACAATCTCATCATCATCATCATCATTATTGTAATAATCAAATTAGCCCTTGTTGTGCAGCCTTACATTTGGTCATCATTGATTTAATTGTTTTTGGAATCATCACAAAAACAGACGCGGTTTTAGGACATAGTCGTACTATACACAGTATTCTCATAGTGGATTTTGGCTTAGTGTACAACAGGCTCATGGCTTCAAATGAAGTCCTTGGATAATCTTATCATTTGGGCAGTTGGTGGATTTTGTGCTGCTTAGGATATAAGGAAGTATAGACAAAGCCTGTCCATTATCTGTGTTGGTAAGTGTGGGTTTTTGAGAAACCTCAAAAGATACAAAGGAGATATGGAAAATCAATTAAGGACTTGATTTTACTCCTTCAGTTCTATGTTACTAAGCAAGATAATCTGTGACAACTTTCTCCTTGTATCTTATATAATTAATTACTAATTAGTGTTATTAGGACTCCATTGATCACTTGTACCTTTTGCCCTTGTTAAGTGAATCTTGATTAACCCATTTTAGGTGATTTAAATGTACTTGTTTACATGTGGTTAACTTAGTGGTGTCATTTATAAACAGACCCACAGGTGGCAAAATTTTAGGAAAATGTTTTGTTTATGGGGGAATTTTATAAATCAGTCACCAGAAATGTTAGGAAATACTTTTGTCTGTTTTTAAGGTTATTATGCATGTAATCATTCGTGTAGCATATTTAAACATAATATTTAGTGTTATTATGAAAATGTAACCTGATTTATGAGATGTTATTCATCCATGGTTTTGTAATTGTGACTTGATGAACTATTATGATGTTCCCTCCAGTTTAGCAAACATCCCGCTAACACCGGAGACGGCACGGGACCAAGAACGACGCATTCGCAGGGAGATTGCTAACAGCAATGAGCGCAGGCGCATGCAGAGCATCAATGCTGGTTTCCAGTCCCTCAAAACACTCATCCCACATAGCGATGGAGAGAAGTTGAGCAAAGTAAGTCACTTTCAGTAAAACCGTGTGTACAATAAAAGTGGAGGAGTCCAGATGTTACCTTTATTTAGTTTAATGAAATGAATGCCAATATGTTTAATAAAAGTTTGTGTAGAGTGGCTTTGGATAATTGTTAAATATTGGATTGTACTATGATTTTAATCATGATCCAATAAATTAAGACTAAAAAAACAATATAGTACATTAATCAAATAGACGTTGTAATTGTTTGAAAATTGGCCAGGAATTTGGCTAATTTTATATGCCAGATTTTCAAAACATTGCAATGTTTATTTACAAAATGTATAAAATTTCACATTTTAGCATTTTATAGTTAGATTTAATGTTGTGGGACATCTGAGACAAGTTAGTAACTGTTCTCACTTATGTTATAGTCATAATGAACAGACATTCCTTCAACACCTGTACTGTTTTATTTTTCCCTCTGGTTCACTCTCTCGATTGGATGAAATATATTCCCCTGTGCTGATAAGTGTTTACACCCAAGATACCTTCTATAAATGTTAAACAAATGTCTCCTAACAAAGAACATGACCACATTAATGATTATATGCTTTAGTTTGTTGAATGGCATGTTTTTGAAGTCAGTTTATTTTTTGTCTTAGATTGTGTGGGGTGTTTGTTATACAAGTCTTTATGTATAACTGCTACTACAGAAACAACTATGCATTGAGAAGCATATATACACACAGTCCCAAACAAAAATATTGGAATTGCAAAGCTTTTGCTTTACACTGAAGACACTAACTTGGAGCATGACACCTTTGGTGATAGACCACCAAGTTTTTTAGGTGAGCAAACATATTTGAAAAGAACTTAACTCTTAACACCACTAAAATGGGGTCTAGTCAGTTTGGTTGGGTTGGTGATTGATTTGTTAAGTCTAAAAATTTCCACTTCTTTCCCCAGTCCTTTGTTGCGTTGGCAGTGTATCCGAATCAGATTGTATGCACTTCTCTGAAAATTGGCACACAGATTGTAGCAGAAATGTAATTCATGATAAGTGCTTTACTCATCTATCTTGTATCATGTCTGTTTCTGCCCCTGAAGTTTTCTTTGAAAGGTGGATTATGATTTCTTCATCAAAGCCCTGTCAAGGTTGTTGCAGATGTCACTGACTATTGTTTTTTAGGGCTTCATAGCTTTTTCAGTGTTTGCCATCACCTGCTACTGTTTTCCTTGGGTGGTTTAATTCTTTTCTTCCAAGTTGTTGTATAGGCTATGTTCAAATCTTGTCCAGTGGGTCTGATGGATGCTCTTGGTTTAGCTCGGAAATGGGTGAAGGCTCAAAAATCCAAGGCTCAATACAAGAGTAGACATCCAGAGCTATACCTGGGCAAAGGCAAAATGTCAGAACATGGCAACGTCCTGAAGAAACACGCTTGCTTTTATGTCATGTGAAAGGCTTGGTGCATGCACATTACTTACCTGAGGAAGAGATGGTGCCAGGATGCACTATAGGAGGAAGGCAAGCCAGCAGAGGCAAAGTGATGCTCTGGGCAATGTTCTGTTAGGAAACCTTGGGTCCTGGTATTTATGTGGCTGTTACTTGGACACACACCACTCACCTATACATTGTTGGAGACTATGTATGCCCCTTCATGGCAAGAGCATACACAATGCAGACTGGTCAAAATGTTTGGCCTCCACATTTACCAAATCTCAATCGGATTGAGCATCTCTGGGATGTGCTGTATTTATTCTATAGATATATATTTATGTAAATATGTTGCTATCATGCTTTTTATGTAAAGGAAAAAAAGGGTTGTAAGGATTAAATTACACTGATTAAAAACAAAACAAAAAAATATGTCAGGAATTGTCTTAAGAGGAGCAATTATAATTGTCCTGTAACATGAGACATCGTCCCCTCTGTGCTAGTTGAACGAATATTTACTGCATTTGTGTTTATCCTATACTTTTATTTTTTATGGAAACTGCTATTTTTTTGTTACTATCCATAAAAGAGAATATACCTTTCAGTGTTCATATTAGCATTAGTCAGTTGGATAATGCTATCAAATATGCCAGTGTTAGAGGTGGTGTTATTTGATCCTTCATTTTTCCTGCTTCCCAGGCTGCCATCTTACAGCAGACTGCCGAATACATCTTCTCTTTGGAGCAGGAAAAGACACGGCTACTGCAGCAAAACACACAGCTTAAGCGATTCATCCAGGTGAGAACTGGCAGCCTGTTTTTAGAAATCAAGAAATCAATCTTGAGAGATGTCCCTGTGGACTGTGTTTATAATAGACGTGGTGGGTGTTTTACATTGCAGTTTAATAGAAACACCTGCACACATGCACATGTATGCAGTTATCCAAACAGCCAATCATAAGCTGCAAGCTGGAAGCATGCTGAAAAAACATGCAGGTACAGGTCAGGTTCTTCCATTAATGTTCATATCAAGAATCAGAATGGGGAGAAAGTGTTCTGCTCTGGGGACTGCTCTCTGAATATTTAAGAAACTGTTAATCTCCAGGGATTTTCAGTCTTTAGAATTTACATTGAATGCTGTGGAAAACGAAAAAAACATCCTGTGTGCAGAGGGTCTTCAGGCTAAGACACCTTGCTGAGAGAGATCAGGGGAGAATGACCAATCTATAGTAACAGTAAAACACACTTTTTAATGTGGTGTGTACAAATGCATCTCAGCATGCACAATGCATCAGACCTTGAGTTGGATGTGCTACAACAGCAAAAGACCAGATAAAGTTCCATTTCTGTCAGCTAAGATCAAGAATCTGAGGCTATTGTGGGTTATGATTTGTATTAATGGACTCAAAGTGTGCCAAGAAAGCATTCCCCACACCATTACACTGACATTTACCAGCCTGGACTGTTGACACAAGGCATGTTGGGTCCATGGATACATGCTGATGGTGCCATATTCTGACCCAATCATCTTTATGCCACAGTAGAAATTGAGATTCATCAGACCTAGCTATAATTTTTCTGTCATCAACTGTCCTGTCTTGGTGAGCCTGTGCCCAGTGCAGCCTCAGCTTTCTGTTCTTGGCTGACAGAAGAGAGACCAATAATGTGCTCTGTTGTCATAGCCCATTCGCATCACAGTTCATCATGTGCACCCTTTCTGCTCACGACAATTGTAACAGAGCATTTACCCAAATTTCTGTAGCCTTTCTGAACGCTTAAAGCAGTCTAGCCATTCTACTTTAACCTCACTCAACAGCAAGGTGATTCTGTCTGCAGAACTGCTTGTTATTGGGTGTATTGTCTTTATTGCACCATAAAATCTAGAGACCTAATAATTGGTTCTGTATCTGGAACATTAGTAGCATTGACTGTCTTTAACTGATTTATAACCTTACCCCATTCTCCATGCACAGGAGTTCAGTGGCTCATCCCCCAAGAGAAGGCGTGCAGAGGAGAAGGATGAAGGAATAGGCTCTCCAGATATTATGGAGGAGGAGAAGGTGGAGGACCTGCGGCGAGAAATGATTGAGCTCCGGCAACAGCTGGAAAAAGAACGCTCAGTGCGCATGATGCTGGAGGAACAGGTGAGGGTTGTCTTGGTAATATGCAGGCTGACACAGTGTATATCAGTAATACAAAAACTCCAAATTTCTACACAAACTGAGAAAAACTAAAAGAACGATCAGTTTATAATGGTTCAATGGTATTTAATAGTATTTTTGGCAGAATGTAAAGTCAAAAGAAAATCCAAGTGCTTTTTCACCAGTTAAAACAGTGCTGTCTAGTAAAGTTACTAATCAGAGGCTAGAACTAGTTGTAAGCTGACTGAGCAACAGTGATTGTTTCAAATCCCATGCCAGTGAAGATAAGAGGTATTCTCTGGGATTGTAACAACTGTTGGGTATGAGAAGTGTGCTCTTAAAGCAACCAAAAAGCGACACTTAAAATGAGAGAAATTTTGGTAGACTTCCAAAACTCTACTATATAAGATTGCTCTGCTGTGCTGTCTAATAGAAAAGTGTTTGTAGTTTGTCAGTGTTCACAATGGCAAGAATCTGTGATCATTGTTTGAACACATTGTTCACAGCAACTTCAACTCCATTTAGCACACTTGTGGCCTGGCAAGAAAAGTAACTAAATTCAACACTTGTGCTTGGATCATGGGTCACTAGGTAATGAATGTAATGAGACAGCTTAGGATTACTGATTTGTTACTGTGACATACTACATTGTACAGTCTGGTTGAAAATACCTTTAGCTGCACTGTACTGCTTAGTTTGTATTAGTATCATGTTTTTTGCCGGTTCTAAATTTTGCTTGGTTCTTTAACAAATTGCTCTGCTGGCCCTGTGTTTGTATAACAGATTCGCTCTCTGGATGCCCACCTATACCCTGAGAAACTGAAGGTGATCGCCCAGCAGGTGCAGGAGCAGCATGTGCAGACGCAGACTTTGCTTCGCCTGCAACAGCAGGAACAGCTGGAAAGAGAGAGCAATCCTGCTCGCAGTACACAGGTCAGACATTTACATGTATATTCTTATACACTTTTTCATCTCTCTTACTCTTATGCACATGTCTCTTTTACTATTTTTTTTAATATGCTGCATGTTTTGGAACTACCACATATTTTATCCACCAGAGGGCAGTAGAATAGTTTCAGATCATTCTGTAATGTTGGATTGTAATGTTTAAGTCTTGTGTGCTTTTGAAATTTTTGCATGCATGTCTATATACAATACTGTGCAAATGTTTTATGCCAGTGGGAAAAATGCTGTAAAGAATGCTTTCCAAAATGGAAGTGTTAATAGTTTAATTTCATCAATTAAAATAAACAGAAGAGAAATCCAAATCAAATCATTATTTGCCTGCAAAACAGCATTAGTTCTTCTAGGTACACTTGCATACAGTTTTTGAAGGAACTCTGCAAGTAGGCTGTACCAAACATCAGAACTGACCACAGATCTTCTGCAGATGTAGGCTGCCTCAAATCCTTCTGTCTCTTCATGTAATCCCAATCAGACTCAATGTTGAGATCAGGGAGCCTCTGTGGAGGCCAAATCATCATTTCCAGGACTCCTTGTTCTTCTCTGTGCTAAAGATAATGACATTGGCTATATGTTTGGGGTTGTTGTCTTGCTGCAGAATAAATTTGAGGCCAATCAGATGCCTCCCTGATGGTATTACATGACTGATAAGTATCTACCAGCATTGGGAACACTATTAATCCTGACCAAATCTCCAACTCCATTTGCAGAAATGCAGCACCACACTTGCAAAGAACCTCCACCATGCTTCACTGTTGCCTGCAGACAATCATTATTGAACCACTTTCCAGCCCTTCAGTAAACAACCTGCCTCCTGCTACAGCCAAATATTTCAAATTTTGACTCCAGTCCAGAGCACCTTCTGCCATTTTTCTGCACCCCAGATCCTATATTTTCATGTATAGTCGCTTAGCCTAGTTTCATCTGAAGTATGGCTCTTTTTTTTTGGCTATATTGTGTTGGTCCCCGTTTTGTTGCCAAAACATCCCTGACCTGATGAGACATGGACTCCACTAGATCTCTGAAGGTGTGCTGTGGTATCTGGCACCAAGATGTTAGCAGCAGATCCTTCAAGTCCTGTAAGTTGCGAGGTGGGGCCTCCATGGATCGGACTTGTCTTTCCAGCACATCCCACAGATGTTGGATTGGATTAAGATCTGGGGAATTTGGAGGCCAAGTTAACACCTCAAACTCGTCGTTGTGCTCATCAAACCATTCCTGAAGCATTTTTGCCTTGTGGCACGGTGCATTATTCTGCTGAAAGAGCCCACAGCCGTTAGGGAATACTGTTTCCATGAAAGGGTGTACATGGTCTGCAGCAATGCTTAGATAGGTGGTACGTGTCAAAGTAACATCCACATGCATGGCAGAACCCAAGGTTTCCCAGCAGAACATTGCCCAAAGTATGACACTGCCTCCGCCACCGGCCTTTTTCCCATAGTGCATCCTAGTGCCATGTTTTCCCCAAGTAAGCGACTTGCACGTACCAGGCCATCCACGTGATTCATCAGACAAGGCCACCTTCTTCCATTGCTCTGTCCAGTTCTGATGCTCACGTGCCCATTGTTGGCACTTTTGGTGGTGCACAGGCTCTGATCCAGTCGTCTAGCCATCAGAATTTGTCCTTTGTCAAACTCGCTCAAGTCCTTATACTTTCCCATTTTTCCTGCTTCTAACACATCTACTTTGAGGACATAATGTTTACTTGCTGCCTAATATATCGCACCCACTAACAGGTGCCATGATGAGGAGACGGTGGTGTTCACTTAACCTGTCGGTGCTCTTAATGTTATGCCTGATTGGTGTATTTTTTTTTTAAAGCATTCTTGTTACAGCATTTCCTCACACCTGCCTAAAACCTTTGCACTGTACTGCATTTCCTTGTTACAGCAGCCAGAAAAGTCACAGTGAATAAATGAGCAGTATGTAAATAGCAACCAAATAAGAATAGAAAAATGAAGTCTACAGATCACACCACCTAGTCCAAAATAAATATTTTGCATCCTTGAGATGTATTACACACTTGCCATTAATAATTGCTCATTAAGCTCAGCAGATTGGATTTTAGGATTTAGTCTACAAGATCTTCATTGTCATGTTTTTCCTCAGTATTATTTAAATATTTTGCATTGCACACATTTTCTGTATTCTAGGACATTGTGTTTTTGCTTAGCAGTAGCACTTTCCTATCTATGTATGTGGTTTTTCTTCACTCCTAGGTATATTCTCCAGCCACACCATCTGCCCCCACCCATCACACCACTGTTATTGTTCCTGCCCCAACGTTGCCACCTCCTCCCCATCATGTCACAGTGGTAACGATGGGCCCTGCATCTGTAATTAACACAGCCTCAACATCACGACAGAACTTGGACACCATAGTGCAGGTAAAGGACTTTCAACACAAGGCACTATGTGAAATTTTAATGGAGAGCGATTATAGCAAGTCAACAATTCTTTGGCTGAATTTGTTCCTTCTCATATTAACATTATTAATATAGTGATTTGCTTCATTTTGATACCTTGTATTTATTCTTATATTTACTATTTGACAAAAACACCTTATTCTAAATTTTCTAAAGTATTCCATTAATCATTTTTAGATGTACATAAAACTGCTTTATAAATAACAGTTAATTAAAAATGTCTAACTCCACCTGCAGTTTTTAGTATGAACAATGTCATTTCCAGCTACAAGTTTGTTGGAGGAGTCTTTCTTTTTTCTGTAATAATATTTAAAGATTTTAGTGTCAGAGAAAATGATTACAGTTTATTATTAGTGTGTAACTAGTAGTATAGTAGATAGTAGTAATTATAGCATTATTAGTTTAGAAGGTTTGACTAACAGGGTAGGATGGTAAACTTTAATGCAGCGTTCCACAGTATTGTATAGATGTGTATAACATTTGAGTACTGAACAAGCCAAATATGAGTCTTCCTGATCTCACACACACACATCCTCTGATCCTTGCTCTGCGATGCCGCGGTTTCTTCTGTCGGCTTGAAGAACGCGCTGAAAGACGCGTTCAGACTTTCGGCTCTTCCCCGTCTTTCAGCGTGTTCTTCAACCGGACTGATGAAACCGCGCTTCTCTTAGAAACAAGCTCTTTGCGTCGCAGAACTACGGAAGCTTGCTCTGCCAAACCAAAGTGAAATCATAAAATCGATTTTTGTTTTTTCAACATCGACATAAACCATAAATTCGAATTAATCGATAATAACGATTAATTGCCCAGCTCTAAGTGCATGTACTGTAAGTAACTTTGAATTATTATTATTATTATTATTATTATTATGGCTATTATGGGAACAAAATAAAAACACTTTTTCCAAATCAGCAAAACAAGCAATGGTCGAATCAGCACCAGCACTTTATTTGGAATAGTGGTTAAGGAGCAAAATAAGACCTAATCCATTATGTAGTGCTCAATGTATTGACCATACTTTCTCCGTTTTATTATCTTGTGATCCTCAGGCTATCCAGCACATTGAGGGCACACAGGAGAAGATGGGTGTGCCTGAGGAAGAGCAGCGTCGGGCAGTCATAGTCACTCCTGGTCGCGCCTTGAATGACACCGCAGACTCAGACACTGCCTCTGACAATGAAGGTTCTGAGGACTGTTAACTGCACCAGGCAAAAAGGGTGGCCATATGGAGGGGCCTCCTACAGACTCTTTCTCGCTCCCTCTCATTATCTCTTTTTCACATAGGCATACAAACCCATAGGGTAGGAAATGGTTTAGTCAAACATTCAATGAACAAAAAAAAACCCCCACAACTAAATAGCAGACTTACTGTCTCACTCACATGCACACTTGGTCTACTCCCACTCTCATACAGTGCATTGAATAATTTTTATCAATCCAGCCCATGATGGTGCATCCACAACATCCATCTAAACATCAGTTGCCAAAAAAGCATTTTCTTTTCCATTCATATATGATGTTTTATAGACCTCAGTCAGCTGTCTCCCATGGCTTTTTGTCTGTGTTCACCCACTCTCTGCTGCTCTTCTCTGGAGTGAAGAGTTTCTTCGGCCTTTTCATCTCCAACTTATCCCTTTCTTTATTTTTCTTTGTAAATTCTCTAACTGGAGAAATCTTTACCAGCCTGTCCCTCTCATACCTTTTGACCGTTTTTTTTTTTTTTTTTTTTAATTACTCAAAACATCCCTCAGTTCTTCCTTCTGAACTAGGGAGGCTTTATAGCAACACTGTGAGCTTACCTGACTTCAGAAGCCAAATCTACAATTCCACTGGCTTTAAATTAAAAGGAAATGAAATGAGTACAGCAGCAATTCCCCACTTGCATGAAGTACAAAGATCACCATTTTGTAAAATGTATTTGGAGGGTTGTGGCAGAATGTGCACTTGGTGTCAGTCACACTCAGCTGGGCTGGGTTCCCAGTACAATAAACACATGTAGGTAACACACCCTTCTGATGTTCCTATTGCTGGCCTAATGGTGTGTTTTCTGTTGTTTTTGTTTGGTTTTTATGTTTTTGTTGTTGTTTTTTTTTTTGTTTTGTTTTTTTAATTGAATAAGCTAACAAGTAGGTGTTCTACAGAGATGTATTTGCCTTGTGTATGGTCCTGCTAGCAGCATACATACTGTGCTGTCATCAGCTGGCTGCCTGAGGGTCAGTCTCTCTTTATGAAAGGGTGGCAATAGCACTAGCAGATTTCTTAAAGCCCATAAGCACTCTATGCAGCTCCCTCAACAGCCATTTGCTTGTGTTGCCCCTTTCTGAGGGGCAGAGAATTTAAAGAGTTTGTCTGTCCTCAATGTTTTAGTATATTCTGTGACCTATACTGTTGGTAATAGCTGCACTGAAGTTTGCTAGGCTTTTTTTGCATCCTACACACTTTCTCTATGCATTCAGTGGTCTACTCTGCTTGCTGGAATGTTTCTTTTTATTTCATTTTCATTTTTCCTTATCTTTCAGTTATTGTTTTTATTTGCATACAGTGATGCCTATGTACGTGAGAGATAATCTACTGGAGCTTCAGCCCATCTAATTTGAGCTTTATGGTTGCATGGGCTATCTGAAAATATCCAAATGTTTGGAGAAGGATCAGAAAAGGATTGCAGACTACATAGGTGTGTAGAGAGATGGCAGTTGTTTGCTTTAACCTCTGTTTTGGACTTCTGGCTCAAAAGTATTCAACTTACCAGTTTTGCCCCGTTACATTTCCCACTCCCATGGCACTATGGCATGAACATGGGTGGTGATTTCAGACATTCCAGAATGTTCTTACACAAGGTCCATGTTCAGTTTTCTTCTGGCTGTGTGATAATGCGATATTGATGTTTCTTAGATTTGAGGATAGATTTGTCAAATTTGTCTGTAAATTTGACACAATTTATGCCGGCCCCAATGTTACCGGAAACCACTTGCTGTTTGACATATTGCTTTTCCTTCAGGAATTTTAAAATGCTGTCAACATGTTGGCTTTCTTTGGCCCTGATCTCAACAATCAAAGTCAGGCTTCAGTGTTGACTGCTAAGAAGCAGAGCTTCTTAAATAATGGCCTGTCAGAAAATGGATGGAGTTGAGCTATATGAGAAATGTTTTATATATATATATATATATATATATATATATATATATATATATATATATATATATATATATATATAACACACACAACATTTTTAATTCGAGTGATGGTCAGATTGGGTTATGAAGTGTTGTTGGGTTTTTTTTTTTGTTTGTTTTTTTTTAAGTCAAATTGTTTTTTGTTTTGCTGTATTTCTTTATGTATAAAAGCTCAGAGGTTCCTAAAACTCAGCAATTTCTCTATCAAAGCCACAGGGTGTCTGCTTTTTCATGGTTTCTTTTTTATAGTATGTCTTAAAAAAAAAAAAAAAAAAAAAAAAACTGTAAAAGACTGTCAGAGGAATTTGTATGTGAGGGTTTAACCAATAGTGTATAGAATTATGGATCTTAAAGCACTTACTTTTTTTAAAAAAAAATTGCCTCCTAAAAATTGAAGCTCTTGGTGCTGTGAGTCCAAATCACACAGCTGTTGAACCCTTCTTGACTCTTGGTATGTCTCTGAAGTCTCTAGACTCATCTCTCCTTCCCTCCCTGTTCATGTCACCTTTTTTTTTTTTTTTCTTTTTTTTTTTTTTTTTTTTTTTTCTTTTTTTAAATAATTTTTGTTTTATCTTTTTGGGGTTGTTGTTGGACACTCTCTGTACCATTTGGTTTTTGAAAAGCTGTTATATTTTGTTCTCATTTTTTTAAAGAAAAAAAAAAACTGGGGAAAAGAGGCATGTGCCTTTGTAAAGACAGAATAATAAAGTTTGTACTTTGTTTTTTACAAGTTAACATTGCACTGTGTGGTTATTTCATATTGATGTGCTTGGAACAAATTGAGGATTTTCCTCAAGCTCAAGTTGGTACTGACTGTGCTGAACAGTACAAATTGAAGTTGTCATAAAAAAAATTAGTATTATAAAATGACTTTACAAAGTGAATAGAAATGGATCTGTGATATTATAATATTGTTGAACACAAAATGTTAACACATGAGCTTAATTAGCTTTACTTTCTATGACTTGTCACTTTGAAACCTGGAATTGAAAAGCAACCTAACAGTTCATTTCTGAGCTGAAGACCACCTTGATTAACATGGGAGTGTATTGGACACACTAATATTACAACATATCACTGTTGGATGCAAACTAAATACCTGGCAGTAGGTGGAATTGGTCAAACGTTTTAGGGAGCAGAGTGGGACTTTTTTTTCCTTTTAATTCCAGCCTGTCTTAATTTAATTGTAGTGATTGTTTTCATAAATAAATAAATGTGATTGTGTGATTTTATAATAATATATGCTGTAGAGAAAAGTGTGTGTGTGTGTGCGCTGTAGCAACCAAATACCTCTGATTGGGTTCTTTGATATCTAGGCATCGAGTTTCAGTATATACACTATATTGCCAAAAGTATTCGCTCACCCATCCAAATAACCAGAATCAGGTGTTCCAATCACTTCCATAGCCACAGGTGTATAAAATCAAGCACCTAGGCATGCAGACTGTTTTTACAAACGTTTGTGAAAGAATGGGTCGCTCTCAGGAGCTCAGTGAATTCCAGCGTGGAACTGTGATAGGATGCCACCTGTGCAACAAATCCAGTCGTGAAATTTCCTCGCTCCTAAATATTCCACAGTCAACTGTCAGCTGTATTATAAGAACGTGGAAGTGTTTGGGAACGACAGCAACTCAGCCACGAAGTGGTAGGCCACGTAAACTGACGGAGCGGGGTCAGCGGATGCTGAGGCGCATAGTGCGAAGAGGTCACCAACTTTCTGCAGAGTCAATCGCTACAGACCTCCAAACTTCATGTGGCCTTCAGATTAGCTCAAGAACAGTGCGCAGAGAGCTTCATGGAATGGGTTTCCATGGCCGAGCAGCTGCATCCAAGCCATACATCACCAAGTGCAATGCAAAGCGTCGGATGCAGTGGTGTAAAGCACGCCGCCACTGGACTCTAGAGCACTGGAGACGCGTTCTCTGGAGTGACGAATCGCGCTTCTCCATCTGGCAATCTGATGGACGAGTCTGGGTTTGGCGGTTGCCAGGAGAACGGTACTTGTCTGACTGCATTGTGCCAAGTGTAAAGTTTGGTGGAGGGGGGATTATGGTGTGGGGTTGTTTTTCAGGAGCTGGGCTTGGCCCCTTAGTTCCAGTGAAAGGAACTCTCAATGCTTCAGCATACCAAGACATTTTGGACAATTCCATGCTCCCAACTTTGTGGGAACAGTTTGGAGCTGGCCCCTTCCTCTTCCAACATGACTGCGCACCAGTGCACAAAGCAAGGTCCATAAAGACATGGATGACAGAGTCTGGTGTGGATGAACTTGACTGGCCTGCACAGAGTCCTGACCTCAACCCGATAGAACACCTTTGGGATGAATTAGAGCAGAGACTGAGAGCCAGGCCTTCTCGTCCAACATCAGTGTGTGACCTCACAAATGCGCTTCTGGAAGAATGGTCAAAAATTCCCATAAACACACTCCTAAACCTTGTGGACAGCCTTCCCAGAAGAGTTGAAGCTGTTATAGCTGCGTCGATGTCGGTAAGGGTGGACCGACATCATATTGAACCCTATGGATTAGGAATGGGATGTCACTTAAGTTCATATGCGAGTCAAGGCAGGTGAGCGAATACTTTTGGCAATATAGTGTAGTTCTTAAACAATAGAACCAATAGAAATGACCATTAACTGACCATTTGTGGCCATTCAGGGATTTCATGAGTCTTTGTTTATCAATATATCAAAATGTCTTCTGATTGTTACATGTCAAAGATCAGAGAAGCTTTAGAGTAGAACTTTTAAACATAAACATGTTTTACATCATTTTGATATTACCAGATTTTTATAGAAAATGTGAAATAGTGATATTAATGGTTAGTGATAATGGTTATAATGCCAGAGCTCAGCTCCACTTGTTCTTCTCTCATTCTCCTGCCCAGTGTAAGCCTTGCTTCTGTATCCAACAAAAGTTATTTTCCCCTTGTAAAATGGGGGTTGGGGTGGCTGCACACTTCTGATTTGGCATTACAGACATAATGGCTAAAAGAGACATTCAGCTGCTCTAGTACGTTCAGTCCTCAGTGGCATGCCATTCTGCATAGACGCCTGTAAGGACCAACCCCCATGCACACTGTGACGCACACATGCTCCACCCAGCAGTCCTCTCTGAGTGACAGCCTGCTGTGTGCCCCTTGACCTTCTGAGGATGGTATATATAGTCACCTAGGTTGTCACAGTTCTCCTGGCAGCCAACATGAAGGTCTTAGATTTGTTCTGGTGTTTCGTCTCTCTACTGGCCCTGGCCATGACAGGTAAAAGGATTAACACTTTAAGTTTTGTTGTTTGATTATTCCTAAATATGTTTGATTGTTCAAAAAGTATATAATTTTATCTGATATCTCAGAAAAAAAGATGTTTCAGCTCAGATGCTCATTTTATGGTGTAACACATAACTTCTGAACACATGCAAATTTAGAATTCAGCGACTAATCGATAGTTTAACTACAATATATTTATCAAAGTGTTAAGACACATTTCTCATTCTTGAATCCAAACTATTGAAGCAGACCAGAGTTGTGAAAAGGATAATAAAAATAATAATAATAATAATAATACAGTGTTATTTCTGCAATGTGACAGTGTTTAGCCAGTTGTTTATCCAGTGTCTAACCCTCAGTGATTAAGTAGACTGTCAAACATAAGTAAACTGGAAAAGTAAACTGGAAACATGAAAAATCTTGAAGCATCACTCTCAATATTGATGTTTAAAATGAAATGTCTGTAAAATGCATACATATAGTTTGGAAGCAAATAACATTCTGTTCAATTTTATTTAATGACTAAATATACTTTTTTTAATCAGTTGGTAGGGCTGAAATCTTTTAACCTGAAAAAGTGTATTGTGGTATGGTAGTGGCTTAAGTGCTTGCATTGTGTGTCAGCTGCCTTGAGGCATGGCACCAGCTGATGGAAAGGCCTAGAGCTTGGCAAGCTGGAAGTCTAGAAACAGTAGTTGATCCGCCTGACAGCTTGGCCTATTTGTGTTCCTTCTTTTTTATTCTATCACAGAACAATTAAAAATATGTGACCAGGTTTTTGATTGTGTTGACTTGTGGTTTTAAAGGTAGTAGTTCTGACATTACTTTGATGGCTTCAGGACTTAATATGTAAATACTTTTATTTATATTTATTGAATACTGTTTGGATTTAAGATAAAGTATCGAGTTAACATCACACATTTCTGGAGGAGGAGTTTGTCTAATCACCCTAACTCAAAGTGGTAAATGTTTCCTTTTTTTTGCACCAAATTGTACCACCTTTTTAGAGCCAAGTTACGCATGGGCTTTTTTTGGTTGGTTCTGACAGGAGCCTTTACCCTTGTTCTGCCCTTGGGTTCCCCACGCCTAGAATCCCATCAGGTATCTAAGATTGGAAATCACCCTGTAACTGGATACTGTCCACTATAGATCTCTGTCCTCTCACCCTCTTTCCCCTCCCACTCCCTTTACCTCTCTTCTCCCTCCCTTAATCTTTTTTTCCCTACCTCCCACTCCCCAATTTACACACAACACAGCTGCTGTCACCCTGCACTGTCACAATCACAAATTATTTCAAGCAGCTGCCCATACATGGCTTTATTTCAACACTTACGCTGATAGATAACTTTATAAAATATATGTTAATAATAATTATTTTTTAACAATATAATAATTATAATAATTATTTTTTTGGTGTCATTTTTATTATAAAATGCTTTATATTATAGTTGTGCTTCCATCAAGATGAACTCAATTAAGATACAGTATAAGACTGCAATAAATAATACTGTAAAAAGTAAAGATGGGAATCATAATCTACCTGTTTGGTCATATATTTTTGTGTTAGGAGCCGTTTTCTAAATCTGAAAATAGTCAAATATGGCTACCATATTTGTACGGACCTAGAGCCTGAAAAAAGTTCAATTATTTAGAAGAGAATAATGATAAAACCCTGTAGTACTGTGAGCACTTAGGAGAGGTGCGAAGTGTCCCCTTGTGGTAGTGTTTAGTAAAGTGCCTGACAAAGGTCTCAGCTTTATTAACTATTTTTTCATTAAAAAAAAAAAAATTACAAATGCGAGCATGTTTGTATCTGCCTTAAAAAAAATTCTCATCTTTATTGATGGGAATAGTCAGAGTCACAGGTTTTCACTCTATTTTCATTCTACCAAAGCTAAAGGCAACAGTGACTGAAGAAAACATGAAACTAAGAATGTAAGCGTGGAGTGAATTTAACATTAATCTTGGTTGTTCTTTTCGTCCTATTTAATATAAATTGTATTCCTTTACAAATTATAAAAAAAAGAGATGCCTTTCTGTTTAGCATGCAATTGTTTAGTCCTTGTTCTAGAAACCAACTTTGTATTAAGTAGCCTTGACTCAAGCAAGATGTTATCCCATCAACTAAATCATAATATACTGGGTGTTTTAGTAAAAGGGCACAAACCATCTTGTGGTGCTAAAGACAAGAAGTGCACAGGGTAGACAGGGATGCACTTTGAGACCTAATTTGAACGCACTACACATTCAAAAAGCCTATTTTTTTCCCTTATTTTTATGCATGGATTTTAACCCAGCATATAAATAAAAAAACATGCCAGAATTTTAAAATTTAAAGGAATTATTTAGTGGATCCAATGCACTGATGAGATTATGGATATTTGCTTGATTATCTCTACAAAACTCATATCATTGAAAATACTGCATATCTCCAGGCCCACTCTTTTCATGGCTTGATCTATTCTATTGTTATTTCAGTCTTGGAATAAGAAACCTGCACATGAAACCTCTGCATCTCTTACTATCCCTACCACCAACAGACATACACAACATCTTACGCATATGTGGGCCTTACCCAAAGCTGTAAGCACAAACTTGTCTAGAATGTCTTTATATGCTTTAGCACTTCATTGGAGCAACAGAATTCAAACTTGTTTCATCATCATAATGCCCTTGTGCACAAAGCATGGTTCTTAAAGACATAGTTTGCTTGAGTGGCCTGAGCCCTGACCCCCCCTGAACAATTTTGGGATTATGTGACCTTACTAATGCCCTTTTGAATGAGCAAAAATCCCCACAGACATGTTCCGAAATCTATTTGAAAACCTAGAGAGAAGAGTGGATGCTGTTATAAC
The DNA here is from genome assembly GCF_019097595.1 of Hemibagrus wyckioides. Lineage (NCBI taxonomy): Eukaryota > Metazoa > Chordata > Actinopteri > Siluriformes > Bagridae > Hemibagrus > Hemibagrus wyckioides. Next base: position 16,941,218 of record NC_080711.1, read on the forward strand.
AATATGATTTAAAAAAAAGTGTGGTTAGTGTGGGTTTTTTTTTTATTTTATTTTTTTTATAAAGGTTATAAAACCTTTACAGTGGTTTACAGGGAAGATAAATTAGTTATTAGTTTGAATAATTATTTCATGTTTTATCACTTAATGTTCTCTGAGTGTATCCTTTTGCAATGCTGCAATTGTGCAATGACATGAAAATTATGTGATGTGGATTAACTTTTTCGGATATTGGAAGGTATATTTTTTTTTTTGCCAGGGATAAGAATCACTTAAGCTCAAACATTCAATCAATGTTTATAAATGATTAAGGGTCTGATATTGCACTATGCTGGGCTGGGTTCACATTCTCATGTACAAGTGCTGGTTGCAAGAATGTATTATTCTGCAGTTAAAGCAAGAGTCTGTATGTGCTTGCTGAAGATGCTCTGATATAGTTTGAAATCATGGCCATCATCCAACTCCATAGGCATCCAGCAGAAAAAAAAATAAATTGCAGGTTTAACAATAAAAAAATGTGCAGCTCTAACAAAAACAAAAAAGTACAGCTTTAACAGGAACATGATCATCCTTTTTTTTTTTTTATTAAGAAAGGACTAAACCAATATACTCAGCATCTTTAAATTAACTCCTTGACAAGATGAGCCTGATGTAGCCCATGGGATCACGGTCATAGTCTTTGTTATTGATCCTTGGCAAGGAAATAAGCCCCACTTACCCTAGAACTAAAGGGCCTTTGCCTAGACATCTTTATCAGAATTTTCCCTAACAAAATAAAAACTTTAGCTATTGATAAATCCTATGGGTTCAGAGAAAGCTAAGGACAGACATCCCTAATTCTTTAAAGAGTAATTGAATATACATTTTTCACTTTAATAGGCACCCGTGTACATTTTTGCAGTTATGTGATCACCTAATCATGTCACAGCAACACAGTGCAAAACATCGTGCAGATACAGGTCAATGGCTTAAGTTAATGTTAACCTCAAAAATCAAATTTAGGAAAAATGTGATCTTTGTGATTTAAATTGTGGCATGATTGTTGGTGCCAGCTGGGCTGGTTTGAGTGTTTTAGACACAGAATGGTGTAAAAAGACCTAAAACAATAAGAACATTGAGTTAGCGACAGCTGGAGTTGACAGTTAGAAATTATTAAAAAATATATTTACATACAGATATCCATACAGAGAATTTTTTTCACTGACCTCCAGAAAAAATTATCTGTATGGATATCTGTATGTAAATATATTTTTTAATAATTTCTTTATTTTTTTTTTTAATTTTTAATTGCATACATTTTTCTTGCACAGATATAAATGTTAAGATCAAATGTGTCGATCTTAACACTTGTAGGAAGTGCATGACTTTTACTAGTTCTAAAGTAAGAATTGATGAACGATGTCAATTTTTAATCTCTTTTCTTAGTGCATTTGAAGAACAAACAACAGCAAAGAATGCATTGAACTTTTAAATTATTTGCTATATTGTAAATTATAAAAAAAAAATATCAGTAGAATAAATAAATCTGCCTGTCCAGACAAAGGTTGCATTACTTGACATCGGGTTTCAGTACCCCAAATTGGAAATAAAAATGTCAGGCTCAATGTGTTTTTGTTCACACAGACCTGCAAGTAACAAACTGTGTTACATTTGAAGAAATGTCTGTTTGTGATAACTATAACTATAATAAAATCAGATACAACTGATGCAAGCTTGCTCCTAGTAATAATAAATAGCACTGGTGGGTGATTCTTTAGTGTACTTAGTTGTAATGCGTTACAGTTTATGGGCCCCAGACCATTACACTGTTGAGGCACTACAAATGCTTGCTCACAATGGAAATTGTCCTGCTCATGTTCAACACCTAGCAGTCCTTCCCCTCCACCACTTGGGACAGAACAACTCCAACTTCATTTCTGACATGTCGGTCTGCAACATTAAAGGTAGAGGTCACCAAAAGAGAGCTGCTGTAGACATCATAAAGGCCTGCTGGCTCAATTCTGATCATTGAAGCAGATCTGGTGTCCCTTTTTAGTGAGATCAGTCAACAGGCCAATATGATCCAAATAATTAGGCACAAACCTGCTATAACATCCCTCCAACTCCAGGAACTATCCTACCTCCTTTTGGGTCTCAGACAGGCAACAATCGCAGCAGTCTCATTAATTTGGGGACACACCCACTGATGGCCCAGGTGGAATCCCAGATACCATAGTGCTACCCACCCAATTTCACACTTCACCAAGTTAATTGTTAGACTGGCCCAGCTCAAAGATTAGGTTTGCTCTTACATTCTGCACACGCTGCTTCTAACCATTAGTAAAGACTATGGAAGTGGGGGCAGACTAGAGTGCATCCACTTTCCCTACGAGAACCTGGGAAGTGTTACAATAATATGTAGCAACTTATCCACTTCTGAAACACCCAATCCCCAGTTCCTCAAAGAGAAAACAGAAGTGTGACTAATTGGTATAGACTGTTTGCCAATAGCCATGGGTCACATCCAGGGTCAAATCAAAATGAGCCGATACAGGAGCTCTTCAACAGGAGGCAATGGATAGGCATGAAATTTAGACACCACGTTCACTTTCCAGTCCACATGAAAACCCATGTGAACCAGCATGCTTCAGCTGTTCCGGTCACTGTTGGACTCCTATATATCACTTCTATTTCCAGTATTTTCACTAATTCATCACTTTCCTTTGTGTTCAGCTAAGAAATATGAGAAGTTGCACACAACCTCATTGAGATGAGTCTCTATGTTGTGTTGTGAGGCTTGTGTGACCAAACGGGGAGAAGACATGCTGGAAACTTCTGCCCTATATGTGTTAGATGGTCTCCCACAGGGAGTGGAATCAGCCATTGCTTGACAATCTAGCTCCAGCTAATCTAGCATGAAGGGCTTAATTAAATTTAATTGTAAATTTAAATAAAATAATTAGCATGGTATTTTAACAATGGGCATTGTCATTAAGTAACTGTCCAATGTAGAAATTCTGGAAAATAAATTTAAAATTTAAAATGTACCCCTGACAAGCAAGCCAGAAGTAGGGCATCAGGATGGATCAAGAAGGTCCAGAGAGCAGAAAGGGTATCTCAGGACTAGTGTGTAGAGAGAGAGAGAGAGAGAGAGAGAGAGAAAGAGAGAGGCAGTGGGTCACTCAAATGGGGATGGGTTCCCTTCTGATCCTGGATCCTCTTAAGGTTTCTTATTTATGTAATCTCAGGGAGTTTTTCTTTCCCAAAGCACTATACAAATAAATTTAATGAAATTTAATTGAAATTGTTTTGATAGAGAGAGAGAAAAAAACACTGATTAATAAAAAATAATACAAAACAAACACATTTTCAGCTTGGACACTAAGATTGTATCCTGAACACTAATTGGAAGGTTGTTCAATAACTGTCGGGCTTTGTATGAGAAGGTTCTGCCCTCTGTAGACTTCACAGTTTGAGGTACCAACAAATACCCTGCATCTTTTGATTGAAATAAGCATGGTAGATCATTAAAGGGCAAGACCATTCAGTGCTTTATAGACCATTGGTAGTATTTTAGAATCAATTTGAAATTTAATTGAAAAGACAATGCAGAGTCGACAAGATACGGGTTATGTGGTCATATCTATTGGTTCTGGTAAAGACTCTTGCTGCTGCATTCTGGACTAACTGGAGCTTGTTTATTCACCGACAGGAACATATAGACAGGAAGGCATGACAATAATCCAAAATAAAGTAAGAAATGCATTAACTAGTTTTTCTGCATTGTGTAGTTACATTAAATGTCTAAAATCTTGGCAATATATTTGAGAGAAAATTTTTTTATTTAAGTGTTAATATCTACACAAGCTCCAAATGAAAAACTGGAGTTAATAATCATACCAATGTCTTTTACTACACATGAAACAGAAAGGCCATCCAGAGCTACTATATAATCAGAAAGCTTACTTCAAGCTGCATTGTGATCTGTGTACAAGTACTTCTGTCTTGTCAGGATTAAGTAGAAGCAAGTTAATAAGCATCTGGTGCTTATTAACTTGGAGCAAACTTTCCTCAACTTTATTATGCTTGTGGCTCTCATTTGGCTTTGCTGAAACATAAAACTGAGTGTCATCAGCATAAGTTTTAATTTTATTTTAAATTTATCACGTCTTGGTGCTATGATGAGGCCTAAATCCTGACTGACACATGTTATTTCTATGTAGCATGAGCATAATCGTTGTGCTCACAACCTTTTCTAGGATCTTGGAGATAAAGAGGATATTTGATATTGGCCAGTCAGTTGGATAGCTGACAGGGGCCAAAATCAGTTTTTGGGGTTTAATAACTACTAGTTTAAAAGATTTAGGTACATAGCCAGTTTTAAGGGAGAAATTGATTAAATAAGTAAAGCAGTAGAACAAAATGTTCTAATTTTTGATATTATCTAGCTATATTGTTATCTACATGGCTAGTTATCAAATTGTCTGGCTTTAAATTTATAGTCTGATTATATTTTGCCTGATCTTTTCAATTTGGCCAATTTGAAACATTCATGATGCCATATCTACTACATATTGATAGTATGCATGTTTTGTTTTCTTCTGTTAGGCTGAAGAGATACACTGATCTAGTAACTAGAGATTTTCTATAGTTCAGGAGGCTCTTCTTCCATTCTGTTTTTTTAGTGGCCTGTTTTAAGGTGCATGTGTGATCTTTATACCAGGGTGCTTGTTTTTTTCACCCTAATTGGTTTTCTTTCAAGTGGAGCTACGTTATCTGGAGTGTAGCAGAATGTTCACTTTAAGCATTCAGTGGCTTTATCAAGTTCAGTGGGGTCAGATGGTGATCCAGTCAGAATTGATAACTCCAGTAGATTATTGATAAAACTCTGTGAAATTGGTAGTAGTGTTGCAAGGTGCATTTATTATGACTAAGACACATTTTAAATGAAATAATGATATGAGTTACAGTAACTTCAGACTGGAAATGTGACTGGAAATTTTCTATATTCAATAGATTATTATATAGAATATATAATAATAAAGATTTTTGAATGGCTCTTTGTACTATGTATGGAAATAAGAAAACTAACCAGCCCAAACAAACATAGCACAGTCCTCCAAAAGTGGAAGTGTGAATAAGGAGGACAGAACAGTTACCTCCATATTTAGCTCTGTCCAGAATACCAGTGTGAAACTTGATTCCAGACAAATTATACAGTGACCATAAGCCCTCCATGTTCATAGTCACATACAGACATTCTTAAAAGGCTGATGGGTCATCATTGCTGGATATATTTAGAGTCGGGGGAAGGTAGTGGTTTGGCTGCTATTATCTTCATCCACTGTACAGAGAAGAGAAGCTATCCCAGAGGCTTTGGAGCTGTTATGAAACTAGGGAGTCCCCAACATTCACATCCACATACACAGTCCACTGAATAGTGCAACCATGGCTACTTTGTGCCACTGATCTGTTTAATTTTGGGATTTGCAGGGGCTAAATATAAGTTCTGTTTAAAGCCAAAGGAGCAGCATTGTGTGGGTCTCATGTCACCTTGTGTGCAAGACATTCTGTTCTACTCACCCTCTCATAGTTATCCAGTTGTAGCATTAATTTTGCTAAATTAATACAACCAGTGAATCAAGGTACATACTGACTTTCTTTGAAAGATATGTCCTGGGACTTGGTTAATGTTACTGGAAGGAAATGTATAACTTCCTAGATATAGGCCCTCTGTGCTATTCTAAAGTATTTCCTATTTTGTCCTCAGCAGAGGATGAGGAGGTATTGGACTCTGTACTGAGAGACAGATCCCACATTGATGAAACATTACGATTGGCAGCAGAAGAGAATGCAGGAAACTATGCAGGTGAGAAGACTCATGGGTTGCATATTTATAGCTGCTTTAAAACTCAGAGACCCTCAAATTCATTTTGCAATCTTAGTATCTTGAATGATGGCCCCTCTATGAATGAAGCTATACCATTAATTACATAATCCATATTTCCAGATTTGAATACAGAAGGTATGTAATGCATGACTATTGAGAAAAACATAATGCATCACATCATCTGGCAAACTACTGTTTACTTCCATGTTCATATCCATTCCTCAATCTCTGCTTAATTATTTACTCTGCTTTCTATCTTGTTTTTAGCTGCTTTGCAGAAGCTGAGAATGATCTACCACAATTCCATCAAGCCAATGGAACATGCTTACAAATACAATGAGCTCAGACAACATGAGATCTCAGGTACATCACAAGCAAACTTACATTTGTCCACTGTGTGCAGTGACTGAGTCAAATGTCCTTCATCATCTATTTGATTGCAATCACATCGGTGTCCAATCTCATCATCAGTGTCCAATTAATTGATGGCTTTCTATAATTAATTAGTTTCACCAGGTTTCTAGGAAGGTTAATGAGATTACTGCATTCCATAAAAACACCCAAAGTTCACTATAATTGGTATATTAAGATTTCATCCATTTTCAATGCCATCTTTTCAACCCATGCCTTTAATACTGTAGTTCAGTAGGTGTAATTTTTACATGGCTTTGCAAGAAATTGATAAAAATGCACTTTTAGTTCAGCTAACATGGATTTGGTTTTATAGTGACATGGGTTTGGTTTTATCGTGACACATTCAGCTGCATTCTAGCTAACCTTTGAAAACTGTAGATTGTCCACTGAGTGTCTTTTCCTACTAACATTACCAGTGTTAGTAAACATTTTACACAGTCAGTAGTCAAGGTTTTCAGATAAATACATTTATCTTATTCCATATTCCATGTTTCATATGAATCAGCTTGAGAACTATAACTACAGAAAATGATAGAGAACAAAGAACAAATATTAACTATTTTAAATAGTTACAAATATTAAATACTAACAAATATTAACAAACTTAATAACATCACAAGTAAAACATTACACACAAATAACATCACAAGTAAAACATTTGCGTACTTCACCATTCTAGAAGAATATTTCATTTTGTTAACCATTAGAACAACTTATTGATTCTCACATCTCTATGACATCATGGAAAATCAATCTGTGATTCATAATGCATCTGCATTCTTTTGATAATCATTATTATTATATTACTTTCTTTCTTTCTTTCTTTCTTTCTTTCTTTCTTTCTTTCTTTCTTTCTTTCTTTCTTTCTTTCTTTCTTAAATTTTCCTTACTCTCTTGTTAATCCCAATTACATTTTCACTGCACTGCAGCTCTTTCTATTCTGCTCTCATTGTCCTATTGCTCACCTTCCCTACTTCCACTAAACAGCTTATCCAGGACGTACCCTGGGGGATTCAGCCACAGGTTGGTATCATGGGGCATTCTTCTGCATGGCCCCTGCCTAAGCTTCTGACCCCCTGCTAGCACTGGCTGCACACATTCATCCTGTATGAATGCTATAGTCATAATGTTATGACAATTTGCTAGGTGTCCAGGTACAGTCATAAGTCATTCAGTCTTTCATTAACTCAATCAATAACTTGAAACTGGCAAAAGTAATAATAAAAAAAAAGTACTGAAAATTAGACATTGCTTTTGAATTGTGGTTCAACAGAAGCATTACAGTCTAATGAAACTGGCCTGGATAAAAATGATGGTAATTTGACTATAGGGACATGTTAAACTTAAGTGTGTCCTGTAATTAGCATCACATGTGTCTTCGAACTTCAATCAGTCCGTCTGCCTATTATAAGGATGAAAAGTAATATAATAGTGTGTGTGTGTGTGTGTGTGTGTGTATATATATATATATATATACACACACACACACACACACAATATATATATATATATATATATATATATATATATATATATTATTGCACATATTATTCAGAAGTTTATGGTTCATGGGACTGTAGCCAACCTTCCTGGATGTGGTTGCAAGAGGAAAATTGATGACAAATTGAGAGACAGATAATGAGAATGGCAACCAAAGAGCCCAAACTAACTTTAGAGATTAGAGGTGAACTAAAAGGTCAAGGTACATCAGTGTCAGATCGCACCATCCGTCGCTGTTTAAGTCAAAGTGGACTTAATGGAATAATGAGGAGGACTCGACTGTTGAAAGCAAATCACAAAAAAGTGAAAATGGAATTTGCCAAAATGCATATTGACAAGCCACAAACCTTCTGGGAGACTGTCCTTTGGACAGATGAGATAAAACTGGAGCTTTTTGCCAAGTCACATCAGCTCTATGTTTACAGATGCAAAAATTAAGCATACAAAGGACAGAGCACTGTATCTACTGTGAAACATGGAGGAGGCTCAGTTATGTTTGGGGCTGCTTTGCTGCATCTGGCATAGGGTGTCTTGAATCTCTGTTGGGTACAATAAAATCTCAAGACTAACAAGGCATTCTTCTGTGAAATGTGCTGCCAAGTGTCAAAAAGCTTGGTCTCAGTTGCAGGTCATGGGTGCTCCAACAAGATAATGGACCAAAACACACAGCTAAAAATACTCAAGAATGGCTAACAACAAAACAGAAGATGTTTTTTGGACTATTCTGAAGTGGCCTTCTATGAGCCCTGATCTAAATCCTATTGTGGAAAGAGCAGAAACATGAAGTCTGGGGAAGGCAGCCTTCAAACCTGAGACAGCTGGAGCAGTTTGGTCATGACTATTGCAATGACTATTGTGGGGTTTTTTTCTTTAATGGAAGGGTACCAACAATTTTGTCCACATGTGTATAAATGTAACAAAGCTTGATATAGGAGTAACCCTCTCTGGGTTAATTTAATTATTGTGCTTTTTTTTCACATAATTCACATTCAATACACTACATAGTAAATACATCAAATTAAATAGGACATCTATACTGCACTGAAAATAATGCTGTACTGACATGCTATTAAGTCAGTTTTTATACTCTTTAGTACAAACAAACCTGCAGAGCAAGTTAACAAGCACTCTAATTCAAGCACTAAATTTTCAACCCTATAAAACTGTGTTAAGCTGTCTCTGGCCATAGTTCTTTTGGGCTAGGAGACATAGGCTGTATCTAAGTTGGCATATGTCAAATATATTTGATCTGGCAAAACATTTTAAAGTAGAATAGGGTTTCAAGATGTGCTGTTCAAGCTATTTTGAAGAAGAACAAAGGAACGGGCAATGTTGAGGACCGAAGATGCAGTTGTCGGCTAAGGAATCTTGAAAGACAAATCATTCTTACTTCCCTTTGGCATCCAGCAGTGCCATCAGCAAATAACTGGTTGCAAAGTTCCTTCACAAACTGTGGGCAAGTGCAGACAGACAGACAGACAGACAGACTGCATATTTGGCACATCTGTGATTACTTACATTAAATAACAGTTATGCTAATATTCTGTATAACAGCACTCATGCTTTTGTGAATTTAAGGATATTGTACTGAACTGAGTTTCACAACCAATTTTCCAAACATAATACTGTTATAACTCTAAATATGGCCAATAACTTTCACACGGATAAATACTGTTCTTCTTTCATCTTAATGGATTTCATAGTGTATGATTTAATTTTGTGCAGTAGTACTTTATTACACAAGAAGAAATTAATGAAAAATGCTATACAATGTATCACTGGACTAGGCGAATAGTGAGGCAAAAAGGGGAAAGCTGGGGAGGGTGAGGCCCAAGCAAGGAAGCAAGGAGAACTGCAACAAAGCAAAAGGGCAAGTGACATCCACAGCCAGGCTAGACAACTGAGCGACAACCTAAGCTGATCCGAAGGCCAGAGCAAAGTCCTTAGCCGAGCCAATTGAGCCAGATGAAGTCCTCAGCCGAGCCGGAGGACAGAGTGATATCCTAGAGGGGTGTGGAGGGAGGGAAGCGTCCTCCGCATGACAGATTACCAAGCAATGTCCTCCATGGCACCAGAAACTGGAGCAAAGTGGCATCCTCAGCCAGAACGATGACAGAGCCACTTCCAATAGGGTCCAATAAAAAGGGAGGTGCCCTCCACCAAACATGGTGCTGAGCGGTGTCCTCCTTGGAACCAGAAGTGGAGCACCATCCTCGACTGGAACAAAAGTGGAGGAACATCCCTGGGGAAATGGGGCAGGGAGTCCACATCCTCCGCCAAACCAGGGAGTGGAGCGATGATGCCAGTGACCGACAAGCAGATAGTTATAAAAATTCCTCAAACAATATTCCTCGGCCATTGCCAGTCTAAAACAAGCCCTGAAAAAAAGCTAAATAAGTGATCCTTTTGGGTCTGGAAAGGGTCAAGTCATTCTGTCATAATTGGGAGACACTGCCAGGGGTGGGGATTGAGCCCAGAACTCCATAGAGAGCTTGTTCACCCATGATACAGTGAATCAGACCCAAGTGCAGGATTAAAATCTAAACTTGGAGCTTTATTGATTTAAAACAAAACTAATAACACAACATGACATGGACAAGACATAAAATAAACAAAACATAAACTTCTGGATAGAGAAAGGCGTTACTTGAACTATAGAAGGCACAACATGAAAATGATTAGAGTGCCCAACAAAACCAAGGCAATACACAATGAGGTACAAAAGGGAAGGTATATATAGGGTAGAACATTACGGCAAATGGGAAACAGGTGACAAGGCAGGAAATAGAACAATAGGAAGGGCATAGCACAAGACATGTGGGAATCACAACAAAAACACATGACACAAAAAACAGGCTATATGGCAAAACGCCTGCCAGAACCCCCAGGGAAATGTCCCAGTAGTTCCTGACAGTTGCCTTTTTGCTGTAATGATGCTTCGCTAATGTATTGTGCTTGGAGTTTTGTATTGGTGGCAAGAGATTAATTCCATCTAAACCAGGCAGGTGAACATAGCTGAAGACATACAGAATGTTTACTGCTACTTTTCTACTTTTGATGAATACCACTGCTAATGCACTGGGGTAAGCACTGCATGAGGATCTGTGTGTTATTTGTAGCCCTATGCATATTACCTGATTTGTGTGCATATTATATTGGCATCTTTCAATGTGGGGGTGAGTTGTAAATAATCAGTAAACATTAAGATACTATATATCTCCAGTTTTAAAAAGAAATAACTAATTAATGGCCTTTTAAAATATTTGAAGGATTCTAAAAGGTATATGTATTCTTAACACAAGTGAATTTGAGTTGATTAGTTTGAGAGGTACATGGACCTTGGGTCTTTTAGATTTTTTGAATGCATACTCTGTCACACTGCAGATGGAGAGATTGCCTCCAAACCCATGGTCCTGTTCCTTGGTCCCTGGAGTGTGGGGAAATCCTCTATGATAAACTATTTGCTGGGGCTTCAAGACACTCCTTATCAGTTATACACAGGTAGGTTTCTATCAATATTTATATGATTATCTTCTTCTTCTTTTGGCTTTTCCCTTCAGGGGGCACCACAGCAAATCATCTCTCTCCACCTATCCCTATCTTCTGCATCCCCAATACTTGCACCCACTAGCTTCATATCCTCATTTATTACATCCATATACCTCCTCTTTGGCCTTCCTCTTTGCCTCCTGCCTGGCTGCTCCATGTCCAACATTCTCCTACCAATATACTCACTCTCCCTCCTCTGAACATGTCCAAACCATCTTAATCTGGCCATATTTATATGATTATACTGTTTATATTATTAACAGAGGCAAGTCAACCATTATCTGAGCTATTGTTAGACATTTTATCCCTGTTTAACATAACATTTCGGTTATATTAGGGAAAGCCTATATAGAGCCTGCTGGTAATTGGCAGTATAGTACAGCCTGAGAACACACTGTACTGGTGAAGGCAATGCTTGTATGTTTTTTCTCTTATGCCTAATAAGCTAGCAATGAGAATATACCAGCCCACTTAAATTACGGTTCTTAATTATTATTACCTGCTGGAGTATTCAGCTTCAGTCAGATATTTTCCAATGCTTCTACCATACAAAATATGACATATACATCATTCTTAGTTGATGCTTACACCATAAAGCTTCCTACAGTTATTGAGCTAGCTAATTTAGTCTAGAGGTGAAAGACCCTCATAGCTTGGGGCGTTATTCTTGACAATAAAAGGACCAAGCTATCTCCTGGGCAGTTTAGACAAAGCCATTGCTTATCTCATTACGTTCCATATCTTCTTATTTTTCTACAGGTGCTGAGCCCACTACTTCTGAGTTCACTGTGATAATGCATGGTGAAAAACTCCGCTCTGTAGAGGGCATTGTAATGGCTGCTGACAGCTCTCGTTCCTTCTCTCCCCTGGAGAAATTTGGCCAGAATTTTCTCGAGAAGTTGATTGGTATTGAGATGCCTCACAAGCTTCTGGAGCGTGTCACGTTTGTGGATACACCAGGAATCATAGAGAACCGCAAACAGCAGGAGAGAGGTAAAATCATCAGTAGCTCAGGTTTTTGTTTTTCATGTTCTCCCCATATTGGCATGGGTTACAGTTTTCTCACACTTTCTAAAACATGCCAGTAGGTGGACTGGCAATAATAAAATGCCCATGTGTGTCAGTATGTGTGTGCAATGTGCTCTGCAATCAATTGGCATACCATTTTGGGTGTATTTCCACTTCACTGTTTCTGGGTAGGCTCTGCAACCCTGAAAAGTATATATACAGGTGAGTCCATAAGTATTTGGTCAGTGACACAAGATTTGTAATTTTGTCTCTGTACATGCACATTTTATTTGGAATTAAACAAGAAGTAACTGAAGTGTAGCCTTTCAGCTTTAATTCAAGGCTTTTAAAAATATTGCATTAGCAATAAAGTGAAAAACAGACGTTTTTAATATAATCCCTCCATTTTCACAGGTTCAGAAGTAATTGAACATAATTGTATTATAAATAAATTAATAATAATAAATTATAAATATTATATTTAATACTTGGATGCAAATCCATTGGGGTCAACGACTGCTTGAATTCTAGAACCCATGGACATCCCTTGAAATGCTTTTACAGACCTTTACTCCAACTGCCTTCAGCTGTTTGTTTTTTTTGTGGATCTTTCTGGCTTCAGTTTTGTCTTTAGTACATGAAAAGCATTCCCAACTGAGTAGAGGTCAAGTGAGTGACTCACCCATTTAAGAGCATTCTGTTTCTGTGTCTTATGAAGCTCTTATTGTTTTGGGTCATTATCTATCTGTACTTTAAAGCACCATCCTATCAGTTGTGCTGCATTTCACTGAATCCGAACAGAAAATATGTGTACATTTATCAATTATCTGTGTACATTTATCAATTTACCCCGCTAATTCTATCAGCAGTCACACCATCAATAATCATGACATAACACTGCCTCTATCGTGTTTGACAGATGATGCTGTATATTGTAAGCTTTTCCTTTCCTCCTCAATTGTCAAAAAGGATTTAAATGGTTAACTGATATTTTTTTAATCCCTTTGACTGAAACTGAAAGCCAACACTTCAATTAGATCTATATGGCTTCATTTGAAGCTCAAAATGATAAAAAAAAAAAAAAAAAATTATGTAACTGTCCAAATACTTATGGGCCTGACCCTAGGTTGAAACACAGCAGAAACACAAACAAATAAACTTCTTGTCTAGTGGTGCAACTGTAATATTTAAAGAAACGTTTTTATCCATTTGCATGCATTTGTATTTTAAATGAGATGTATTCTATAGAATTACATTTCTATATAATTTTACCATTTCTACACAGGGTATCCCTTTAATGATGTGTGCCAGTGGTTCATTGACCGTGCTGACCTAATATTTGTGGTATTTGACCCCACCAAGTTGGATGTTGGCCTTGAGCTAGAGATGCTCTTCAGACAACTGAAAGGTCGAGAGTCACAGATACGCATCATCCTTAACAAGGCTGATAGCTTGGCCACTCAGGATCTCATGCGTGTGTATGGTGCCTTGTTCTGGAGCCTTGCACCCCTTATCAATGTGACTGAGCCCCCACGTGTGTATGTCAGCTCCTTCTGGCCCTATGACTATGCCCCCAACACCAGCCGAGAGCTCTTTAAGCGTGAGGAAATTTCTCTCCTGGAAGACTTAAACCAGGTGATTGAGAATCGCCTAGAGAATAAGATTGCCTTTATTCGCCAACATGGCATTCGTGTACGCATCCATGCCCTTCTGGTGGATCGTTATGTGCAAACATTCAAAGAGAAGATGAGCTTCTTCAGTGATCCTGAATTGGTGTTCAAGGAAATTGTGGATGACCCAGATAGGTTCTATATTTTCAAGTCAATCCTGGCTAAGACCAATGTCAGCAAGTTCGACCTGCCCAACCGTGATGCATACCGTGACTTCTTTGGCATCAACCCAGTAAATAGTTTCAAGCAGCTCTCTGCCCAGTGCTCTTATATAGGTGGCTGTCTGCTGGATAAGATTGAAAGGGCAATTACCACTGATTTGCCAGGACTCCTGAGCAGCATCCACTCCAATAAGAACCCTACCCTGTCCTCCTGTGAGGCAACAGGGTGTGGAGAGAAGCCCAAGAATCGCTACAGACGAAACTGACAGAAGAAAGAGTGGAAAAAGTGACAATATAAAGCAAAAATGGCAATATTGGTAGCACAGGAGCATTGGAAACACATCCTGCTCCTGCCACAGGTCAATCTCAGAAGTTGAGGAGGTGTGCAAAAAGAGAATTAAAATTTTAGCATTTTTTAATTGGCAAAAAGAGCCAGTGTTCTGAATATTTTTATTAAATCTGTTTTGCATTCATCTGCATTAATAAACTGTTCTAAGTTTGGAAAGGACATTTTTTTTAATCCAGGGGAAAATTATAGTTGATATACAAAAATATGAGACTGATACAGTCAGTATGAGTAAGATTGGAAAAAAAAAATTGTTGACAAGTTTGTAAGAGATTTAGCAGGTTGTGGCTCTGTAAACAAAGTGTCTATAAAAACGAAATGAGCACATTAGCTCACACTATCAACATTCTGTTTTTTTTGTTTGTTTTTTTACAAGTGTTCATTATATTTGCAGAATTGTGACTATGCTGGTATCCTTCTCATGTTATATTCTATTTGGGGAAAATCACTGTGCTGCATGATTAGTTTAGTTAGTAGAATTTAAAGGGGCACATATTCATACATTTTTACTTAATTTCTTGATGCACATTTTAATAGCAAAGTATATCTACCTATAATTCTTTTTCCACTTGAATGGAACATCATCTGCAATGTTCACTTGAATGTCATATTAGTAAGATTATTTTGTTTTCTGTAAATTTCAGGCTTTTTTGGAGAGAGAGAAACCTCTTTTTAAATGCTTAATTGACATATTAGCCCATGTGTTTTAACCATGTGAATTTCCAAGTGAAAAAAGAAATAAAGTGTTTCTGATCATAAAACTGCCTGTTTATTTGACATCCCCAAAGACAAAAAGTTTATACCAGTGTCTCACCAGTTCTTCAGTGGATTACTTGTATACTATAGATTTAAAGCAAATTAACTCCATGACAATCATAACAAACAGTCATAAACAATCATCATAAACCTCCTTTCAACACATTTAGTACTGTATGACATCACATAACACAGTTCTAG
The DNA here is from genome assembly GCF_019097595.1 of Hemibagrus wyckioides. Taxonomy (NCBI): domain Eukaryota; kingdom Metazoa; phylum Chordata; class Actinopteri; order Siluriformes; family Bagridae; genus Hemibagrus; species Hemibagrus wyckioides. The sequence continues at coordinate 16,956,689 of NC_080711.1, forward strand.
AAGAGTATCAGCTTACATTTGATAGTATCTTGTGTCACCCGGAAGAAGGTTTCTTCCTCATGTGATGTAAGGGAGAGTTGTCATCTCTGATTTACTCAAAGGGGATCTACATTTATCTTTCTGAAAAGCTGCTTTAATTTTTTTTTTTCATTACAAATGGCTTTATAAATGTACTTGTATAAAGCCTAATAAATCTAATTGAAGGAAACTGAAAACATGCTTGTATATTCTATATACTACTGTTATTCCTGTCCTGTTAGTCTTTTAGTCAAGCAGACAGGAAAAGGATGCACTCAACTGAACAGTCTTGCTCTGCTATGTGTTATGCTCTGTAACTCTAATATGTACAATACATACAATGTATTACAAATACATACAAAATACAAAAAATGTATTTTTTAGACAATGATTTTGTAGGAAACAGGCTCAGAAGGGAACCCATCCTCATTTGGGTAACACTAGACAGTAAATAATGTAAATGTATCTGAATAATGTCCTTTCTACAACAGCAATCAAGGGCTTATGAGGAACTATTAGGTCAGTGTAGTTTCTGAGTTCATTATAGGCACTAATTCCTTGCTGTTGCAAGCTGACAGATGTAATGGCAGATCTGTGACAGTGTGATAGTCCCCGAGTGGCTCTGTCCATGGCTGTCTCCTGGTCACAAGCTGTCCACACAGATCCATCCACAGCATCAGTGAGCATCACCAAGTGACGAGACTCTGACCAGGGGTAGAGCCAGTGGTCACACTTGAAACACTGAACACTGGGAGCTCGGGAGTGGGATGTATAACTCGACAGAGAAAGACAGAGAGAGAGAGAAAGATATTAAGTATGCTTGTGATCATGTGATCACAGTGTAGATTATGTGTAAAGTGTAGGCAGGGACTCAGGAAATCAGTTCATTAATAATAATTGCTTTAGATGAAAGAGATCTTATATTTTACAGTCCTAGCTTCAGATCAAAGGTGAGCATTCACTATGATCTAGTTTTATGTTAATCAGGTTACTAAAGCAAATTTTCTGATTGTTAAAACATTTTTGTTTAGCTTGGGGAACAGACATAGTCTCAATGTTATGAACCTTGGGTGACAAGTAGCCTGATTGTCTGCTCCCTGGCCCTGGCTCTGGATTGTCACAGATTAACTCGACCTGCTCTAAGCTGCAAGAAATGAGAGCAACACTTTCCTGAGTGGGATGGACACTGTCCCGTCTTGCCCTCAAATGAGCTCCAATTATCCATGAAGCCCACATTGTTTTCGGAACACCACCTGGACATCCAGCAGTTCAGTGACCATAACCTGCTGTAAGCTTCATCACCATGTCGCATTTGGATGGGGCCAAAGCATAATACTGCATTGGACATTGCCTTCGCTAACTTACACACCTCTACAATATTACTCATAGTAACCTCAGACTGACGAAGGCATATATTGTTAGCTCCTACATGGAAGACTATCTTCAAGACTATCTTGCCTAGGATCCTAAGCTTTCCTGCTATGTCCAGCACCCTGGCTCCCAGAATACACCTAACCTGTGCTACTGGAACCCCTAAAGGCCTAGCTAATTTCACATGCCTTAAGATAGAGTCTCCTAGGACCAGAGCTCTTTCAGGTTTCTCAGTGGGGGCTTCACTGAGGAGAGTAAACCTGTTGGTCATGTGAAGCGGAGAGGAGTTGTGTCCCTGTGGGCAAGCCTTACTGTAAGCCTTAGCTTTGTGACTATGCTGCCGAGTTGTCACCCATTCGCCCCGCTGTGAGGGCTCTAATGCCAGAGTTGGGGGGTTACTAACTCCACCTACATACAGACTTCCTCCTATAGACAATACAACCTCGCTATCACTAACCCTCTCTAGTGTCTGGATGCACACCTCTAAATCTAATAACTTCTCTGTCAGAGAGCTAACTACCATACACTTATCACAAGTAAAATTAATGCTAACGACGGAGGAAGAATTACTAAACATCCTGCAGCTCACACGCTGTATAAGCTGAAAGTTTGCCATACTTTATGATTATGTACCTTTAAGTGAATTTAACCTGGATATTGAAGAGCACCAAAGTGGAAATATTGAATGTTCATATGGGCCTGCCTGATGTTGCATGCGAATACTATAATCTGGTTAGGGTTGTGGTTCTGATTTGTCTTTAATTGGACATCTGACTGATTATATTATTTTGTTACTGAGTTGTGAGTTCATTTTGGTTGAGTTGTTCTATGATTTGCAGCGACTCAGCACAGCAAGGGCAGAACAAACACACCTGAGACAGTGATCAAATGGTGTGGTGAGAGTGAAAATCAAGGGTGGTGTTGATCTTGGCATGAAGGGGGTGTTGTAAAGATATCTTGAGGTGAGGAGCAGGTCCAAGGCGGAACCCAGGAGGATGGGAGAGTGCAGCGATTTCAGGGAGCATTGTCTTCTGTTTCTTCCACTGGTTTTGCAAAGGGGAAACACAAATATGTAAAAATCTCACCCAACAAATTTATTTTACCTCCCTGAGGGTGCCACAAACCATTTGCTTCTCTCCTCTTCTTCTAGACCGGCATAAAGCTTGTGCCACCGCTCTGATTGGGTGCTGCATTTGTGACACTCCAAAATTCTGGAACAGGATGGCCCCCTGATGGTATGTATGAGGAAGGGGAGATTGATGTCAGGGTTCGGTAGGACCAGCAAGCTGGTGAGGGCATCCTTTTCAGCATCTGATTGAATCTTTCAACTAGGCCATTAGTCTATAGTTCTTAGGTGTCCTCAGGTGTTTCTCATGCAATGGATGACACAGATCATCAAGTCCTCCTTAGGTATTACCACTCAGCTGAACAGAAGCATCCGCTCATGAGCAATGTTACAGGAGGTGGTTTTGCGAAGTGGGACCATCTCAGAGTATCTAGTGGCATAGTTGATGAGAGCCAGGATGTATTAATGGGCTGACTTCATCAGTGACCCAGGAGGATCCATGCCAATCCTCTTGAAGTGGATGCTGATGATGTGGACCAGGATCAGAAGTGCGGATGTTAGCAGAAGGCTTTCATTTCAGCATCCATGCCCATCCAAAGAAATTGATCCTGCAGCTTCTCTTTTTTAAGAGAAGCTTCAATTTTTTACATGCCCGCATGTGCCCCCCAAGAAATGTGCATGGGACAATGAGGAGGTCACAAGTTTGGCCCCTTCTTCCATGTAGTAATACAGGAGACCCCCACAAACCAGTAAGTATGTGGCTGGGAGCCCCTGGGTGTGGTTGATTTTGTCCCCCTTGACTCTCACACAGCAATGCTTCAGCCGGTCATCCTTCTTCTGTCTTCTCCCCTCTCATATGACCTACTGAAACACAGAAGATACAGGAATGCTGGAATGCAGACCCTTCAAGGTCGGGTGGTTGCTGGTCACTTTGTGAGTTCTCCTCGATGGGGACCCTCTGGGGAACCCTGGCCAAAAGTCTTGGGCCAAAAGCAATGGCACAGGGAGGTCTTGGATGAACCCATCCAAGAGTGGCCACTCCCCTCCCTGGTTCTGGATCCTCACTTGTGCAGTGGAGACCTTGCAGGTATTGCCATGAACACATGCCACTGACAGTGTCCTTGCCAGATTTGCAGCAGGGGCCATGCTAACATTACTGTGCTCCCAGAGTCAAGAAAGGCAGAGACCGACTGCCCATTGACCTCCATGGCAACTGTAGGCACTTTCACTACAGGGTCTAGTGTGAAGGGTGCAGCCAGCTAGCCAGGGCTTGTTGACTTGGGATCTTCTCAAGAACCACTAGCTCTGCGGTGGCTACATATAGGCTTTGCAATAGGTCCTAGGGTCACCGTCTGCTGCTGGAGGCTTATCTCCAAGAGGTGCTTAAGCATTTGGTCCATTGTTGCAATCTTGTGAGGTGGTTCTATGTTTATTCCCACATTCTCCAAAAGTGTAGCAACTCAGAAGAAAGGTGCTGCCCCCATCAGCTTCTGTCCTCTTCTCCAGGAGGATGAAGAGCTTGTGCTACCACTCTGATTCTGATTCCAGTGAAGCACAAGCTACACTGGAACATGTGGTCGGATTAAACACCATGCCATGGGAAACATTCCAAGCTCATATAGTGCATCATGTGGACCAATAGAGAAAGAAAAAGAAAGAAGCAAAAGCAGCATCTGAAGCATATTGACACAGATTGGGGAATGCAATAGAGCCAAACAAAAAGAGAAAGCTGGGAAGATGCAAGCAGCAGTCCAGGGTCACAGGAACCAGCAAAAACTTAGCCCAAGCCTTTGCCATGGGTACAATCATCACATCAGCCACAGATAGTACCAAAAAATCCACAGCAGCACCAACCAAATCAGTCATATTCATCAATACCTCCAATACATGTGCACATCAATAATCCACAAGGAAGGTTTCAAGATCATCCTATAAGAGGCCCAGGGCAAGGCGGAAGACAACCATGGGGAAGATGAATGTCACCACCACCACAGATGGGATTCATGCCAAAGAACTCCATGGGACCTCAAGGTCCTGAATCCCCTCAATGAACCCTCATGTTGGGGCTGTGGGGGAAATGGACACATCGGGAGAAATTGTCCAAACATGTTGCAGTCCCCTGCAGGTCCAGGATTAGGACCTGTACCCATTTGGAGCTGAAGAGGAACCAACAGTCAGGGTAACAATTAATAATGAACGTCCATTTCCATTCATGAATAACACACCCATCATGCTAGACAATCTCTGACGCAACCATCTATCCACCACAAAACCCCAAGCTGTTCCCACCCCACAAATGACCTCCCACAGAAATATGGAACCCAAATGCTCCCTTCAAATGCTGTGCCAGATGTGCTGTGCCAGATGGATCAAATCAATGTTAAGGCAGTTACAGAGTGGCAAAGACCTTTTACAATCAAGGATTTTCAAAGGTTTCTTGGATTTGCCAGTTTTTACTAGCGTTTTATCAGAAACTACAGCATGGTAGCCACCCATCTCAGCTCCCTGCTGTGTGGAAAGCCAAAGAAACTAAGAAGTTGGAGTGACACAGCACAAAACACCTTTGACGATCTCAAAAAGAGGTTCACTACTGGCTCTTAAACACCCTGATCCAGACTTACCCATTGTTGTGGAGGTGGATGCATCCAACTGTGGTATTGCCATACCAGCTTAGCTTTCCCAATAGGCTTCCTCAATGAGCTAAATTATTTTATGCTCGCTTTGAATGAGACAACCAGGAGACAGCCCCTAAGACCAAATTCCCTGTGAACCATCAGCCCATAACACTCTCCACCACAGAAGTCTGTCTTGATCTAAGCCAGACTGAAGTACATAAAGCTGCAAGTGAACATTTTGTCCTCAAAGATGATTTGTGATGGCTAGATGACTGGATCAGAGCATCTCCAAAATGGCAGCTCTTGGGAGATGTTCCTGGTTCTGCAGTAGTCAGAATCTATCAAAAGTGGTTCAAGGAAGGAACAGTGGTGAACCTGTGTCATGGATGGCCAAGGCTCATTGATCCCATGGGGAGAGAAGGCTGGCTTGTGTGGTCAAATCCAACAGACGAGCTACTGATACTGAAATTGCAGGTTCTGGAGCATTGGAAGAAGGTGGCCTGGTCTGATGAATCACATTTTCTTTTAAATCACGTGGATGGCCGGGTGTGTGTGTGTCACTTACTTGGGAAACACATGGCACCAGGATGCACTATGGGAAGAAGGCAAGCCAGCAGAGGCAGTGTCATGCTTTGGGTAATGTTCTTCTGGGAAACCTTGAGTCCTGCCATCCAAGTGGATGTCACTTTGACACATACCACCAACTAAATAATGCTGCAGACCATGTACACCCTTTCATGGAAACGATTTTCCCTGATGGCTGTGGCCTTTTTCAGAAGGATAATGCACCGTGCCACAAAGAAAGATGATTCAGGAATGGTTTGATAAACACAATCCAATCGAGCGTCTGTGGGATTTGCTGAACAAACAAGTCCGATCCATAAAGGCCCCACCTCGCAACTTACAGGACTGTAGTTTAAGGATCTGCTGCTAACATCTTGGTGCCAGATACCACAGCACACCTTCAGGGACCTAGTGGAGTCCATGCCTTGACAGGTCAGGGCTGTTTTGACAGCAAAAGGGGGATATTTATATATGCCCATGAACCTTCCAGATCTGCACCTTTACCTAAGAAAAACTATACATTGAAAGCTTCACTAACACTGAGACTAATTGGAAGGCTGTTTCATAACTGTGGGGCTTTGTAAGAAAAAGCTCTTCCCCCTGCTGTACCCTTTGCTGCTTGGGGTACTACCATATAGCCTGTACCTTTTGATTGAAGCAGGTATGGTGGTTCATAAAAAAACAACAACAACTAATTATTACTCAGGTACTGTGGTGCAAGACCAATCAGTGCTTTATGGGTCAGTAATAGTATTTTATTATCAATGTAAAGTTTTACTGGGAGGCAATGCAGTGTGGATAAGATAGGAGTGATGTGTTCTTCTGTATCTATATCTTCTTTTTCTAGTTAGGACTCTAGCTGCTGCTGCATACTGGACTAACTGGAGCTTGTATTTGCTCCTGCTGGAACATCCAGACAGTAAGCTATAACTAGTTTTTCTTCATCAAGAAGTAACATCATATTTCTTATATTAAAAATATTTCTGAGATGAAAGAAGGCTACACTAGAGATATTGTCTACATGAGCTTCATTTGAAGGGTTAGCATATATAAGAAGAGAAGCAGTGGGCCTAAAACAGAACCTTGTGGAACACCGAACATAACCTTGGTATACATAGAGAAGTCACCATTTATATCTACAAAGTGATAACGATCAGTCCAATAAGACCTGAGCCAGGAGAGGGCTGTTTCCTCAACACCAACAACATTCTCTAGCCTATGAAATAAAATAGTGTGGTCAGTGGTGTCAAAGGCTGCACTAAGATCAAGTAACACCAGCAAGGAGACACAACCCTTATCAGAGGCCAGTAACAGGTCATTTGCCACTTTAACCAGTGCTGTCTGATACATTTCATGAATGTTATTCCTATGTAGGTACTGTAAGAACATAACTGCTGTGCAACAACCTTTTCTACGATCAGCGGTCGAGGTCAGTTTTGTAATAAGGGGTTTGATAACTGCTAGTTTAAAAGATTTAGATGCATAGCCAGTGCTAATTTATAATTATTAGAAGGGGTTCGGTAGTTACTATATGTTTAAGGAAACATATAGGTAAGGGATCTACTATGCAGGTTGATAGTTTTGAAGAAGAAATTAGTGAAATTAAATCAGGCTTTTGAAGGGGAGTAAAGTATTATAAGCTCTGATCAGAAATTTTAATATTATCTACACGATCAAGTTCTGTGAGGTCAGGCGATCCAATCATAGACATTAATTCTGGGAGCCAGTTCGTAAATCTTTCTGCAGTAGCAGATGTAAATGTACGTTTAACACAGTGACATGACAAATTGTATCTCATGTCTAAGGCACATTTTAAATTAAACAAGATAGTGGTCTGATATAGCTTCTGAGTGTGGAAGTGTGACTATATTTTCTATATTTAATCCGAAAGATCCAGAGTGTTCCCTCCATTATGAGTGGGTCCTATTATGTTCTGCTTAACACCTACTGAATCTAAGATGTACACATCTGTTGTTCTCAGAGGATCTTCTGACTTATCAAAATGAATGTTGAAGTCTCCCACAATTAAAGCACAACTAGGTTTGAAACTAAATCTGTAAATTCACTAAAGAATTCAGAATATGGCCCTGGATGTCTGTAAAAAACAATTAGTGGAATTGACTCAGTGTGGATACATACACCGATTAGTCATAACATTATGACCATCTGCCTAATATTGTGTTGGTCCCCCTTTTGTTGCCAAAACAGCCCGCCGAAGCATAGAATCCACTAGATCCCTGAAGGTGTGCTGTGGTATCTAGCATCAAGATTTTAGCAGCAAATCCTTTAAGTCTAGTTCTGATGCTCATGTGTCTACTGTTGGCGTTTTCGGTGTTGCATGCAGTGAGCGTGGGCACGCTGACTGGTCTGCAGCTATGCAGCCCCATGCACAACAAACTGCGATGTACTGTGCATTCTAACACCTTTCTATCAGAACCAGCATTAATTTCTTCAGCAATTTGAGCAAGAGAATCTTGTCTTTTGGATCAGACCACACGGTCCAGCCTTCATTCCCCATGTGAGCCTTGGCCACCCAAGACCCTGTTGCCAGTTCACTACTGTTCCTACCTTGGACCTTTTTTGATCTATACTGACCACTGCAGACCGGGAACACCCCACAAGAGCTACAGTTTTGGATATGTTGTGATCCAGTCGTCTGGCCATCAGAATTTGGCCCTTATCAAACGTGTAACATATCAACTTGCTGTTCAATTGCTGTCTAATATAAGCCCTACAAACCTGAACCATGCTCCTCCAGCTCAGTTCACCTGGGAGTTGTGGGTGGGGTGGGGGGGTGGGGGGGCTCTGTAACATCAGCCATCACATCTTCCCCTCCTCGACACCAGAGCAAACCCTCACCCGAGTACTAGCACTTTGAGGTCACTCAGTTCTCTTCTGCCTCCACAGACATTTAACCATGGTTTTAAACCATGCAGTTCCCTTCATACTGAGCTGTTCTCATTGCTATCGTGTTTGATTTCTATTTGACCTAGTTCTCTGTTCATTGGTTTTGTGCTATTTGGATACTGTGTCTTGGATTTGTTTGCTCTAATGATTGCTACTCTGGTAGGTTATTGAACTCTGGCTGTCTACTTTTCATTCCCATTGCTTCAAAATTTGGATTATATGCTTTGGTGTTTTAATAAAACTCTGCATATGGATTCTACTTCCTCTGCTTTGGTGTCTACATTACAGCACTTCTCTAATTGTGAACATGAATTTAACAAAAAACACTGAACAATCATAACTTCAAATGGAAAAGGGAAAACAAACAAAACTAAAAATAGTACCATGACTTCCAAGTATGGGGTGGTATTACATCATCCCTTAAGTAAGCACTGATAGTGTGAATGCTCCATGGGATTAGCCTCTTGTACTTGCCATGCACTAAGGGCCCATGTACTGAAATTTTTATTGTATTTGAGAGATTTCATTTTTTTTCTCAGCACAATTTGCATCTGAAGTACTATCTTCTCTTGATTCAGGGAGTAGAGTTGAAGGTGAAATGTCGATGAAAACGGTTAGAGAGGAATTGACCCTGCTCTCTGACCCCACCCTCCAAGGCTGGGATATGCGAAGAAAGAATTTCACTGTGCTGTAATGTATACGTGACAAATAAAGGCTATTTCTATTTCTATTTCAGATACTTGCATCCATTTTGGACTTACTATATTTGGGACATCTGCCTTTACATGCACATGAAATTTAATGACATCCCATTCTTAATCCGTAGGGTTTAATATGAAGTTGCCCCACCCTTAACAGCTATAGCAGCTTCAACTCTTCTGTGAAGGCTTTCCACAACATTTAGCAGTGGGAATTTTTGACCATTCCTTTAGAAGCATATTTGTGAGGTTAGGCACTAATGTTGGACGAGAAGGCCTGGCTCACAGTCTCTGCTCTAATTCATCCCAAAGGTGTTCTATTGGGTTGAGGTCAGGACTCAACCAGTCCTGGCCAATCAAATTCCTCTACACCAAACTCTCTCATCCATGTCTTTATGAACTTTGCTTTGTGCACTGGTGCACAGTCATGATGGAATAGGAAAGGGCAATAGGGTGGTGTGGGAGAACTTAATCAGGTTGAAAAAAATTGCACAGCTTCATTTTGCATCATTTGCAGAGTTTGAAGAAGCTGTGAGATGAAATCAGCTTTTACAATTTTACAGCTTTAATTTTCTTACAGCAGACTAAAATTCAGATTAGCCCATCTATCTCCACAATTTGACACTGAGGTTGATGAGGTTACTGAATGTGAATGGAAGAAAATAGCAAAAACAAAATGTGCAAAGTTCAGAGAGACACATCTGTGACAGCTCAAACCCTTAATTACATATCTAATATATGTAAATACATGCAGTTTTTTATTAATTAACTAATTAACTTAGTAATATTAATATACACTGCTCAAAAAATTAAAGGAAGACTTTTTAATCAGAGTATAGCATCAAGTCATTTAAACTCCTGGGATACTGATCTGGTCAGTTAAGTAGCATAGGACGTTAATCAGTTTCAGCTGCTTTGGTGTTAATGAAATTAACAACAGGTGCACTAGATGGGCAACAATGAGACAACTCCCAAAACAGGAATGGTTTTACAGGTGGTGGCCACTGACATTTGGCTAGGGTCAGTGACCCTACAGAGTTTCCACAGGCAGTCCAAATGCTCCAGGATGGCACATCAATATGTGCCATTGCCAGAAGGTTTGCTGTGTCTCCCAGCACAGTCTCAAGAGCATGAAGGAGATTCCAGGAGACAAGCAGTTACTCTAGAAGAGCTGGACAGGACCGTAGAAGTGCCTTAACCCATCAGCAGGACCGGTATTTGCAAGGAGGAACTGGATGAGCATTGCCAGAGCCCTAGAAAATGGCCTCCAGCAGGCCACTGATGTGAATGTCTCTGACCAAACAATCAGATACAGACTTCATGAGGGTGGCCTGAGGGCCCAACGTCCTCTAGTGGGCCCTGTGCTCACTGCCCAGCACCATGAAACTTGATGGGCATTTGCTATTGAACAGCAGAATTGGCAGGTCCACCACTGGCACCCTGTGCTTTTCACAGATGAGAGCAGGGACACCCTAAGCACATGTGTCAGACATAAATTGGACTGGAGAAGGAGAACCTTGCGCTCCCTGTAATATCATTCAGCATGACTGGTTTGGTGGTGGGTCAGTGATAGTCTGGGGAGGCATATCCATGGAGGGATGCACAGACCTCTAGAGGCTAGACAATGGCACCTTGACTGCCATGAGACTGCCTGAAACCAAGGGTTTCAGGATGAAACCCTTGGACCCATTGGCAGACCCTATGCTCTTCCTGGAGGATAAAGAAATTGATACCATTGAATGGCCCTCAAGCTCGCCTACCTAAATCCAATAGAACACCTCTGGAACATTATGTTTCGGTTCATCCGATGCTACCAGGTTGCACCTGACTGACCAGACTGTCCAGGAGCTTAGTGATGCCCTGGTCCAGATCTGGGAGGAAATACCCCAGGACACCATCCGTCATCTTAATAGGAGCATGCCCTGACATTGTCAGGCATACATACAAGCACGTGGGGGATACACAAACTACTGAGTATCATTTTGAGTTGCTGCAATGAAATTTCAGCAAAATGGACTAGTCTGTGGCATCATTTTTTCACTTTGATTTTCGGGGTGTCTTTGAATTCAGTCGTCTGTAGGTTGATAATTTTCAATTCCATCAAACCATGTGACATCCTTTCATTCCTAATACATTACCTAGTCTATATCAGTATAGATATCCAGCATGATATTTTTCCCTATTGAGATCTGATGTGTTTTCAAAGTGTGAGAGTAGTAAGACAACAGCATCCATCATCCCAGTTCACCAAATACTCTATGCCCATGAACCATCCAGATCTACTCTTTTACCTAAGAAAAACTATTCATAAAGTGCTTCACTAAACAAATGTGTTTTCAGCTTGGACTTAAACAATGAGACTGTGTCTGATTCCCAACCACTAATAAGAAGGCTGTTCCAGCACTCTGGGGCATTAAAAGAAAAAGCTCTGCCCCTTGCTGTAGCCTTTACTCCTTGATTTAGTACCATATAGCCTGCACCTTTTGATCGCAGTAGGCATAAAAAACAAACATTTGCTCAAGTGTTGTGGTGCTAGATCAATCAGTGCTTTATAGGTCAATAGTAGTATTTTATAATCAATGTGAAATTTGACTGGGAGCCAATGGAGTGATGTCTTCATATCTTCTGGTTCTAGTTAGGATCCTAGCTGCTGCGTTTTGGATAAACTGGGGCTTGCTTATGCACCTACTGGAACAACCAAAAAAAGCATGAACTAGTATTTATGCAACATGTAGTGACATCATATTTCTTATCTGAGCAATAAATCTGAGATGAAAGAAGCCCACCCTAGTGATATTATCTACATGAGCTTCAAATAAAAGTCAAATGTCTCTCATCTGACTTAGTTGAAACATATAACTGTGTGTATTCAGCATAATTGTGGGAGCTAATACCATGTGTACGAATACTGTAAATGCACCAAGCGGTAGCATACATAAGCAGTGGCCTAAAACAGAATGTTATGGAACACCAGACATAAGGCTAGAAACAAGTCACTTACTACTTTAACCAGTTCTGTGTCTGTGCTATGATGAGGCCTAAATCCTGACTGATACATTCCATGAATGTTAATCCTATGTAGATATAAGCAATACTGCTGTGCTACAGCCTATTCTAGGATTTTGGTGATAATGGGTTTGATATTGGCCTATAGTTCGTCAGCTTATAAGGGTTCAGTTTTTTTTACATTAGTGGTTGATAGCCATTAGTTTAAAAGATTTAGGCACATATCCAGTACTAAGGGAAGAATTGGTTATTTTTAGAAGAGGTTCAGTTGCTACTAGTATTATCTGTTTTAGGAAACGTGCAGGTATGGGATGTAGTATGCAGGTTGATGATCTTGAAGAAGAAATGAGTAAAATTAAATTGATTTCTTGAAGGGGAGCAAAACATTCTAAGCCCTGATCAGTAACAGTAATATTATTATCTACTGTACATGACAATTAGTATCAGTTATTGAAAGGTTATGCAAAACGGCAAAAAGAAGTGGATCATGTTAGAGTGCAAGAAATGTAACATGAAATATTTCACAATTAGAATATTTCTAAAACCTACACAACGTTGCAATTAGAATGAACATAAAAAGAGTACTCATTGGCAAATGTAGTGTAATGCATTTTAATAACTATACAATAAGTCATCCTTATGAATGAAATAATATTGAAAAGCATTAGTATGTATCTCAAAAATATTATTTTTGAGAGTTGCTTAAAATCTCTATTTTACATCTGCAAATTTGTACTATAGCATACCAGGAAAATTGGATGGCACAGTGGGTACAGATGCTTTCTCACAACTATTTGCTATTTGTGTTCATGTTGTCCTGCAATGAACTGGTGCCTCATCCAGGGTTGTCCCAGTGCTCTTTGGGATAAGCTCTGGGTCCAACCTGAGCGTAAATTTCATACTGAATATGAAAGATGAACGAGCTATTACTAGCGACGTCACAATATAAATATGTGGTTTTTAATAAAGACCAAACGTGATTTATGCATTACAGACTACTACTGCTCTAAAATAATAAAAATGTTCCGAATTTCAGCCACCCCCCACCCGCTAGTTGTGTAGTGTGACGCGAGAGTAAAGGCGTGGCTGCGCGGCTCCTCCTCTACAGTCTGCCTGGGAAAGAAAAAAAACTTTTTGTGTAGAAGGATTCAACAGCCGCCATCTTGTCGTGGACGAGAATCGGGATTTCGAAGAGCATTATAATAGTTATATAGATGCGAGGAAGTCAGACAGGGGCTGTATAGCTTTGTGGTGATAGACAGAAGAGATGTGGTGAATTTTGGAGGCCTGTTCTGATGGATAGGGTTAAAATGGGACCGTTTCTGTCTACTGGAAACCCCCGTATATCTGATTTCCCCCTTCAGCAAGCGCTGTTTCTCACAATTTCTCTTATTAAGCCATGTACAATTGATGCTGCGATCTATTAGTAAAAACTGTACATATAGAAAATCATTTTCGGCAACTGTTAATTTTACCAGAGGTCGAAATGGGTCTCGAAGTTATTTATTTTTTCTCGGAGATGATCAGTTCTTTGGAGATACGCCGATGACGTAAGGCGTTAAAGACTCGATTATTTTTGTTGTGTGTGTGTTTTAAATACTTGTTCTTCTTAAATAAACGACCAAAATCTTGTTGGTAGCTAGATTATAATTATGAGGGTACTTGGTAGTGAATTATCATGGGGTGAATGGAAGCGGCGAAGCGGGGCGCTGTTGCTTGTATCTTGAGCTATTTTCAGCTGGCTAGCAGTGCTCGCTAGTGCTACTAACTTAGTTGGTTTTTCGCCGAAAAGTGAGATCTGATCTGCGACACAAAAGCTTACATTCTCCCCTGCCCTGACCCAAAATCACGCAAACAAGCCTTAATACTACAAAACTCATACTTAGGATGGCTGACAACATCATGGATATGGGACCTCCCAACGCAAAGCGTCCAAAGCTGAATTCACCTGCTCTGTCTTCATCTGACGGCCCAGGTAAGAAAATCCTGCAAGGGTTACAATAGAGATATGAAGCCTTTTGAGAAATCTCATCTCGTTTGATTTGATTCTCGACAGCAGCTTATCCTAATGTTCCTCATTACCTGTTAATAATGTAGCTTCCGCACGAGTTGAGAAACCTGATTGGACACCCTTCCAGTCAAACCGATGCAGTCTCCCAGTTTTGTTCCTATTTATATATATATATGTCCATTATTGCCAAGTATACTCACACATACAAGGCATTTTTTGTGGTATAGAAAAAATAAAGTACAGATATAAGTAGGATGGAAATATTAAAAGGGTATTTATAGGTACTTATGGATATATATCTGTTTTCTCCTTTGTCATTGTCATAAGTTTTTTATGAATACAAATCAAGACAAATGTTAATTTTCTATTGTTATTAACTATACTACAGGTATTGTGCATTACTGGAGTTGGCGCATTCATCATTATAGTATCGTAACCGAACAGTAATAGTTCCGTTTTTTGTTGTATGTGTCGGCTTGACATTAAAAGATAACCGCATTAAATAGACTCTAGTTGCAGGTATTGAATTATGTGTTTAGAGAAATTGGTAAATGTTTTTAGGATTGGATTGTTATGAGGGTCACTTTTTGCCATTTAATTGTTCAGCAGTCCAACGTAAAACAAAAGTAATTAATTTTATAAATAAATACTTAAAGCAGCACATCTTTTTACAATACAAGCATATTGCCACTTACTGGCTAGACTTGCAGTAATTGCATTGTAAAGTTAATTACCTCTCTGAAATGTTAGTATGTTAAAATGCTGAATCTTCCAGGGAAATTTAGAAAGCTGAAGGAAATCTTTGAAATAGAGCCTTGATTTAATGGTTGTTTGTCTTATCTTGTTCATGACCTTAAAAATACAAACATTGTGCTTGACAGTCATTTTTTTACTTGCATCGTGTGCTTCTGGTTGTTTTAGGTTTAACCATCTTTTACCATTTATTATTCAATTGACTAAGTAGATTTCTTTTAACCACTTCACCCTATCTCATGAACACTACTGATCAGGACCCTGTTCAGGCAATTTACCTTTTGTTTCGCTTACTTTAAAAGGATAGAATACTTATTTCATATAGACATTGGAAAGTAATCGATTATTCTTCCTTTTCTCTCAAATCCAACCTGATTAATATGATTTGACATACAGGATTAACATTTTTGGAGCTTTGCTTAAACATATTGTCCTATTTATCCAATCTACATAGCATAATTGTCCCACTGGCTGAAGCAATACTACTGAAAAAAACAAGATCAGACTCTCTAACATACATCAGCCATAACATTAAA
The DNA here is from genome assembly GCF_019097595.1 of Hemibagrus wyckioides. Taxonomy (NCBI): domain Eukaryota; kingdom Metazoa; phylum Chordata; class Actinopteri; order Siluriformes; family Bagridae; genus Hemibagrus; species Hemibagrus wyckioides. Next base: position 16,972,234 of record NC_080711.1, read on the forward strand.
GTAAAGTAAATAACATTAATTACAGTAATACCTTGACTTACGAGTTTAATTCGTTCTGTGACCAAGCTCGTAACTCAATTTGCTCGAATATATCAAATTAAATTTCTCCATTAAAATGAATTGAAATGCTATTAATCCATTCCAGCCCCCCAAAAACCACACCAATTTTTTTTGTTACGTGTTTTTTAAATAAGAAAAATGTACTTTATAAATAACAAATAATGTATAAAACAATAATACATAATAAAAGAGAATGTAAAGAAATAAACTGGTTTTATTAAGCGTATTTACGTTGAAGATCAGACGAAGATGCTGGCGGAGGTGGAGGAGATGGGCGGAGGAGGGAGGTGGAGTTTTTCATTTCGTGCTCTATCGCTTAACTTAACTTACTCTCTACACACTTATTGCTACAATTAATTGCTAAATTTAACTTACACACTTTGCTACTTTTTTATTTTATTAATTTATTTTTTTTCACTTTACTTAATCATCTTCACTTACTTTTACCTCTTTCGCCACACTTTCCTCGCTTTCACTTGCAGGGCGTTTCAATAAAAACCTGTCCAAGGAGGTTTGTTTCTTCCTCCCTTTCAAAATGTTTGGAAAATAAGTGAGGAAGTGTCGTTACACAGCGCCAACGCACGACCTGGAGAGAAAACCACGTGAACTGAACGCTCGCTGGGCGACCGAGTGGCGGGTGGCGTAAGCTCACTCGCCCGTAACTCAGATCTCGTCTCGTATCTTAAAGCAAAAAATCGAGCCGAGCGACGGCTCGTATCTCGGAAAACTCGTAAGTTGAGTCACTCGTAAGTCAAGGTTTCACTGTATCTTGTTACAGTGGCACCTGTCATAGGTTAGGATATATTAAGCAGTAAATAAAGTCTGTTTCTGGAAGTGGATGTGTTGGAAGCAGGAAAAATGAATCTGAACAACTTTGACAAGGACTGAATTGTGATGGATAGACAGCTGGGTCAGAGCATGTCCAAAACAGCAGGTCTTTTTGCATGGCCACAATGGACATGTGGCCATCAGAACTTGATGATGGAGCAAGGAAAGAAGGTGGCTTTAAAATGTCTGAAATGCCTAAAAATACTTTCCCTGTGCAAAGTGCACATGGCAAATCATTTAAGATGGTGGGAGGAAAAAATCAACGTTTAGCCCATCAAAATTTTATATTTTATACAGTATTACTTTTACAGCTTGCCTTTGTGTGCATCGTATTTGCTTATAAAACCTCTCTTGCATTGCAACACCAATACATGTTCACACAGATATATAAACTGGTCCTAATATTACAGTTGCATTTGTAGTGTGTGCACATGCGGGAAAATGAGAAACGGGAGTGACGGGAAAATTCTACTTAAATGATAATGTTATGTTAATTACCCAATATTTGTTGATGGTTAGTAAACAAGCCAACAAAATGCTGCATTAGAAATCAGCTCATGGAAATATGCATAACAGCTACAGGTTGCCAGAGGTATACATTAGTATGCTCTTATTATCAAGCAAAAGTATTGTATTTTACAAAACGGTAACACTACTAAACTAATGTAACTTCTAAACTAATGTATTCAAATGAGTGATGAATGATTTCCCATGGTAGTTAGAATTTTCCTGCATTCTTCTGAACTGCCATGTGCAACTCCCTCTCTAACACTGGAGAGAAAAATACAGAAAGAGCATAGACCTTATTGCAGTTAAGCTGATGATCCCCACCCCAAAATTTTCAGTTCCTTCAACCAGGTATATTTCAGATAGTTGGGAAATGTTCGTATAGTACAGCTGCATGATTCTTAATTTAGACAGATTTGTTTTGTTTTTTTTGTTTGTTTTTTTTTAACTTGAGTGTTTTGATTGAGATTTTCACACATGATTCTTTGGCTACTTTAGGATTTATTAAACTCATACATTCCTAGGTGCATTATAAATTTGTTTCTTCTCAGTACTAGCATTTGCAACATTTTAAAATTTACTCCTAGCTTTCCATTTTTTCTGTTTTCATATGGAGAGTCACATGTTTCACATGCATGAATGAGGTGTTGTACAAGGTACATTAGGCATGAGACAGAATTTCTTTGTCTAGTATTGAGATACAAAGTACTGGCAAGACAAACTTTAGTTCTTTGAGGTACACATTACCTTTTAATATTCATTTAAACCACCACCACTTCTTGCAGACTACATAGCAGCAGCAAAGATAGTAGCATGCATAACATAACGAAGTTTGCAAGTGAGAACCTAACCAACTCAAAGCATCCTTAGTTAGAACATGTCCAATACAGCATGTTATCTGGGATGTTCCCTGTATGCAGTGGTTAGTCATCTACCAAAGGTATCCAGGGTAGGACAACGATTGAGCAGATGACAAAGTTGCGCCTTAGGCTTGTTGATGTGCTTGAGTAGTGAAGGCTAGTCCGAAGGATGGTCCAATCCCATAGAAGAACTTCTGTAGCATAAATTGCTAAAACAAGTTAATGCTAGCTTTGATAGAAATGTCAGACACACGGTGCATTACAGTTTACTGGAAAGGGCTGTGTAGCTACAGACACAGTGCCCTCTCCAATGTCACAAGAAGGGGCAGGTGAGCATAAGAATTCGACCATGACTGGACCATGGAGGAATGGAATAAGGTAGCATGGTCTGAAAAATCACAGTTTCTTTTACATCATGTATGTCAATTACCTGGGTAGGAGATTGCACCAGGATACCCTATGGGAAGAAGGCAAGTTGGCAGGAAAGTCTTGGCATTCATGTGACTGTTACTTTGACACACATTACTTAACTAAATATGGTTGCACACCAAGTACACTCCTTCATGGCAACAGTATTCGTTAATGAAACTGGCCTTTTGCAGCAGGATAATTTGCCTTGCCAAACTGCAAAAACACTTAAGGAATGGTTTAAGGAATATGACAGTGTTTGTGTTCAATTGACCCCCTGATCTCAATCCAGTCATACATGGACAAGCACATCTGATCCAATGAGGTACCACCATTCAACTCTGTTTTACTTTATTATTATTATTATTATTATTATATATAATCAGGGGTTTTGTAAGATCAGGGTGTATGATGAACCAGTTAGGCAGGTGCTAATGATCATCAATTTCATAAGTTGAAACACAGTAATTAACTGAATCACCTGTGTAGGTATACACATACACACACACACCAAACAGAGGTTGGAAAATGAAACTGAAACACCAGAGTATATTTTAAATATTGCTATTTTTATGTTCAGCCAAGATTCCTTCATCGGGTACATATCAATATTTATACCTTAGACTGAAATGTGTTTGTCATTTACTGTCACATCCATAATGCATGCCGTTTTGTCATTTTTTAGATAGATAGATAGATAGATAGATAGATAGATAGATAGATAGATAGATAGATAGATAGATAGATAGATAGATAGATAGATAGATGTTTGCCTGTCAAATCCCCAGATTGGTTGCTCTGTGAGACATTTTGCCTGTCATAATGAGTTCAAATCTCGCATCCATAACACTGGAATTGCCCTTGATTAGATTCATTTCTGAACCTTTATAAAAACTGTAATGGGAAGCAGATGGCTTGGAGGCCAAAAATCCAGTGGAAGAAATTTAGTGTATGTAGTTAAGTACTAATGCAATTATTGAAAATGTAAAATAAGAAATATAATAGTAGTAGTAGTAATAATAATAATAGCTTTTTAAGAAACTAGAGAAAATTGCCATCACCAGGTATATTTTTCATAAAAACCTTCAAAATGCCTCTTAGCCCATAACACTGACATAAATGTGTTTAGTAGTCTGAAACTAACTAGCATAACTGGTGAAAATGATTACTAATTAAGCTATCATTTAAATGTTTTATCCTGGTAATCCTTTTTTAAGCACAGACTCTAATCACAATACATATTTAATTCTTCCCCCCCTTTTCTCATTTTAGATTTGGGGCCTCTGTTTGACTTGGAGAATGATCTTCCAGATGAGCTGATCCCCAATGGTGATGCGGTCTTGACATCCATGTCCACCAACGGTGATGGAGGAGTTGCAGGAAGGATTGGTGCCATAATGCCAGATGCTGCCACCAAGCACAAACAGCTCTCGCAGCTTCTTCAGTCAGGCAGTGGTGGGCAACCTGGCATAGGTGGGCAGTTGAGTACACTGTGCAAGAGCCCCCTTGGCCAGGCCTCACCAAGTCACTCATCCCATCCCCAGAAGCCTATTGGTACATCAAGTGGCCCTGGCAACTGTAACAATGCTGGCTTCAACCAGACTGTGCTGAACAGTGGGCAGAGTCATGGGCTCATGGGCCAGAACATGGCACAGCAAGGGCAGATGTTGAATGGCATGATGAAGCCAGCAGGGCGGGGCAGGGTGGCATCAGGTATGCAGTACCAGGGCCAGGCAATGCAGGGGACACCAGTTGGAGGAGGTGGCACCCCAGCGGTTGCAGGGGCCAGCATGGCAGGCAGTGTGCTGGCAGAGACACTGACCCAAGGTGCACCCCAAATGGGTGTGCACAATTCCATCAGTACTCAACAGGCAGGAAACAAGGTAAACAAGATGCTGCTGCTATCCAATGCTATCCTTATATAGATATACAGATCTAGTCTAAACGATGAAAAAACAATTATGTTGCTGTGCTGTCTTAATATTTGGCCTCATTACTAGTGTGTGTGTTGTGCTTTGTTTTTGTGCTTGTTTGCATGAAAACTAAAAGGTGGGATAACCTACATCACTGTAAACCACACATTATCCACATTTGCAGGAAATCCAAAGCGTACCCATCCAAAGGTAGTTACTGTAAACTGCTCTGTATGTGTGCACTCAGGTTTCTACCACAGCTGGCTTGACTACAGTCTGAATGTAGATTAAAAAATCATTTCTGTGTGCTGCACTTGATAAAATTATGCAAAAGCACACTGTGTATTGTAATGACAGTGGTTTAATTAGAAACTTGTATGAGGAAATATACAAAATAAAATTACACTTGATTTTTTCAGTTACAATTAAGTACAATTAACTAGTTAAATGTGCTTTTAAGATGGATTTCAGTTATCGGTAGTGGTGGTTTTATTTTTATTATTTATTTTTTAAATTTAGCTAAAACATTTAAGGCACAATATACCATGAAACAATGTTTCCATATTAATAACATTGTTATGGAATGTATTTATTTTATAATAAATAATATATTATTAAGTTTTTTCTCAGACTACATTATATTTATATTGCAGTAAATTGGTTTTATTGTCATAAAAATATATTACATGTAAATAAAATAAACATATATTTTACATTTATATAAGAGTGCAGTATCTTATCTATTCCTTGGACTGCATTCTTCTGGACAGAGACGTCAGATTTTGTACGTACTTGCCACTCTCCTAGTTTGAGATTTACAGCCCTGGGTGCTTCACCTTCAACATTTGTTCCAGTTCTTCCTTCAGTCCCTGGCAATTCTCAATCTTTTCATGCTCTTTTTTTCTGTTACTATCAGCTGAGATTGACAAGGAGCAGGAAACAGAAGTTCTGATAAATGTAACATTAGACTCTTGTTTAGACTCTTGGCATATGCTGCCCCAACTTACATCTTGCACTCTGCTGCTATATCTTGTACTGTATGAGGGGTGTCTTTGCAAAGCCTCCAACTTGCATCTGTCAAATGATGCAACCCATGGTGGAAATTGGGTTTTCCATAATATATTCTCTACCACCCTCTGTTTTCTGCTGGTTGAGGCACTTCATCCTGAGTGGTGACCCTCCTCATGGATGCTTCTTGTTTCATTCAAGATTCTGGTTCTGACACCCACTAATCCCTACCTCCTTTCTTTTCATTGCTTATAGGGTTTGAGTGCTAGACTATAGGTAGAAAGAGGTTTTTGTATCTTGACATCAGTGATATGTCACCACCTGTGGCTAGCTTAGTATTCCAACTGGGTATGTGATGCCTGATGGGTCATATTGAGGGCTTGGATTTTATTCCTACTATTGAGGTGTTTCTAAGCACCACTCCTAACCTCTGGAGGTATATGGCTATAGCAGTCCTCATTTGGGCTCCAACAGCCTGTGGGATACCAAGGTAGTTGCAGCTGCTCTGTATGTCTGCTATCTTGCCTTCTGGTAACTTCACCCCTTCAGTCTTGATCACCTTCCCCATCTCTTTACCTATGCAGCTATGACATCAACATGAATTGATTTCTCGTTCACTCCTGGTGTATCATCCATTTTAGGGCTGCAGCTATCGATTATTTTAGTAATCGAATATTCCTCTGATTATTCCATCGATTAATCGAGTAATCGGATAAGAAGTACTTTTTCTTTATTAAAGAGTAATACTAAATATGCAAGAGAAAATAAGATGGGTCTCTTAGAAAATGAAATCTAAACCCATTTAGTGCATTTAATTGACATCTTACATTCAACATGCAAATACAAATATATATAATTAAAAAAACGTAAACATAGTACAACAAAGGCAAAATAATAGTAATAATAATACCTAAACATTGCATTTATGTTGTGCAACTTAACTTTCACATGCTCAGTGCTCTGTGTGTATTTACAGTAAATGGACTAAAAGAAACTTTGAGGCAACTAATTTGTCAGTGATTTTTTTTGTATTCTAATTACTCGAGTTATTTGAGGAATCATTTCAGCCCTAATCCATTTATAGAAGGTGGCCGATGGTCACTTCACTTCTGAAACTGTATTAATATCCACTCATTCCCATGATCTGGCTAAGGGGGTTCAGGCTTATGCAGAATAGCACTGGGGATAGTGCATCACTTTGGTATATGCCACACTTAATGGTGACTTGTGTGATAGCTTTTGAGTTGGAATCCGTTGTTGTTTTCCACAGCTTCTTTTCAGTAAAGTCAAGAGGATTTTATTTTCATTTCGACCATGTATAGTCATGTGAAAAAATTAGGACACCCTATTGAATATTCAGTTCATTATTAAGAAATGTCAACTTTGTTTTTTTTTACTTATTAAACAAAACATATCAACATAAATGAGTATTTCACCTGAGGAAAAAGTTAGGACACCCTATGCCCTAATAGCTAGTGTTTCCCCCATTGGCTGATGTCTCAATGAGATGTTTCTTGTAGCCATGACTCCGTTTTAAATCACCCCACAGGATCTCAATAGGATTTAGATCTGGGCTTTAACTTGGCCATTCCAGAATTCTCCATTTTTTTTACTTTTCAGCCAGTCCTTGGTGGATTTTCCGATATGTATTGGGTCATTGTCAAGTTGCATGATTCAGTTCCACTTTAGCTTCAATTTTTTGACAGATGTTCCTCAAGCACCTTCTGATACAATGTAGAATTCATAAAGGATTGTATTATGGTGAGCATCCCCAAACCTTAACACTTCCACCTCCATGTTTCATATTTGGTATAATACTGGTATAATTTAGTGTAGTCTGTTTCTGATTGTACATTCATGCACTTTGGCATAAACTGTAGCAAAAGCTGGCTGTAGGTCCTGTGATGATATTTTAGGGTTTTTGGAGACGTGTTTAAGCATCTTGTGGTCTGCTGTTGGGGTGAGTTTGCTTGGATGACCTGACCTGGATATGTTGGCAGTTGTTTTAAATGTTCTCCACTTGTAAATGATTTTCTGGACAATGGAATGGTTGATTACAAATTCTTTTGATATTTTTTTATATCCCTTACCAGACTCCTAAGCATCAACAATCATCTTTTTGAAGGCCCCAGAGAGCTCTTTGGATCTCACCATGGTGATACCTCTCACTTCAACAATTGAGAGCAAACCAAGCTAAATGTCTGAATGTTTAAATAAGGCAAGCTTCCTTCAAAATGCTCTGTAACAATGTTCTAATCATTTGCACCTGATGTGATACACCTGTAGGTCATTTTATCCATTTTAAATACAAATAAATGTGGGGGTGTCCTTACCTTTTCCTCATAAGAATTATTGGATTTTTTTAAAATTACATTTTACACATTTAAAAAGACTCTTTTTTTTTTTTTTTTTTTTTTTAGTTATATTACTTGAATCTTTCAATATTGTAAAAATGAAGATCAAATGCCTGTATGTTTAGCTATGTTTCAAAAAAAACAAAAAAAAAACCAGGGTGTCCTAATTTTTTCACATGACTGTAGCTGATGCAGTACACAGTGAAATGAAACATCATTCCTCTCGGACCCTGCGTTTGTATGTCAGACAAGTCCTTGAGTGTTCAGGAGTCTGATGGTTTGAAGAAGAAAATGTCCCTGGTTGTGAGGGGCCCAAATGCTTCAGTACCGTTTTCTGGATGGCAGGAGGGGGAAGAGTGTGTGAGAGATGTGTGTGGGGTTGTCAACAGTGCTGTTGGCTTTGCGGATGCAGTGTGTGTTGTAAATGTCCATGAATGTGGAAAGAGAGACTCCAATGATCTCAGCTGTACTCATTGGCCGCTGCAGGGTCTTGCATTCCAAAACGGTCCAATTCCCAACCCAGGCAGTGATGCGGCTGCTCAGAATGCTCTCAAGTGTCCCCATGTAGAACTTGGTCAGGATGGGGGTAGGGAGATGGGCTTTTTGCATCCTTTGCAGAAAGTAGAGCTGCTGCAGATCTACACGGAAGGTCCATCGATGTTTAGCAGGTAATGGTCATTCTGTGTCCCCTAAAGTCTACAACTATCTCTTTTTTGTGTTAGAATAACAGTGCTGCTTAGGGAAATGTTGTGTGAAGACGTCTGCTATCTAGTCTGCACATTATTCTGATCACTCTGCCAGGAATGTTGTCCAGCTTTCCGTCAATTAATTCTGTGTAGAGTTTTCCTTGCATCAGCCGTGGTAAGACAGTACCTGGTTGTTGGAAGGAGGGTCTTCCAACAGTTGGAAGTTGAAGAGCGCATCTAAAAGGGATGCATCACTGTCACAGGTAGGTGAAGGCCTGCGACCTGCTCTGGTTGTCGCCTCTGTAGTGGAAGTGGCTGTGGTTTATTTGAGCATGCTTACCCCCTCTGATGACTCAGATCTGTTTGGCCATTGCTGTTCTTAGGGCCACCTTGTCACCTGCTCTGAAGGCGAAGTGTCTGGCCTTCTGCAGCACACACACTTTTGCAGTCATCCACGGCATCCAGGCTTGAATCGTGTGGTGATTGTCTTGGAGACAGTCGAATCATGTACTTGCTGATGTAGCTTGTCACTGATGCCACATATTTCTTTAAGTTGTTGGAATGCTGGAATTAACTGTATGCTGGATCATAACAGGGATGTGATCTTAGCAACTGAGGTGGAGACAGGGCTATGCATGGTAAACTCTGGGGATGTTTATGTAAACAATATCCAGAACGTTTGCCACTGTTGTTGCAAAGGCCACATACTGATGGAATTTAGGGCACACTGACTTGAGATTTGCATGGTTTCATGGTAGCCACTTAGATTTCACACATTGCCTCTTTAGAATTAGTGCTGGCGGGAATGTACACTCTAACAATATGATGACCATGATAAATAAATTGGTCTGCATCTAACAGTTGCAAATTCCCTTAGCGATGAGCAGTAATTAGAAACAAGCAAGTGAGTTTTTGCTGAAGGTTATTAGTCTCCTGTAAGCCTTGTATAGTGCCAAAAACTGTAGTGTCCGTGTGTGGCACTGATTAGGCTTTATTTTAGTCAGTCCAGGTAGGTGCTCAGGTTGCACCAACTAATCAAGTTATTGGTCAGTACATCACATGCAAATGGTAGATTATTCAGATAAAAAAATTATTTCTTTCACTAGCCCTTGAAAAAAAGCTTAAAAACACAATAATTATTTCTGGGTTTTGTTCATTGAAGACCCACTAACAGTTGTTGTACAGAGGCAAACATCTGTTCCTATCATCACACTAAACCCTATAGAGAAGTTAAAATGACTGAAAAAAATAAATAAAATCTGTTACTGTTTTATGGAAATGCAGTAAAATACTGTTATTTTACTTGTAAATTTGCAGCAAAGGATTACAGTGTAATGAAAGCATGATAAAATACTACATGATGGGCATAAGACATTACGTTAAAGTCCAATTAAAAACTTTATAGACATAGTTTAAAATATTACATTTTGTCATTGGATAATGTATTAAAATGATCAAACATTAAATTGTTTAATTTTTGGTTATTAAAATGTAATACTTTACAAATGAAATGTATTCGGATGTAATACATATATTTTGTAATGACGACAAATTAACATGTTATTTGAAACATTTTCAATGTCAAAACATTTTCATGGCAGCAGTGTACTGTAAATGAAGCTAAATAACTTATTTAACTGCCCACCCAATGACGTGCTTATGAGACTTGTTAGACACTTCTGTGACATATGCATCATACAGGCATTTTATTTTTTATTTTATCCCATGATCAAGCCAACTGTAATGGAAAACTGCGTGCACATACATACTTCAGTTTCAGAGGGCTAAACTATAGATCTGCTGTGAATTCTGGATAGTGTGAAAATGTTTAGAAGTAGTGTATTACAGGCAGTTTGAGGATTATTTTTTCCAAGTTCAGATGGGACAAATGAAACAAAGCTGCAGGCCTTGTTGCCATGTATGCAAAAATGCTTCCTTCTGATTAGCTTAACTTTTTTGTGACTGTTATGTAAAAATACTTTGAGGCAATTAGGTTACCACTCGCAAATCTAATGCTACCTTTGCTGCTGCTATAAGAAGAGGTAGAGCTAAATGAACATCTGAAAATATCACAATACACTGCAGCGAAACAAAATTTGTCTGGCATTATTTTGTATAATTTATATTTGAGGCGACAGAATTCCTAATATTAATAGCTAAACTTAAGTTGTCGTTTTTTTATTGTCCACTTGACGGTCATACAAATATCTGTACTCAGTCCCTGACCTCTACTGACTATATAGATGTTTATGATCTGCATACTGATCTTTACTACTACACTATTACCAAGGCTCATTTGGAGGCAGTAGTTTGAGCATTCAGTACAGTCAGTACCTAGTTGTCTAGAATACCTGAGCATTCCAAAGAACTCTAATTGCATCCAGGTTTGTCTCTTGGTTAATGTGTGTTCAATTTTATGTCTTTTGTTTAGACGGGTTTGGGGGCTGTTAATGGTCCTTTTGGGCAGCAGTATGCACAGGGTGCAGTGCAGCAGATTACCAGTGCTGGTATTAATGTACAGCTCCAGAGTAAGGCACCTCTCTCAAGCAGCCTCCAGCCCACACTTAAAGGTGCTTCCAGTGCACAGAACCTGGTGAGTAACTTTTTGCTGCCCACTGCTACGAACTGAACATGCTTCTCTGTTAGTATCAACACTTCATAGCACTTCCTAGCAATGAGAAAATTGCCAAATAGCATAAATAAATTAAAAGATTTAAAAGTGACAATTCCTGGACATATGACTGATTTAATTCTTCTGGGTCAAGGATCTGTCTCAAATCAGTAAATATAATTAATTAATACAATTTCTGATTATTTTATTATATCTATTATATATATTATTATCTTATTATATTATTATTTATTCTGATTATTATTTCTGGTTAATTTAGTACAATGTCCACAAAGTAGATTTGGTGCTTTTTATAGCGTCTAGGTGCAAAACTCAGGCCCTGCTCATGCTTTGCAATAACAAGCATCCTGGGTGGACAGCCGTGATGCATAGCCCTTTTGCTGGGATAGGTCGTCATGCACGTTTCTAATCAGTTTCCCTATGCTGTATTTATTTTCAGGCAGAAATGTCTTGCAAATCCTATTTCACATATAGACCTATAGATTGATAATCCCACCATCTAGAAGGCATTCTATATTGTGAAGTCAGTCTGGTCCAATATATGAGACATGAGACGTTACACTAAAGCAACGATACCAGACATATTCTGATACAAGCTTCACAAGACTATTTACACAAATATAATTTTACATTTAAATATGTTTTGGTTTGTAACGACCACAAATCAAGCCACTGCATTATCAGTATGTTGTATTGTAAGAAAAGTACATCAGCATATATAATATTAAGGTATAAATTTCTGCATTATTATGAATAGAAATCAACATAAATACATAAATTTATTTCATTGCATTGTTATTAATATGGAAAGATTGTTGATGGTAAATTGTGCCTTCATTAATTCAGATTCATCTCAGCACCTATTGTGGTCTGATATCCACCTTAAATGCAAGAGTGTCACACTTACCAGTTTAATTGTAGCGATGTGAGAAACAATTGTGATTTATTTTGCATATTTTCTCATTCCATTTAAAAAAATGTTTGATAACACTACTGGCAGCACACTATGCTTCTGAATTGCTTTAAGTTGTGAGCGTCACGTGCCTCAAGCACTAGTGATTTTAGTCACTTTACTTTTGCATCAAAGGCATTGATTTTAAGATGGATTTTCGTTTTGATGACTATGTGCTATACAAAAGGGGTCGTTCATGGGTAGTACTATGGGTATTTTCTGCAGGCCACATAAAATGGGATTCAAATTTTTAAAAGTGTTTGCAAGGTTTGGCTTTTCTTTAAATGCCCTTTCAGGTGGCCAAGTCATTTTTATTTTATTTTTTAAAATTATTTTTGAACTGATCAAAATATAATGTGATGCTTGTTATTTTACATGGATGAAGTGTCTGCATATCACTAATATGCTTGAAACACTGCTGAACAATTGTCTTTTTCTATGTAGTATCCTAAGAAAATATGTAGTATCCTAGGAAAATAAACATGAGGTTTTAGAGATACTTGCATAATATGGCATAATATAATGTGACTAAGTAATGAGTGCTAATGTGCATACACATATTTATACATATTTACATATCTGCACCCAGGGATGAATGTCTGTTGAAAGCTTATTAAACTAAAACTATTTTGTTGACTTAAGTAGTAATTAAGTAAGTCATGAATGCCAGTGAATCGAAAGTGACAAAGCATGTGTAATGAGCTTTGTAGTGCTGTTATGTGGCTCTATCCATAAATTTCAGTCTTATCTCCCCTCTTCCTCCCCATAGCTCCATCAGCAGGTGCCCTCTGCAAGTATGATGCCAGGCCAAGGGGCACCCACAGCTCCCACAGCCGATCCTGAGAAGCGAAAGCTAATCCAACAGCAGCTGGTTCTACTGCTTCATGCTCACAAGTGCCAGCGACGTGAACAGGCCAACGGTGAAGTACGGTCCTGTACGCTGCCCCATTGCCGCACCATGAAGAATGTCCTAAATCACATGACACACTGTCAGGCTGGCAAGTCCTGTCAAGGTGAGTAAATATTTGCTGATATTCTTGTTTGAGTTAATCATCTTAATTTGACTGGTTTTGAGGAGAATGTCTTTTCCTATATTGTGCTTGTAAGATTAGTTTGGTCGTCACTTTAATAAATCTCATGTTCCTCTTACTTCTCATAATTTCTCTCCAGGATTATGAGAAAATATGGAGGAATTATTGGTTGGGTAGATGCGGGCAGTGTGGCCTGTTCTGCAAAGAGAACAAAAATTTGACCTAGTTATTTTTATACACTGGCAGGAATCATGATTTTTGATGTACTGCTTGATAGCTATTTGGACATTCATTCATTCATTCATTCATTCATTTATTTATTTATTTATTTATTTATTTATTTATGAATGAATCATTATGTATGTACATTTTTCCTAATCCCTTCCCATGCACATACAGATGTGGACACATTTGTTGGCACCCTTCCATGAAAAAAAGAATAACCCACAATTATATCTGAAATAACTTGAAACTGCCAAAAGTAATTGCCATCAATTATTGTTATTCTGTATTTAATAAATTTTGTATTTATTTTTATTTAACAGAATATTTAAAATTATAAAACAACTGAAAATGGCATGGATAAAAATGATGGGACCCATAATCTTATATTTTAATGTTTTAACTGTTGCACAACCTTTAGAATCAAACACTGCAAGCAAGTGATTTCTGTAGCTCTCACTGAGGCTTCACTGGTCAGCAGAGCTTTCCGTCAGTCAGCAGTAGGTTTTACTCCAGAAGGCCCTGCACAGATTCAAGGTACCATGTGCCAGGCACAGTAAAGCAGCCCCATAACCAACATAACATTAGTACATAAGGTGGTGTGTTCTTTGAAAGTTTAATTTTTTTGTCCATGAACATAGAGCTGATGTGTCTTGCAAAAAAAATATCCACTTTTCATCAGTCCAAAGGACATTCTCGCCAAAGCCTTGTGGTTTGTCAGTATGCATTTTAGCAATTTCCAGACAGACTTTTTTTATTATTATTTCACAAGTGGAGTCCTCCTGTGTCTTTTTCTGTTGAGCACACTGTCACTCAAACAGCAGCAAATGGTGCAATCAGACACTGATATACCTTGACATTGAAGTTCAGTTTTCCTTGGCTCTTTGTCAACCATTCACACTATTCTTCTGTTCAATCTAGGGTTGATTTTTCTCTCACAGTCCTGTCCAGGGAGGCCTATCAACATTAAAACTTTTAACAATATTTGCAACTGTAGCCAGAGCATCATAAAAACTGCTAAGAGCTGGTCTTAGCGTTTATCTTTAACATGCTTGTCTATAATTATCTATCTGAGCACCACAGACAACTCTCTACTTTGCTTTCTCTGTTCCCTGTATAGTGTGGTGCAGTGTGGTTTCTCCATTTAACTAATCTGGAATGACTGATTACAAGATTGAAGATGTGTCTGATTTTCTAGGGATACCAACAAATTTGTCCAGAATTTTTGAACATCTTTGTAGAATAAGCAATACTTTATTTTTACACTTTCCTTGCTTTACTCTGACATACAAAAGGCATGCAGGTATATGCATGAAACAATTACTTATTACTTTTAAGGAGGAATGAAGAAATGTTTCAGTGAGCTATAACCAACAAATTAAAACTGTGGATTCAGGTACACTATATTGCCAGAAGTATTCGCTCACCCATCCAAATAATCAGAATCAGGTGTTCCAATCACTTCCATAGCCACAGGTGTATAAAATCAAGCACCTAGGCATGCAGACTGTTTTTACAAACATTTGTGAAAGAACGGGTCGCTCTCAGGAGCTCAGTGAATTCCAGCGTGGAACTGTGATAGGATGCCACCTGTGCAACAAATCCAGTCGTGAAATTTCCTCGCTCCTAAATATTCCACAGTCACCTGTCAGCTGTATTATAAGAACGTGGAAGTGTTTGGGAACGACAGCAACTCAGCCACGAAGTGGTAGGCCACGTAAACTGACGGAGCGGGGTCAGCGGATGCTGAGGCGCATAGTGCGAAGAGGTCGCCAACTTTCTGCAGAGTCAATCGCTACAGACCTCCAAATTTCATGTGGCCTTCAGATTAGCTCAAGAACAGTGCGCAGAGAGCTTCATGGAATGGGTTTCCATGGCCGAGCAGCTGCATCCAAGCCATACATCACCAAGTGCAATGCAAAGCTTCGGATGCAGTGGTGTAAAGCACGCCGCCACTGGACTCTAGAGCACTGGAGATGCGTTCTCTGGAGTGACGAATCGCGCTTCTCCATCTGGCAATCTGATGGACAAGTCTGGGTTTGGCGGTTGCCAGGAGAACGGTACTTGTCTGACTGCATTGTGCCAAGTGTAAAGTTTGGTGGAGGGGGGATTATGGTGTGGGGTTGTTTTTCAGGAGCTGGGCTTGGCCCCTTAGTTCCAGTGAAAGGAACTCTCAATGCTTCAGTATACCAAGACATTTTGGACAATTCCATGCTCCCAACTTTGTGGGAACAGTTTGGAGCTGGCCCCTTCCTCTTCCAACATGACTGCGCACCAGTGACCAAAGCAAGGTCCATAAAGACATGGATGACAGAGTCTTGTGTGGATGAACTTGACTGGCCTGCACAGAGTCCTGACCTCAACCCGACAGAACACCTTTGGGATGAATTAGAGCGGAGACTGAGAGCCAGGCCTTCTCGTCCAACATCAGTGTGTGACCTCACAAATGCGCTTCTGGAAGAATGGTCAAAAATTCCCATAAACACACTCCTAAACATTATGGACAGCCTTCCCAGAAGAGTTGAAGCTGTTATAGCTGCAAAGGGTGGACCGACGTCATATTGAACCCTATGGATTACACTATGGAATGGGATGTCACTTAAGTTCATATGCGAGTCAGGGCAGGTGAGCGAATACTTTTGGCAATATAGTGTATCTCTGTATGAGAGTAAATGATTTAATATAATCTCAGCCTCTTGTGTTAGTGGCCTAATATTAGTGGGCCACAACTACATAATTATCCCATCCATTTTTAACTGTATTTTTTTCTGTTATGATTTTCTGTTCATTTTTTGTAGAAAATCATATACTGGTATATTCCACTGTTCATAGGTGGGAATCCACACAAATTTCAAGTCCTTAGTTAATATCCCAAGAGCTCATTGATTCATTGAGTGGAATCTCTTGTCTTTAATACTATAAGTTTTATGTCATGCTATGTCTGTCTCTTTCAGTGGCACATTGTGCATCCTCTAGGCAAATCATTTCTCATTGGAAGAACTGTACTCGGCACGACTGTCCTGTTTGTCTGCCCCTGAAAACTGCCAGCGATAAGAGAAACCAGCAGCGTGAGTTAATGTTTTTGAAAAGCCCTCCAACAGTCATCATCTATTTTAACAGATTGATGTAAGTTACATAAGAATTCTTTAATTGATCATGTTTAAACTGTATACATTATCCAGAAGTGAAAAGAGAAAACGTTGGTATTCCAATATTACTACCATTTGCCCTCAAAAAGATTTTTAGTTTACCCTGCTCAAAATTGTCAGCATTAGGATAATGTGAGGAGAAGATTATGTTGAGGATGAAGTGAAAGATGATGATAATGTTTGAATTCCATTGACCCTTGGGGCTTAACCTACAAGAAATGTATTATCTTTTCTTCACTTAAAATAATATTCCAGTATTTCTTTTAACCTTATCTTTTTCTACTGTGCAATTACAACAAACAATTCCCTTATTTCTTGCCAGGCTTATTTCCTTTTGGATTGAACTCTTTGAGATTTTTAACTTTTAGAAAAGGTTACATTTACATGTATGGTCATGTAATTCCAGCATTCCTAACACGTTTTTGAAAGGCATAGAATAGTTTAGCTAACTTTCGAATACTGGTACAGGTCATTCTGGTACATTTTACAAGAGGATGGTATTGGTGCGCCATCAAACCCACACAACACTGGCAACTCTGTGGCACCTGACACAATGGTTACTTTTTCGGTGCTTAATTGTCTTTTGTTTGTTTGATTCTCTTCTTGTTTCTTTTGTCATACTTTACACAACTTCATTTTGTTTTTCTACTTTATTATTTTACCTCTTTCTAGTTTTACACTACTGTGTTTTGTGTCCACAAAAATTCATCTAATGTTCCTTTTTATGAGAGGAACTTTGTAAACTAAAGTCAAACTTTTCATTTCACTGTAAGCCCTCCTTCATTTCATCAGTTTCATTCTGATCCTCGTTTCTGTTCACATTCATGATCTGTAAATGAATAAAATTATGGGTGATGTCAGTCACACTAACAAGATCTATCTTGATCATCATCCATTGATCACATGGTAACTGGGACCACACTGTGATCATGCTTATACCCACATACAATTAGACACTTAAGCAGTCTAAGTCCAATAAAACAAGCAGTTGAACGCTTGAGGCTACGGAAAGACTGAGGGACTACATGGACTCCACTCACCAGGAAGGAGTGGAAGGCTGATGAAGGCTGATTATTGAATATATGCTTCTAGAGATACATCAGTTGTGAATTACAGTAATGACAAGTCATGGTTCATTAAAGAACTGAGGGTGCTCAGACTGAATAAACACCAGGTCTGTAGATCATCCAACAAGGTATACAAGGCCTAGATATAAAGAAAAGCTGGAGATAACTTTACAGATATAACCACAGGCCTGTTTACAGCTCCATGCAGAAAGTTCAACACATGTTGCAGTAAGAAGGCTTAAAATAGCAGAAAATATGGCAGTGGTCCATATGGCATTATGTTTTTTATTGTAGCAGCATAAAAATAATGTGCAAAAATTGCAGTGGGAATGCAAAGATGTACAGTTTGAGTATGACAGATGGCATGTGTGTGTTTGGGTTGGTGTCATTCCAGTCTCTGGCTAATAAGGAGGCTGATGGCTTGGGAAAGTGTTACACAGTCTGGTTGTAAAAGCCTGAATTCTTTAGCTACTTTTTCCAGACAGCAGGAGGGTGAAGTTTATGTGATGGGTGTGTGGGGTCATCCATAATGCTGGTGGTTTTGCGGATGCAACGTGCATTGTAAACGTCTGTGTTTGAGGGAATGGAGACTTGGATGACATTCTTTCAACTATCCTCACCATCCTCTGCAGGGTTATACAGTCTGAGACAGTGCAATTCCCAAACCAGGCAGTGATGTGGCTGCTCAGGATGCTCTTGAAAGTCCCTCTGTAGAACGTGTTAAGGGGTAGGAGATGGGCTTTCCTCAGTTTTCACAGAAAGTAGAGATGCTTCTGGGTTTTCTTGGTGATGAAGCTGGTGTTGAGGGGCCAGGTAAACACTAAGGAATTTGGTGCACCTGAAGATGTCCACAGAGGATCTGTCAATGTTCAGCAGAGAATGGTCACTCTGTGCTCTCTTGAAGTCAACATATTTATGGTTTTGTCCACATTCAGATGCAGGTTTTTGGCACCACACCAGGCTGTAAGCTGTTATATCTCTCTGTGTTCTGACATCATTATTGCTGATGAAATCCATCATGTCATGTCATCAGACAATGGGTTGAGCATACAACCCGAAGTGTGGCGGTGTTGGAGTTGCTTTCTGTCCAGACTAACTGAGTTGTCCCAGTCAGGTTTTCAGGCCCAGTAGGCTCAGCTTTTTAATTAGATGCTGAGGTATGCTTATTTTGAATGCTGAAGTGAAGTTGTTGAACAGCATTCATCTGGAAGGGGGTCACTTTAAAAGGCAGGTGAATTTTAATTTTGTGATTGCCTGGATGTATTGGCACATTCAACTGGTGTCACCGCTGTCCTAGAAGTGACTGTGGATTCTTTGGGCATTTCGCTCGCTTTGCCTCTCTGATGACCCGGGACAGTTTGGACCACCTTGTGTTTAGACCACCTGTTTTGAAGGTGTTGTCTCTGGCTTTCAGCAGCACACATGTTCACCGTGACTGTGAACACTGGTGAATTCCTGTGCAAAATAAAATGGTCTGCCTATAACATTCACAAACTTCACCTGAGATCAGCAGAAATAAGAAACTAGCAACGAATTCTGGCACCATTCTCTGCTGATGTAAACACACAAGCCATCACTGTGCTCCTTACAGATCTGCATTTATCTCTGTATGAAACCAGGTGAACCCATCTAGCTGAATAGTAGCCTCTGCAGCACTGTCGCTGAGCCCTGTCACAGAAAACAAAGACACAGCAGTCTTGCTGAACTCATGCCGTGTAGTCTGCTGGACTACAGATGTAATCCAATTTGTTGTCTAGGGAGCAGATATTGGAGAGCAGGATGTAAGGGAGAGCCAGCTGGCTAGGGTTTTTTTTATTTTATTTTTTTTTACCTTGCACACTACATTCACCATGCCCTACCCACCAGTAGCAGGCCAAGATCGCTTAGTGTCTTTAGTAACTCATCCTGCAGATTAGCTGTTGCATGATTTCTGCACTGTATCAGTGACTGGCTATCGTAGATACAAACACTGGTTTCTCTGATGTCCATGTATCCAAAAATAGCACTATTTTGGATCTGGACTGGTCACTGCATGCTCCTGCTGCACTGCCATTTTAGATTTCAACTAGCTCCTCTGTTCACCCACATTTTTAACACCTCCCTATTAAACAGGGTCCCTTACTGCCTCAAAATATCCTTAACCTAACCCTAACTTTGTGCCACTCCCCATAAATGATAGCAGGACTGAATAATTATAGAAAGTTTGCTCTAATTCCAGTCCTTATGAATTACTATAAACAGCTGATTCTGACCCACCTGAAATCTGTTGCAGACAAACTTTCTCTTTGACCCTCTACAGTTTGCGTACAGGGTAAACACCTGTGCACCAGGATCTTGTTTGTCAAGAACTGTTTTTCTATGGAGAAACTTCAGAACATCATTTAGTGAACATTAGGGGTGCCACAATACTCAATATAATGATGCACCGTTCGGTACGACCTCCGCGGTTCAATACGCGTATGTGAATCGCGTTTTATTCGGTTTTTCATTTAAATAATTTCCATGTGTTTTATTACTCTCTGAACTGGCTGTTTGTGTTTGCCTGTACTGTATGTCTAGGCGTTGAGACAGATAAATGCCTCCCTGAGAGTTAATATCCTATCAGTGAGTGCTAAAGTGTGGGCCGCTTAACCATGCTTGCGATGCTGGTGTCAGATTTCACAATCTAACCCTGGCGCACGGTGAAGCAGGAAAGAAATACAAGGAAGCAGCGTCGTCTTTCAAATCTGTAGTGTGGAAACATTTCAGATTTGCTGTTGACTATGATCCTCATGAAACAAAAACGTTAAACAAAAAATGACTGTGTGCAAGCACTGTTACACGCGAGTTACATACACAAATGGAAATACTTCCAAAATGACTGCACGTCTGCGGCTCCATCACCCTGCTATATCACTGTCTGGAAGCAGGATGGCAGAGCATCCAAAAAGCAACAGTCCCTAGCTGATTCCTTCCAGCATTCATACCCAACTGGTTATGAGAGACAAAAAATAACAAATGCAGTAGGGGCGTTCATTGCTAAAGATTTGCAGCCGTGTTTGGTGATGTGGGCTTTCGACACCTTATAAAAGTGCTCGACCCGCCTTACACACTACCGTCACGTCCTTTTTAGGCACCAAGGTAATTCCCGATGCCCAAAAAAATTCGAAACCTAATCGGCTAAAGCACAAAGCCTTGCTCTAACAACATAGTTGGACCTCGCGGGCAACAGAGAGTTATCTCACCGTGACGGTTCATTACATGTCGGATTGGGAAATAAAGAGCGCCGTATTCCAAACCCATCCCGGTTTATGATTATAATTTATATCTCACTTTTTTCAGTACACTATGAATGTGTACAAGTTGATTTTTGCATTTAAGTAAAATAAAGAGAATTTCAACTAAAACCATTTTTTCTTCTTCTTAACATCTTACTGTTCCTGTCACCTAAGCTAAGAATAATGAGAAAAAAATCTTAAGCCATCAGAACCAAACCGAACCGAAAACCGTGGGTAGAAACCAAGGTACCTATTGAACCGTGGGTTAACTGTATTGTTGCATCCCTAGTGAACATATCCTTCAACTTCTGTCAGTGGACCTGTTTTTTCTGACCATATTGAAGCTGTATGTGAAATTGGGCCCCCAACCCCCAGGCATAGGATTTTAAAAAAAAAAAGGCAGCATTCTCTCACCATTCCTGTACTACCTTTATAGCAATCGCTACAACAGAGGGCTCCATCAAAATCATCAGGTTTACTGATACTGTAGTGTGCGTTTAAAATCTCATTGGCTCATCACCTAGGAGCTCAACATAACAAATCAATATAGCTATCAGAGTAAAGAAGAGGGCAATGAAAATGGCTGCTGATACCAAACTTCCAAACAAACACCTCTTTGATAGTGCAAAATATTCTGTGCATTCTGTTGATTTATGAACAGTTATGAGGCATTAAAGCACAACAACTTATTTGTTCCATTCTTTTGCTTTAGGTCATTTAAAAACAAGCCTAGCCCACAGTTTAGTTTAAATTTCACTGTGGTGCACATTGATTTCCAGGCCCTTTAGGGGGATTTAGGGTGCATTTGACCTAACCTCAGAAGTGGGAAGTCAAAATCACATTCTCTTCCTTTTTGCTCCCAAGCTACAAAGTGAACCATAAACACTTCCACGTTTCAACTTTTAGCAACGTTTAGCAGCAGCTTGTATGCTAACTGTGATTAATGATGTATATATTTCCTCCTTAATTCTGTGAAATGCATAGTCAGTGTTATAAATCTAACATGTCTGAATGTACAGTGTACAAATACATGTATAGTATATACAAAATATGTTATAAAAGATGTGCTGCTTTGTCTACTGTTGATGGCAGTAGGAATTCTGTTCAGGAGACATTTTCTTATGTTTTTCCTAATCAGAGGTAGGAAATTGTGATTTAATGCCTTTAGTCTAATGTTGCATTTAAGATGAGTTCACAACACACAATTCCTTGCTTCCAACTAGTGAAAGTCAAGGAAAACACTAAAATTTTCAACTTAAATTTCAACTTGCCAGTTCAGTCTCACAGTTCCTTCCCATGGCCACTCACAACATAAACAATGTAAAGTACTCCTTCTCTGCTTTTAAATATGTACCATACCAGTATTGGCGTTAGATCAATTAATGAACACAGACATAGTACTAAAGTTATGTCACATAACTAACTGCTCACTGTTGTCTGCTGTTGTTGCTGTTTTGCCACTTTAGTCCAAGATATGATTTGATTAAAATTCACTACTAGTAGATTCTCAGGCCTGTAACGGGAAAAGGTGATGTTAAAGTACTTTTTTTAGTGCTGCCACCTGTAGGTTGACTTTATGTGAAAGCAAAGTACCATAGCATAGACCTGTAATTGGGCACCATGGGGGAAATGGGTATTGTTAGAGGGCTTTATAATTTTTATGCCAACTTTTGGCTTTCTCAGCTAAAGATAATTTATATTAGTGAGCTCAATTTGAACTGAAGGTATCACAACAGTATGCGATCACTCATACTTTTTTATTGTGTGAGTATTTAAAGATATGTGAAGAACTTACCTATGCAGCACTACGTTATTTTAAAATCTGCTTAATAATGATTGCAGTGCAGTAAAATTCCAGCATTTACCAACCCTGAGTTATGGATAATTTAGTCCATAAATACTTTTAGGCATATAGTGTTTTTATTTATAACCTTCCTTTTCATAATTAATTGCAATCTGTTTAATTGTTGTTCTGTAGCAATGTTGAATCCAAGTAACGGTGGCATGCAAGTGCCTGTGGGAGCGGTGGGCACTAGCCAGCCAAGTGCACCTAATATCAGCAGCACCACAAATATAGACCCAAGCTCGATGCAGAGAGCCTATGCAGCTCTTGGCCTCCCTTATGGAAACCAGTCTGCTGCACAAACACAGCCACAGGTTCTGGGCCAGCAGAACCCACAGACCCAGACACATCAGCAGCAGCTTCGTCCCATGAACAATCTGGGTAATGCAAGATTTGTGATGAAATTTTGAAGATCATTTAATCTTAAGTTTTAAAAGTGTTATGCATATTAAGCTGGTTATGGGAAGTTTATGAATTATGATCTTTTGTTCTATATTTTGCTAATACCACATTTAGAGCTGCATTAATATGAATGCCATATATGAATGACAAATGAAATAAAAAAAGATTTCTTGACCACTATGTAAAACCACCCAGACATACAAAACTGCATAGAATATCTTTAATAACCGCATTTAGAGTTTCCATTTAACTTTTTCATCCATTTCAGTTTCATCAGTGTCTTTGATGTTTAACCATCCGAAAAAAATTCATCACATTTGTGTGTGTCTGTGTGTGCCTGTGTCTGTGTGACATATGGTCTCTGTTGGCCTTTCAGGCATTAACCAGATGAACCTTGGAAGTAATGGTATGAGCATTACCACTTCTGATCAGACGAGTCTCCACACTGACTCATCCCTCAGCAACAAGTGAGTCTGACCCCTTTTCACCTCTCACCTCTAACCTCATGCTGCAGTTCACTTACCTTGAAAGTAGGAGAGTAGAGATCAGGGTTACATAATTTTCCTTTCTGGCTAAAAACTTCCCTACACCAAGTAATTACATGACTGAACATTGTAGGTTACATTTGTAGTCAAATGATTACAGCTGTACTCTATAAACTTTAAATGCAATAATGTCCCTACAGCCAGCTGATGTCAGATGGCTCTGGTGTGAGTGGAATCGGGAATCTGCCACCAACAGCAGCACCTTCTATGCATGGCATGAAGAAGGCCTGGCATGAACATGTCACTCAGGATCTGCGGAATCACCTTGTGCACAAATTGTGAGTGGAAAATCTCTTCAAAATAGAAAATTAGGTTTTTGTTTGTTCTATGGTAGCCACACATTAGCCGATCTAACACGCAATGTCCCCTTTCCCTGTTTTTTTTCATTCTCACATAGAGTTCAAGCCATATTCCCCACCCCAGACCCTGCAGCACTGAAGGACAGACGAATGGAAAATTTGGTTGCTTATGCCCGAAAGGTGGAGGGTGACATGTATGAGTCTGCCAACAGCAGGGTATATCACTTCAGCTAACATTGTCCTGTTATATCAAAACTAGAATGCATGTGCTGAATGCGCAATCACATTTTTTAAATCCTGTTTTTGCTCGCTCCAATATTTTTAAAAGAACCTATTTCAATCTCTATTTCTCCAGAATATAAAGAAATGCAAATTCTCTTTGCAATCTCCAAAAATAGGAGACACATTAAATCTTTCTAATCATTTATTATTTTTATGTTCATATTTATTATATATGATATTGCGTCCCTATTTATGTTGTATTGACTGTCATGCTCTAATACAACTTTGTACAAAGTATCTTCAGATTTCTTCCCCTTTGAAATTATCATGATTTTTTTGTTAAATCATGAAAAAAAAAATGTATCAGTGTGACTATCCCCACCAAGCACATAGGAATTAGAAACACTGTACTAATCCTGGGTTGGGCTTCCCTTGGCTCCCCAAACAGCCTCAATTCTTGGTGGCATTGTATTGGAGGGTGGCTAGAAAGAAACCATTGCTCAAGAAGAGCCATTTGACATATTGAGTGTGTTTTTTTGGTTAGATGAGCCTCAAGATTTTTGTTTAAGATAACCTGCTTGTGCCCATACCTCAGTTAACACCATCTCTACAATGTAAAACTAAAGCAGCAAAATTATACACATAAGGCCACAGCATTGCAGAAGTGGTTAAAACAAAAAAGGTGATTGCTGTTCAGTGAGCAAGGCACAGTACAGATCTGAATTGCACTGAGATTCTGTGGCATTATTATCTGTAAGCCAAAAACTAAAACTTGAGCCTGCAATGGGCATAGGCTCACCAAAACTGGACAGTTGCAAACTGAAAACCGTGGTCTGAAAACCATGTTTTGGGCCTTTAAATACCAAAAAAGTATTTGAGCCAAATAAGCATGAGAATCAGAATCTCCTTTATACCCATGTATCCCATGGGTTTTACATGTACAAGGAATTTGTCTTGGTATACTATTTTATTGAGAAAATAAAATAGAAATGTTAAAACTGTATAATAGTGCAGGATGTGCAAAAGTGGACCAGTGCAAATGCTGATTGCAAATTGCAAAATATGTAGTGCAGATGAAACATTAACTGTTCATTAGTGTAGCATGTGCAAAAACTGGACTAGTGCAAAGCTCATTTATATTGAGGTAGGAAGGGTGAAGGTGAAGTATAGTAATATGACTTGTGTGTGTTAATGTAACACACATAAAAACAGCAGAAGTAGGGTTATTCATTAATGACCAAGGAGAAGACCAAGAGACCATGGTGGCAAGGATTTTGCTGATGAGGCCAGTTGCAATGGTAAGAAACTGTGTGGTGTGAGGTTTTAGTTTTATGAACTGCAGCCTTCCACTGGAGGGGAGTGCCTTGAAAAGAGTCCAGGGCGAGATTGGATAAGACTGTCCTATTGATTTTCAAAGAAATAGTAGAACTCATTCAGGCTGTTGGCCAGACGCAGGTCATTCGCAGGGTGGAGGGCTTTAGGTTTGTGATTTGTCTGAGCCTGTGTCTTAGTCATTGGGTGAGAACTGCTGTTGTATTTTCTCAGAGTACAGCTGTTTAGTTTCTCTCACTGACTTGCTAAACTTGTACTTTAATGCTTTAAATGTTATTCTGTCCCCACTCTTTAACACAGCTTGTCATTATTGTAACTCACCCAGGTACGTGACGGTACAATGAGTATCCTCACTGAAGCTTACAATGTCACAGCCTCTGTGTACTCATTCAGACATAACTCCTGCCTTTATGTAGGAATTGGATGGACCAAGACATGAGCAGAGTGCCCCAGTGCAGCTCATGAGATGGCATGATAGTCACTGCTTACTGTAGTTTAACAGTGATCGAGAATGTTCTCCTCTGTGGTTGGGCATTTAATAGATTCTCTATATTTTGGGAGTTTGTGTGTGAGGTTACCTTTGTCAAAGTCACCAAGGACAATAACAGAGGAGTTCGCTATGTGCGCGCTACAGAGTATCTGGTCAGCGAACATATGCTGTGCCTACTACTTGTTGGCTTGCAGCAGAATGTAAACACTGACCAGTATAAATGAAGTGAACTCACGTGGGGAGTAGAAGGGCTTGCAGTTTAGAAAAAATGATGTGAGATGAGGAGAACAGTACTGCTGAATCTCTGTCACATCATTGTACAAGCCTTTATTTGTGTAAAAGCAAGTTCCTCCACCTTTCATCTTGCTTGAAAGTTCAGAGTCCGGAATCAGTCTGGAATCAGTTTCAGTAAAGCTGAAGATGAAGAAAAGGCTTTGTTTTTCCCCTCCAATAGCTAAAGTATGTCCAGTTTTTTTCCTCAGTGTGCGATATTCATGTCTAAAGAGGCATACTTGCACATTTCCAATCGAATGCCTTTGCTATTTGGAAAATTGGGAGATTTGCATTTATGAGCACAAATGCTCTGATCCAGTTGACTAGCCATCACAATTTGCCCCTTGTCAAACTCGCTCAAATCCTTACACTTGCCCATTTTTCCTGCTTCTAACACATCAACTTTGAGGACAAAATTTTCACTTGCTGCCTAATATTTCCCACCCACTAACAGGTGCCATGATGAGGAGATGATCATTGTTCCTGTCAGTGCTCATAATGTTATGCCTGTGTGTGTGTATATATTCTTGGATTGTACATGTACCATCAGGGCCATTCAGTATATTCTGGTGGGTTCATCACTTCATTCACCTTTTTTCTTACCCTGATGTACCCATCATTCTGGAACAGGGGAAATCTGGATTTATAAGACCACAAGACTTTTTTCCATTGCTGTGGAGTTTATGCTCTCTAGCATATTGAAGCCTTTTTCATGTTAGTCTCACTGATAAGTAGTTTTCTTAAGGGTCTGCAGCTATTTAGTCCCAATCCCTTGAGTTCTTTTTGTATTGTGTGTCTGGAAATGCTGTAATTTCACAACATAATTGAGAGATCTACTGTTTATTTGATTTCACCAAAAGATCACTCAAGACCACATTTCTTCCTCAAAGATGATAGTTCTCCACTATATGTCCAAGTTTAAATAATGCACTGGACAGTTCTTAACCCAATATTAGTTTATTTATTTACCCTTTTGAAACAAAGTAACAAAGTATCTTTTCCACAAGCATAGGATATGTCTTCCGACATGGTTGTTTAAGAAATGAGAAACTTCACTGTATCAGTTGGCGGCTGAAACATAGTAATCACTGCAGTAATTATAAAATGGAAGGCTTAGTTAAATCTATTTGCTTAGTTAAATCCTAGTGATGACTTTTCACAAAAGAACATCAAGTCAGCTAAACTTCACTAGACCAGCATAAGTGATTTGAATCAATTTCACCTGCTTTGGTGCAAATAAAAGTGACACTGAAAGTATAATGGAGAGGCCACTGTAAGACAAAACCCAAAAAGGGAATGGTTTTTTTGACGGCATTTGTCTCTAGTTTTGTGTTTTGCTAGGGCCCTTGTTAGTACTTGTAGCATGAGGCAGTACTTGCCACCCAGTCAGTTAGTACAGGTAGTCCAGCTCATCCATGTTGGTGGGTCTCCCAGCACGGTTTCAAGAGCATGTTGGGCCACTGCTTTATAGCCCAGCTCATGCAGCTCAAATAGCATTTACATTTGTGGCATTTGGCAGATGCCCTTATCCATAGCCACTTGCCTTTATCTCATTGTTATACAGCTAAGCAGTTGACAGTTAAGGGCCTGGTTTAGGGGCCCTACAGCAGCAGCTTTGTGGACTTGGGATTCAAACTCACAACCTTCCAAGCATTAGACTAACAACTTGACCACTGCGCTACCAATTTCCCCTTGTTAATTAGTGTTTGCCAGGAAACACTGGCATTGGCATGTCTGCCTTTGGTGCCCGGTTCTCTTAACAGATGAGAGCAGGCTTGTGCTGAGCACATGTAACAGATGTGATAGAGTCTGGAGATGCCATGGGGAATATTATGCTGCCTGCAACATCATTCAGCATGACTGATTTGGCTTAGGTGAGTGATGGTCTGAGGAAGAATATCCTTGGAGGGTCGCCTAACCTCCACATGCTAGTCAACAGTACCCTTACCTCTGTTAGGTTCTGAGATGAAATTCTCAAAGCTACTGTTAGACCTTAAGCTGGTGGTGTGGGCACTGGGTTCCTCCTGGTGAATGACAGTGTCAGGTCTCCTGTGGCCAAAGTGTGTAGGCAGTTTCTGGATGATGAAGGTGTTAATGCCCTTGACTGACCCTCAAATTCCCCAGACCTGAATTCAATAGAAAACCTCTGGGATATTATATATCGGAGCATCTAAAGCTGCCAAGCAGCACCATAGACTGTTCACGAACTCACTGATTCCCTGATCTAGGTCTGGGAGGAGGTGAGGAGATGATGTCATTTGCCATCTCATCAGGAGCATGCCCAGATATTGTTGTAAGTGATTACAGGCATCTAGGGGCCATACACACTACTGATTTACATTGAGTTTCTGTAATGAAATTCATGCAAGTTGCATCAGCCTGTAATTTAAATTTACTTTGATTTTTAGTGTGATTTTGCATTTTGCCCAGATTTTTTTAACTTGAATATTCCATTTGAGATCCAATGTGTAATTTGTGTTCCCTTAAATCTATTAAGCAGTGTTTGTCATTAAGCAAACAGTCAGTTCCTCATAGACAGTGTGTTGAATGTGGAAGAAATAGTCAAGACCTGAGCAACTTTGTCAAGAAAGAAATGATTATATATATACGCTACTCAAAAAAAGTTAAGGATATTCGGCTTTTGGGTGAAATTTCAGGATGCACCTAAAATGCACTGTAACCTTTACAGGTGAGCTTAATTTGACCTTCTCTACACTTTTGAATGCTCATGTCCAACTGTTCAGTGTTTCAGTACTTTTTGCATAACTTGCTGTTCTCTAACAAGGTGCTTAATGGCAAAATTCACAACTGGTATTTGATCCATGAATCGACCAATAAATTTTCTGGTTCAATTAGAATTGGTATTTAAACAGTCCTCTTCATCATGCTGTTCACATTTTGACATCATGAGACCAAGACGACACCTAACTATTGATCAACAGTACCTCGCCATTACTTGCGAGGCTTCAAGTGTCATCAGCAGGTTGCGACAGAGATACAGAGAGACTGGAAGAGTCACAGAAAGGCATAGAAGTGGACATCCTTTGACAAATTGACACATGACAAATTATTGAGACATTGACATTTTTTATTGTGGTATACCCACCACTGTTGTTGGCTTTTGATTCAATAAATTGTTTGAGATGAGGAAATCACCATTGCATGCGTCTACTTAAATGCCCTACTTTCATGATATAATATCAATAGTAGCATGAACGTTTTACATTTTCCATAAATTTCACCCAAAAGCCAAATATCCTTTTATATATATAACTTTTTGTGAGTAGTGTGTATATATATATGATGGTCTGCAGAGGGACAATCCACGAACCAGATAAAGGGTGTTGGGTGCCAAGGCTTTTCAATACAAGGAGGGCTACCCATTCTGATATTAATTCAGAACTGCTGTTGGTGCACATGTCACTGGATATTTTAATGCTGATTATTAGAAGAGTGTTTCGCAATACACATTGTATTACATTCTACTGTGTATGGGGTTGCTTAGCCACAGTGGCTGTGCTACTCTTATGCAACACTGAAAGTGCTGACAATGGGCATGTGAGCATCACAAATGGATCAATTGAAGAAGGCAGCCTGATTTGATAAATCATCTGGTTTGAGATTCTCAGATGGCAGTGGTATCATTTAGCTTGCCACTTAGTACAGTGGCATCTTTTAGCAAAGTTGTGTGTAATTGTTTGTATGACAAACCAACCATAAAACAATAGATCTAGTAAATATAGATAATAAAACCTAAAAAATAGAAGTGGAAATTATTTTGACCCACTACTCTCCCAGTAAAGATATGTAATAATGTCCGTCGTGCCAGGTACCACAGGGTATCTTCTTTATAAACATTGAGAGCAGAAGAGAATCTTACAATGCAGAACAAGTCACATGTTGAGGCAGATGGGCTACAACAACACAGAACCAAATAAGTTTTCACTAATTATCCAGAACAGAAATCTCACCTTACAGTGGGCACAGGTACACCAAAACGGCACAGTTGAAGAATGAAAAATGTAGCTTGACACATTATGCCAGTCTTGCACCAACAACCATGCAACAAAGGCACGGAGATCACATTTGCCCATGTTTTCATGTTTGCCTCACCTGCATATGCATGATTTTATTCATTATGCTGCTACCACATGATTACCTGACTGGATAAATGCATGAATATTTAGGCACATTAAAGTATTGTATGTATTGTGCCTTATTGTACATGTTCAGTTACCCTATGATGTCGTATGAGCAGCAGTTTGAAAAGATGTGGTGACTGATTTCATATGTCTTGTAGGAAGCACATGCTAGTGTTTACCTCCCTGGCTTTTAGCTGTGATGGAGAGAGCAGGTTTTTGGGAAGAAAGTGGTAAATGACCAAACTGACAGAAAAGAGGTTAAAAACAAAAAGCAATTTAAACCATATAGACCCTGACTAATGATGAAGCAAATACTGAAGATATAAAAATAAGGCACTAAATGCATCATGCAGTGTACATCTAGTGTTAATCAGCATAGCCTTTTTTCCTTCTGCCTGCTTTGTATCTTCATATCAGCCATTTCTGTGTACTTGACTGACAGAAAAAAACACCTGCTCCCATGACATTTTGTTGGTCCCATTCCAAGATCCCATTACTGATGCACACCCTTATTTCAAACTATTCACAGGTCTATACATTTGTATTTGTAAACAGGGCCCTCATTTATTTTTAATATGGGTATTTTTTATTAGGATGAGTATTACCACTTCCTAGCTGAGAAGATATACAAGATTCAGAAGGAGCTTGAAGAAAAGAGAAAGTCAAGGCTTCAGAAACAGCCTCCCTTGGGCACTCAGGGGGCACAGCAGACTGGCATTCCCCAACCTAATGCCATGGGACCTGCACAAGGCACCCAGCCAGCAAGTGAGTATGGATTTGTTTGCCTGATAACTATAGTCATTCTAGGATACGATGAAGCTTTTATTACCCCTATAAAATATCTTTAACTCACCAGATGGATCTGTGCCTATCTCCAGTATGTCAAATCAGTTGGTGAACCGCATAAAAGTTCCTCAAGGTATGTGCACATTTACCCCTTTAATGCATTTTTATTCCAAATGTACAATATATGGTTGAATGTTTACAGACACCTGACCATCACTCCCATGTATTTGCATTTTGGACATACCACTGCAGCTTCACTTTGACACCTTGTTGTTGTCATTATTTTATAATTTTCACATTTCTCGGCAGGCTTTCGAGTAGATTATTCTGGTGGTTGTGGGGAGTTGCCCACAAGGGCATTGTTTAGGTCAGGCACTGATGTCTGGAGTGCAGGCCTATGGCACAGTAGGCATTTTAGGTTATTCCAAAGCTGTTCAGATGGGTTGAAGTCAGGGCTTTGGGCAAACCATGTCACCTCTAAGCTCAGTATGCACCCAGGGGTATCAAGCTGGAGGTTTGCCCTGTATCCTGTTCTTTATAGGGTATATGTATAGTATTAGAGTATTTGTGTATGTGTGTGTGTGTGTGTGTGTATATACATATATACACTACTCACAAAAAGTTAAGGATATTCGGCTTTCGGGTGAAATTTCAGGATGCACCTAAAATGCACTATAACCTTTCCAGGTGAACTTAATTTGACCTTCTCTACACTTTTGAATGCACATGTCCAACTGTTCAATGTTTCAGTACTTTTTACAAGGTGCTTAACAGCAAAATTCACAACTGGTGTTTGATCCATGAATCGACCAATAAATTTTCTGGTTCAATTAGAATTGGTATTTAAACAGTCCTCTTCATCATGCTGTTCACATTTTGACATCATGAGACCAAGACCACACCTAACAATTGATCAACAGTACCTCGCCATTGCGAGGCTTCAAACAGGATGTTCTCAGAGGGAAGTGGCCACTGAGCTTAGAGTGTCACAGAGTGTCATCAGCAGTTTGCGACAGAGATGCAGAGAGACTGGAACAGTCACAGAAAGGCATAGAAGTGGACGTCCTTTGGCCACATCCCACGTTGATGACCGCTTCATTGTGAACAGTGCCCTAACCGTAACCGTGCACCCCAGAACCTCAATGACCTGAGGGCCGCCCTTCAAGAAGAGTGGAATGCCATGTCTTAGCAGACAATAAGTCGACTCCTGAACAGCATGAGACGTCCTTGTCAAACTGTAATTTATGGTCAAGGGCACATGACATTATTGAGACATTGACATTTTTTGTTGTGGTATACCCACCACTGTTGTTGGCTTTTGTTTCAATAAATTGTTTGAGATAAGGAAATCACCATTGCATTCTTTTACTTAAATGCCCTATTTTCATGATATATCATCACTGTAGCGTGAACTTTTTACGTTTTCCATAAATTTCACCCAAAATCCAAATATCCTTAACTTTTTGTGAGTAGTGTGTCGCCGGTACACCACTGTTCCTTCCTTGGAGATGCTCTGAATCAGTCGTCTAGCCATCACAATATGGCCCTTGTCGAACTTGCTCAAATCCTTACGCTTGCCCATTTTTCCTGCTTCTAACACATCAACTTCATGAACAAAATGTTCACTTGCTGCCATATGTACCCCACCCACTAACAGGTGCCCTGATGAGGAGAATATCACTGTTATTCACTTCACCTGTCACTGCTCATAATGTTAAGCCATTTGCTCTGTGACATGGTGCCTTATCATGCAGGAAGTATTCTTTAGAAAATGGGTAAATTGTTTTCATGAATGTATGTGCAGTGTCCGCACCAGTCCCCAGATAGGCAATTTTGTTTATTTGTTTATGTTTATTATTGCACCATTCTGAGTAAACTTTTTTGTGTGAAAGTCACAGATAAGCTTCTCACAATCATGCTTTGTTCAAAGTTGGGACATGCTGTCCCCTGTCCCCAAGCCTACCGTACTACTACTGTACAGCAGTATCTGGAAGTTCAGTTAAATTTTATTTGTATAGCATTTAACAATGGACATTACTTCATAGCAGCTTTACAGAAATAGAAAATTAATTTAAAAAAAGTTTAAATTCATATTTATCCCTAATGAGCAAGCCAGAGGCTTTTGATTATTTTTTGGTAAATCAGAAAAGGAAGTGAGTTGGATACAGCAAGTCAACTATCAGCTTGTCCTGGCCTGGGGCCAAGGAAGCTCTGGAAGGACCATCACCTACCTCAGAATCAAAAGCAGAGCAACTATGTGAAATGGCCATGGCCAAATGGCACTCCTGAGTGAACACAACCTGCTTCATCAAATAGGTATCAGGTTGAGTTTGTTCAGGTTTATAAGCCCTAAATAGTAATATGCCTTTTCAGTACTAGTTGTATGTGTACTCTCTAAGTAACTTTGGGTGTACCTCATAAAAAAGAAAAAATATTTTTAAAAAAAAGCAAGGCTAGAATGGTCAGTCCTGCTCCCTGTGTAGCATAAGGCCCTACTCTGATAGTTTCCAAAGGCCTTCCACCCTGGGACATTCACCTCAGACACATTGCCTAGTCTCTCTGGAACAGGGGAACATTCCTAGTACCAAACTAGGCCAAAAGAAATATCACAATGAATCTAGTTACAATTAAATTGTATTTGTTTAGCATTTTTAATCCTGTGCTTATTTAATGCTTTGTGACTATTGACATCGTTACACAGCAGATTTACAGAAGCATATAAATGCATACATATGTTTCTTCATAGTGGAGCTGACCAGTAGTCCATGACTGACCTAGAGGCTTACTGCATACATTCCAACATATTTTAGTGACTCTCCCCACAGCATTTGGCAAGTCCCCCAAAATTGTAAGACCCTTGGGCTCCAGATTTCCACTACTGCTTTCAATACTGGTTGGAATGCACTCGGAATAAACACTGGGAATAAACTCTAGCTTGGAAAAACTCATTGTTTCAGTTGAGTTGAAGGTATAGTACCCTTGGCCAGGCTGCACCCATGGCTTTTGGCCCTTCAGGAGTGCAAGAACCCTATGTTCTGGAAGCTTTTAAGCTTATAGCAGTGTTTCTGAAATTAACTATGCTCGTGTCATCATCCACAATGTTCCCTAGTAATCAGATATTACCCCTTGTGCTGGAAACCTAGACTAGCCAATTGTGGGTGTTTGTGAGCTTGTGCATACAAAAGGGGGGCAGTATGGCACTTTCCTTAGAGAGTGTTACGCTGCCTGACAACACAGGATGAGCAGCAATTTGAGAAAATGGCATCAATCCTTATGAAATAAGTATGTAATAAGCCTATACCCTCAAAATTATATTAAGGAGAAAACTGGGGAAGAAAAAAAATACTAAACATAGAGCATCATGTAAAACTGAAATGTGAGAAAAGTTTGACAAGGGCTGTGTTAACAGTGATGTGTATGTGTGTGTTTCTTTTAAATAAACAGAACAGATAGATATTGACCAAGCTATCCACATGTGCTTGAAATATGATTAAGGTCATACGTCTGTTTGTCCTGCAGGGATTAATCATTCCATGTCGATGCAGAATGTTCAAATCTCTCAGTCTACAGTAGGATCCCGTGCAGCATCCCCCATGAACCACCTGCCTCAAATGAACATGGGCTCCGTTTCTCCGGTGAATAGTTCCCGCCATTATATTTTCTGTTGCTAATTTCCTTTTTAGAATCTGGAACATTTGACAACTCAGTACTGGGTTCAAAATTCATGCTTTGTGTAGCATTGCAGTGATTTTGTATGTGTTTGTGGAAATTGCTCTATATGTTCAACCCTTTTATAAGGGTTATGTTGATCAATATTTTTCTCACTTTGCAGATGGTAATGTCTCCTTCAAGGATGATGGGAGTGCAAGGCATGATGGGAGGCCATACAAACAATATGGTGGGCCAGAGCCCCAATCAGAACCAGTTTATGAACCAGACACATTTCCCAACTTCTTCAGGGGGTATAAATGTGAACTTTGCTCAGCAAGCAGGACAGGCTGGTAGCACACAGGTGAGGGGATGTGAAGAATGCATTTCTGTTTGGAGGCAGGACTGTTCACAAATCAAATCAGCAGATTTAAAAACAACCGGTATTTACTGTCTTGTCTAAGGGATTTGATAAAATTGCTTTATGTATAATGCACTATATGGCCAAAGGTATGTGAACACCTGACTAATTGCACAATATGTGCTTTTTTAACAGTCCATTCCAGATTTTGTAACCCCTTTCTGGTTTGTAACCATCACTGTTCTAGGAAAGTTTTCCCAGAGCAGTGATTACATTTTGGAGCATGTGTGTGTCATGTTTATGCTTATTCAGCCATAGGAATATTAGGGAGGCTGGCCACTGATGTATGCTGAATAGTTGCGGTACATAGTCAAGGTTCCAGTTCATCACAAAAGTGATTAGTTGGGTTCAGGACATACCTTTGTACAGGCTATTTCATTACCTTCACACCAGCCTTTGCACATGACTTTGTGGATCTCGCTTTGTAGACATGGTAACTGTTTGGGCTTAGCTTCATAGTTCCAGGAAAGGAAAATCTTTATTCTACAGCATATAAAGACATTCTTGGCAGTTGTGTGCATCAAACATTGTTGCAACAGATTGGGAACAGCCCACATATGGCTGTGGTGTTCAGGTGCCCAAAAACCTTTGGCCATATGATGATGGTCATGTGATGATGGTATTGCAGTTTTCATCAAGTCAGGTGATTTAAATGTCTGCTGGATAACATGTTATCTGTAGATGTGAGACTGATGATAATAAATTGTCAGTCTATAAATTGTGGTGTTTTCCCTTTCGCATATTTTGTATAGTATTTAGACCTTAATAACCTGCTTTTAATAAGACTTTGGACAAGAGCAACAAAGGACCATTCTTTGATTTATCTTTGTTTCCCCGACGAACAGACAGCCATAAATGTCTTCAGTCGCAAAACATGAGTAGACTGAGCCCTACTCAGCCTAGACAAAATGTCTCTTTCTACTTTGAAAAAAAGAAAAGTTAAAATGAGTAATCGCACATCCCTCACAGCCCAGCACTTGGGTGTCTTTTGGTGCAAAAATACAACATGTGGGCTCCTATATTGTTGCTGTCTCATCATCTCTGACCCCTCATTTGGGATGCTTTTCATTAACTGGCCCCCATGATAAACTAATTGAATAGCCTTGGATTAAGGTGTTCCATGAACAGAAAAGTGCCAATGAGAGTCAGGGAGAAAAGGAAAATCATCTTTCATGTGGATTATTTGGCACCTCACCCAAATAGTTAGGAACAGCAAAAACAAACAGATGTTTACAGATATTACTACTTATATATATATACTTTCAGTTCTGTCCAATACTTCCTTCACATTTTTCATACCTCTGCTACTGTGCCAGGTGTAGTGCACTTGCACAAACATTAGCAAGTGTTAAGTTATGTAATGAGGAGCACATGATTTCTGAGATATTGAAACTTGTGAAGTGTCCACTAGCCATTTGTGTAACAAATTTATGGTTTTAAGACCATAAACCGGTGCATTAATACAGAATTCATTCAATGTGATGTGATTTCGGGTGTGTATATTAAGGCTGTTATAGCTTTAAATATAGGTTAGGCAGTTAGATTTTAGAACCAAAATTATCAGTTTCCTTTCCTGAACTTCTATATTATTGCAGTCAATCTTTTGGTCATAAGAATTGTATATTTAACCCATTTTTGTCCTCAGAGGGTCTGGATGTATGCAGTTTTGCAAGTATTGTTTCCTTAACAATCCACATGTCTGTGTGTCTTATTTAGCCTCAGCAGCAGAACTCTAATCTTTCCCTCAATTCTTTGGGCTCCCTGGCTCCACAGACTGCTGTGTGTTCCACTCCACCACCTCCTGCCACCACCCCTGTTGTCCCTAACCTACAGCACATGGCTCAGCCTTCCACACCTGTGCCTGCTGGGAACCAAGCCACAACCACCCACATACCCCACCCACCATCAGGTCTTTGCTCCTCCCCCAACTCCTCACAGTCTCTCCCTCTTCTGCCTCAGCTGGATCCCCCCATGCAGACACAACTGCCACCATCTGAGCAAGCACAGCACCCTGCCACTCCGGTAAGAATAAACAGTGTGTAAGGTCCAGTGTAGCCTAGCCTATTGTTCAGGGCTTTCAGCACTGCAACCAAGGCTTGCTCAGCTAATAGTATTACTTTTATCCATACATCCATTCATCAATGTTTTTGAAGGAGAGTAAAATCCATATTTTCCTCATCAGGTGTAATTTTTTGTTATTAGACTCTCTCTTAATTCTTTCTCATGTTCATTCTCATGACTGTAACTCGACAGCTTGATCAAGCAGCAGCTAGAATGGATAACCAAGTCCTCACACCTGCATCTGTGGCAGATTCACACTCCCAGACAGAATTTATTTCTGCAGTGTGCAAAGCAGAGCCAGAAGAGGACGTCCTAGACTTTGAGAATGGCAAGAAGCCACCTGAAACAGAGGTATGAAATATGCACAGCTGAAGACTTGAGTAGAATTGTTGCTGTTCCTGCATGTCTGTGTATCCTTAGATATTTGTATCTGCAAACATGAAGATGCTGGAACCCTGTTGTTTTTGATGCTGTTCCTAATGGTTTCCACTTTCCAATAATACCGCTTACGGTTGACTGTGGGATATTTAACAGGGAAGAAATTTCAAAAACTGATGTGCAATTTGCAAAGGTGACATCCTATCACAGTACCATTCATTCTTCAAAACGACCTATTTTTTTCCCCAAATGTTTGTAAATGCAGACTTTTTGCATTTTTACACAATATGGTTGCCATATGTTAGTCAATTCTATGGATGTAGAACTGTTTCAATGAAACAATAATTTGAAATAATTTATAATTGGTAATATGGATTTGAACCAAACTTGAAAGTCATGTTCAGTACATGGTTCTGAGGATGTCTGCACAGACATGGTTATTGAATGGGGCTGTGTAAGGCACAAACAGCTTTTTCTTTGGAAGTGTACTTTTTATTGAGCTGTGTGATCTCTAACTGGATTTTTAGTCATCAATTAATTACAAATGATTATTGGTACATATTTTTATATTTAGCAGGTAGAGATCAATTAAAATGTTTCATCCAGATTTCTGAAGGCTTTGTGACAATATACACTGTTAAAAGTATTATGC
This sequence comes from Hemibagrus wyckioides, assembly GCF_019097595.1. NCBI lineage: Eukaryota > Metazoa > Chordata > Actinopteri > Siluriformes > Bagridae > Hemibagrus > Hemibagrus wyckioides. The sequence continues at coordinate 17,010,662 of NC_080711.1, forward strand.
AAATAACATTTAATTCAGTTTAGCCTTCAGTAAAGAACACTGTTAAATTCCTATTCAGGATGAAGATGTAAAGCTTGTACCTATTAAGAAGGAGGAGGCAGAGAATGTAGAGCCTAAGCAGGAGCCAATGAAGACAGAGGAGAAGAAACCAGAGGTAAAGATAGAAGCCAAACAGGAGGAAAACGGTGATGGTACCAGTACAACTTCGCCTACTCAGTTTTCACAGACATTCAAGAAGAGTAAGGATGTTTTTTAAAGCTGTTTTTTTTTGCTTGTTTGTTCATCCTCTGTATAGTTTGAAACACTGAACCTTTGTCCTGATAATTTTCCCCTAGTTTTTAAGCCAGAAGAGCTAAGACAGGCCTTGATGCCCACTTTGGAATCTCTGTACAGGCAAGATCCAGAATCTCTGCCTTTTCGCCAGCCTGTGGACCCGATGTTGCTTGGCATTCCGGTATATTGCTTAACAATCCTGTATTTTCAATTCCATATGACTTTCAAAAAAAATAATCCTATGTGTTTTAAATTTGGGTTATTAGGATTACTTTGACATTGTGAAGAATCCTATTGATCTGTCAACCATAAAGAGAAAGCTGGACACCGGGCAGTACCAGGAACCATGGCAATATGTGGATGACATTTGGCTCATGTTCAACAATGCCTGGCTCTACAACCGCAAGACTTCTAGGGTCTATAAATACTGCTCCAAACTAGCCGAGGTGTTTGAGCTGGAGATTGACCCAGTCATGCAGGGATTGGGTTATTGCTGTGGGAGAAAGGTAACAGTAGTCTTATAATTACATAATAATGTGTAGGTAACTATATAATGTTGAAGCCCTAAATGTCAGTTGAGTGATACAATTTTTAATGGCAAGTAATAAAAAAAATAAATTAGCTAAAGGAATAATTCAGATAAATTTTAGCAAATCAGTTGAATGAAGTTTCTATTATACTTTTCTCTGGGCTGCTGTTTTACACAGTTAATCAAGTACAGTGAAAGATAAAGGTGTGCATCAGGATTAGGAATGGACTGACACAATGGACCCCTGAAAAACTAAAAAAAAAAACTTATTAAAAAACCTTAATTAGTGTAATTTCTCATTTTGTAAACATGCATGTACTTGAACAGTTTCTCTTAGCTCTTTATCTTAGAAACATCCTATTCTAATTTCATTATATAAATTATGTTAAATAAGGTTTACTAAAAAGGTCACCATAGGTGTATATGGCCAAAAATAAATACATTTTATAAAAATTAATGACAATGGGATAACTTTCCTTGTAAATGAAAGGACTATTCATGTAAGGCTCTTCAGAGATTTATAATGAAGCCGTTTTGTATTGAATGGCATCAATTACAGAGAAATCAGCTCCACAAATCCTACTGAAAAATAAAATGCTAAACACTAGGGTGCCACAACACTCAATATAATATTGAACCATGCAGTACAACCTCCTCGGTTCAATACGCGTATGTGAACCGCGGTTTTTTCATTTTTTCGTTTAAATAATTACCATGTGTTTTATTACTCTCTGAACTGGCTGTTTGTGTTTGCCTGTACTGTATGTCTATGGGCTGAGAGAGACACGCATCCCCATGAGTAAATATCCTATCAATGAGCGCGAAAGTTAGGGATGCTTAACCATGCTTGGGATGCTGGTGTCAGATTTCACAGTCTAACCATAGCGAGCAGTAAAGCGAGACAGAAATACGAGGAAACAGTGCTGTCTTTTTTTATTTTCTTCTTCTTCTTTTTTTTTTAACGCACCGAGGTCATTCCCGACCTCTACGAAAAGACGCGCAACAACATCACATACGAATTGGCTAAAGCACAAAGTCTTGCTCTAACAACAGATAGTTGGACCTCGTGGGCAACAGTGAGTTATCTCACCCTTACTGTTCATTACATAGTGGGTTGGGAAATAAAGAGCGCCATAATCCAAACCCGTCCCCTGTAAGAAAGTCATTTAAGCGCTACTTTGGCAGAAGAGTTGACAGATGCAGTGAATACTGTGCATGCAATTCATGGAGCTGACATGCTGTGTGCGGCCAGTGTTCTTTTTTTTTTTTTATATATATATATATCTTTATTTTTTATATCTCACTATTTTCAGTACACTATGAATGTGTACAAGTAAAATAAAGAGAACTTGTTCCTCTTAACATCTTACTGTTCCTGTCACCTAAGCAAAGAATAATGAAAAAAAACACTTTAATTTGCCCAGCCAACCGAACCAAAAACCGTGGGTAAAAACGGAGGTACATATTGAACCGTGGGTTAACTGTATTGTTGCATCCCTAATAAACACTCTCTTTGAAGGTTTAATGATTGCTTTTTATTGTGGTATCTTCAGGTTAATGTGTAGTTTTTTGGGAGACTTCTGGACCTTTTAGTCTGTTTAGTTAATAATATCATCTTTATAGAGAATCTCTGACTTGGGTGTCTCGGTACATTTCTTTAGTCTGTCCTTGATAAGGATCTACGGGGTGCTGTGGTTTAAATGACTCGTGTTTATATTTAGTGAAATAGTATTGACTACAAACAGACACAACTGCCAGAGTGGATAGATTGTGCAGAATTCCTTCCGGAGCAGATGGGAGTAGCCCCATGCACATTCTTTAGATGTCCTTTATACCACCTAATAGTATACAGATTGCACAGATAGAAACAAACAAGAAAAGGTGTCTTAAATATTCACAAAAAACATTTAAATTCTATATAACTACTGCAGTTTTGTGAAAGTGTCTTGATTCGGGAGTGTTTGTATGAAATAAAAATGCTGATAAACAGCTGGCTTCATTATATTATGGCTACCAATCCAATGTCATCACTCCAACTCTGAGGACACCAATTTATGCTCTTGGACTCCCAGCCACAGATGGCTGTGACATCAGAATTTGTAGTCTCTGGATTACCCAACTCAGTAGCACAAAATGTCTGGTACTTTCTATTGGTTTTAGTCGTGAATGTATTCTGTAAAAATAGAAAACTTTGTATGTATATGTATGTTTGTATGTGTCAGTAAAAGTTTTATAGACAAACATTACTGCACATATTATGTACACCGATCAGGCTAAACATTATGACCACTTGCCTAATATTGTGTTGGTCTCACTTTTGCTGCCAAAACAGCCCTGACCTGTTGAGGCATGGACTCCACTAGATCCCTGAAGGTGTGCTGTGGTATCTGGCACCATGATGTTAGCAGCAGATCCTTTAAATCCTGCAAGTTGCGAGGTGGGGCCTCCATGGATCAGACTTGTTTTTCCAGCACATCCCACAGATGCCCGATTGGACTTGGAGGCCAAGTCAACACCTCAAATTTGTTGTGCTCATCACACCATTCCAGGACCATTCTTGCTTTGTGGAACAGCGCATTATCCTGCTGAAAGAGGCCACAGCCATCAGGAAATACCATTTACATGAAAGGGTGTACATGGTCTGAAACAATGCTTAGGTAGGTGGTACGTGTCAAAGTAACATCCACATGGATGGTAGAACCCAAAGTTTCCCAGCCGAACATGGCTCAAAGCCTCCGCCGGCTTGCCATAGTGCATCCTGGTGCCATCTGTTCCCCAGGTAAGCGACACGCGCACACACACCTGGCCATCCACATGATGTAAAAGAAAAAAATTCTTCCATTGCTCTGTGGTCCAATTCTGATGCTCACATGCCCAGGGGTCACCATGGGCACCCTGACTGGCCAATGGCTATGCAGCCCCATACACAACAAACTGTGATGCACTGTGTATTCTTGCGCCTTTCTGTCAGAACCAGCATTAACTTATTCAGCAATTTGAGTAACAGTAGCTCTTCTGTTGGATTGGACCACACAGGCCGGCCTTCGCTCCCCACATGTATCGGTGAGCTTTGGCCACCCATGACCCTGTCGCCAGTTCACCACTGTTCCTTCCTTGGACCACTTTTGATAGATACTGACCACCGCAGACTGCTGCTGGAGGCTGTGATCCAGTTGTCTAGCCATTACAATTTGGCCCTTGTCACACTTGCTCAAATCTTTAAACTTGCCCATTTTTCCTGCTTCTAACACACCAACTTTGAGGACAAAATGTTTACATGCTGCCTAATATATCCCACCCACTAACAAGTGCCATGATGAGGAGATAATCAGCGCTATTCACTTCACCTGTCACTGCTCATAATGTTGTGGCTGGTCGGTGTATATAATCAAATTGTCTAAACAAATGAACCAAAGCAAATAAAATATCTGTGAAACAGGGTGGCATATGTGTATCTCTGGAAGTGGATCAGCATCATTTGTAATGCCAGAGTATATAAAGCATCTTGGCAATGGAATGTTCTAAGCTAGCCAAGTTAATCAGAAGACTCCTGTGTACCTGGGAGAAGTCTTTCATACAGCCATTAACCATGTTCTCATGTTTGAATTTCTCTTCCTATTACTACATTGTTTTAAATATTTGTCCCTTGACAGTGTCTGTGTGTCCCTTCACAGTATGAATTTTCACCTCAGACGCTTTGCTGCTATGGCAAACAGCTTTGCACCATCTCAAGAGATGGAACATACTACAGCTACCAGAACAGGTACCTGCATGCTGAACTAAATGAAAATAATTGAATACAACATAAATGCACCCCCACAGCAATATTATTGATGACTTCATTACTATTCCAAGATTGCTATACCTTCAAAAAGTATTGTGTATAAAAAGAAAAGTTTGTTAAAACATTCTTGGCTATATAATATTTAGGCTGTGAGTGTGTCTTTCTCACAGTTAATAGCTAGACGGTATAAATTGGCTACAGGCTTTACAGATATTAATGCCTGATGACTTTTTTGTTATGATATGTGAGAGAAATATGGTAAGGGGAAAAAAGCTGTCTGATCAAATAACAATAAAATGAGTCTGTCAGACTTTTCCAAAAGATGTTATGCAGTGTCCTCACTGTTTGTTTATTAGGTACTGTTAAGTAAATTATTATTAATTCACATATGTTTCAAAAGTAATTTATTCTACATATTCTAGAAATGTATGCCTAGATATGTATTTATTTATTTGAGGAGTAGGGCAGGGCTTAATTTATTGCTTAGGTTTAAATGCTAAATTTTGCCTTGTCTTGGCCTCTCTACTCTGTTGTCTCTCAATGTGGCTGCCTGATTTGTGCTTTTGTGCTTTGTCCCATTTGTGCTGTTGTGTGCTGGGTCCAGTTCACCCAAATATGACCTTCTTGCCGACAGGTATCACTTCTGCGAAAAGTGCTTCAATGAGATCCAAGGCGACAGTGTTACCCTGGGTGATGACCCTACACAACCTCAGACGTAAGTGAGACGTCCTTTGAAGAAAGAGTAGGAGTCATCTAGCCATATTTCATGTGAAAAGATGAAACGAGGAGAATGATCCCCAAATCAGGATAGTTTCACAAGCCCAGAAGATGTTTTGAAGGGAATGGCATTTAAATTGCAGCTTTGGTTAAAAAAACATTGAGAGTCAAAAGCACAACAATAATTTAATAATAATTATATTGATTTTGTTGTATATGGATAAGGTTCCAATGTATGTATAAAATATTGTGATTCAAATATTGCGAAACATTTATAGTAAAGACCTGGTACAGTGTAGTGGTGCTGTACAATTAATGGGGAATGTTTTTATGCTGTGTTCTGTGTTTATACAAGATTTAGCTCAGATTAAAATCAACATTGCTTTTGTTCAGTTTATAAAATAGGTCATTGATTTTAATTTAATTTTTATTTGTTTTCTATCTAGTCTGTATGTCTTTTTGCCTCTGTTTATAATTTATTAATTAATTACTCTCTCTTCAGTATGATATCAAAGGATCAGTTTGAGAAGAAGAAAAATGATATGTTGGACCCTGAGCCGTAAGTTAAACCACTAGACAAGCATTAACACCACATCTGGATTTTGTGTGTGTAATCAAATTGTCTAAACAATATATTACACCGATCAGCCATAACATTTTGACCACCTGTCTTATATTGTATCGGTCCCTCTTTTGCTGCCAAAACAGCTCTGTCCAGTTCTAATGCTCACGTGCCCATTGATGATGCTTTTCGGTGGTGCACAGGGGTCAGCATGGGCACTTTGACTGGTCTGCAGCTATGCAGCCCTATATGCAAAATACCATGCACTTTGGTACAAAGACCAATCTAACTAAAACCACCAGTCCCTCAATTAAAATAGGCAACTCTATCATAACCCCATCTCACCAGGTTAAGAGTCTGGGTGTCGTCCTCAACAGCACTCTGTCTTTTGAAGCTCATATTAATAACGTTACCCGGTCTGCATACTTTCATCTGCGCAATATTAATCGCCTTCGCCCCTTTCTCACCCCATCACTACAGCCACACTTGTACACGCTCTTGTCACCTCACGAATACACTACTGTAATTCCCTCTTATTTGGTTTACCTTCTAAACTCCTTCATAAACTTCAGTTGGTCCAAAACACAGCTGCCTGCATCATCACCAAAACTCCCTCCATCAACCACATCTCTCCTATACTTTTTCAATTACACTGGCTCCCCGTTAAATTCCGTATCGATTACAAGATTCTCCTCCTCACCTTCAAAGTATTACATAACCTTGCCCCCTCATACCTCTCAGAGCTCGCCCACGTTTACACCCCTGCTCGGTCACTCAGATCCTCTTCATCCTACTCACTTGCCATTCCCTCTGTCTGCTTACGCACAATGGGTACCAGGTCTTTCAGCTGGGCTGCACCTCACCTCTAGAATTCCCTTCCACCGTCCATCCGTGAAATCACCTCTCTCACGTCTTTTAAATCTAATCTTAAAACCTCTTTAGGATCTTAAAAATCTTAATCTTAATCTTAAAAATCTCTTTAGGAAAGCCTTTTCAGACTTCTGTTAACTGCCTTTTTGTCTTTTTGTTTTTATTTAGATTTTGCATGTGTACTGTTTGCATTTTATCTTTGATCCTATTTGATGTAAGGTGACCTTGAGTCTCAGGAAAGGTGCCTCAAATAAAATGTATTATTATTATTATTATTCTGACTTATCTGTTTCTGTGCTTATCTTTAACAGGTTTGTTGAATGTAAAGACTGTGGCCGTAAGATGCATCAGATCTGTGTGTTACACAATGATGTTATCTGGCCATCAGGGTATGTCCCCTTGCTCTATTAGAATAATAGCTAATGAATTTGCACTGAACAGTTATTTTTACGTTATTAACTTTTTTGTTGTTTGTTTTGGTGTCTGTGTGTGTGTATTTAACAGATTTTTCTGTGACAACTGCCTTAAGAAGTCAGGGAAAACAAGAAAAGAGAACAAGTTTTCTGCTAAAAGTTAGTATTTTGAGAACTGACTTGTTTTTTTACGCTTAAAATGTTTAGCCTGAATATAGGCAGATTAAAAAAAAAAAGTTATCCACAAATTATTTGATTAATATATGTATATTTGAGTTTCTGTTCTCACTTTTCAAGGATTACAGACCACAAGGCTTGGCACATACATAGAGGACCGTGTAAATAAGTACTTGAAAAGGCAGAACCACCCTGATGCTGGTGAAGTGTTTGTGCGGGTGGTGGCAAGCTCAGACAAGATGGTTGATGTCAAACCTGGAATGAAATCTAGGTAACATGACTAAATTAACATTAGATTATAAACTTCCGTGGGTTCTGTTTACCACTCATCTAACAAGCTTCCAACTGAATAAACTTTCTGGGAGAAATCTGGAGTTTTTTTCATATATTATACAATTCTTGCAAAATCCTGTTCTACATAGCCAAGAGGTTGAGTTTTGATCATTTGGTGTCTTCAGGTTTGTTGACTCAGGGGAGATGGCAGAAAACTTTCCATATAGAACCAAAGCACTTTTTGCATTTGAAGAGATAGATGGAGTAGATGTGTGTTTCTTTGGCATGCATGTCCAAGAATATGGATCTGATTGCCACTTCCCTAACACCAGGTAAATGCAGTCAGTTAATGAGAATTAAGATGCCTTGTTTTATGAACGTAAAAACTGATTTGTTTGTTTGTTTTCTCCCTACTCAGACGTGTATACATATCATACCTTGACAGTATTCACTTCTTCAGACCTCGGATGCTAAGAACTGCTGTCTACCATGAAATCTTGATTGGTTATCTGGAATATGTCAAGAAACTTGGGTAAGTTTTAAATGCTTGATAAAACTGAGTTCAGAAAGTCTGTGGTCACACTGATCTCTGAAGAGCTGCGCTATCTATATTACAAATTATACAAATCGTTTTTTTATAATGACTGTTTTGTCTAATTAGTAAATAGAGTCCACCTATGTGTAATCTCAGTATGAATACAGCTGTTCTTTGAAACCCTCAGAGGTTTGTTAGAGAACATTAGTGAACAAACAGCATCATGAAGCCCAAGGGACACACCAGACAGGTCAGGGATAAATATTTGGAGAAGTTTAAAGCAGGGTTAGGTTGTAAAAAATTATCCAAAGCTTAGAACATCTCACAGAGCACTATTCAATACATCATCCAAAAATGGAAAGAGTATGGCACAACTGCAAACCTCTCAAGACTTGGCCATCCACCTAAACTCACAGGCCGAATGAGAAGAGTATTAATCAAAGAAGCAGCCAAGAGGCCCATGGTAACTCTGAAGGAGCTGCGGAGATCCACAGCTCAGGTGGCAGAATCTGTCCACAGGACAACTATTAGTCATGCACTCCACAAATCTGGCCTTTATGGAAGAGTGGCAAGAGGAAAGTCATTGTTGAAAGAAAGCCATAAGAAGCCCTGTTTGCAGTTTGGGTAAAGCCATGTGGGGGGCACGGCAAACATATTGAAGAATGTGCTCTGGTCAGATGACACCAAAGTGGAACTTTTTGGCCTAAATGCAAAATGCTTTCGGGGTAGAAAACTAACACTGTGCATCAGCCTGAACACACCATCCCCATTGTGAAACATGGTGGTGGCAGCATGATGTTGTGGGGATGCTTTTCTTCAGCAGGTACAGGGAAGCTGGTCAGAATTAATGGGAAGATATCCATCAGGAGCCAAATACAGGGCAATCTTAGAAGAAAACCTGTTAGAGACTGCAAGACTTGAGACTGGGGTGGAGGTTCACCTTTCAGCAGGACAACCCTAAACATATAGCCAGAGCTTTAACTACCTTAGGGCGTGTGCCATATGATAGTCTCCCTGAGGGTGAGGATTCTTGTGCTGAAATGGCGCTATCCTTTTAGCACCCAGGCAGTAATCATGTGAGGAGCATTTTTAGACTGCATGTCGCTGTCCACATGCAGTCTAAAAATGCTCTTCACATGATTACTGCTTTGGTGCTGAAAGGATAATGCCACTTCCGCACAAGAAATTTGGCTCTAACAGTACTTTCCCCCTTAGACGAGTTGCTCTTCCCCTTTGAAGGTCTCCTACAGGACAGCACCCAGTTCTCTCTCTAAGTTTTTGTGTGGAAGATGTAGAGGTGGCTGAAGTCGGAGTTCTGAAGGATGGGGGAACTGGTCTTGCTGGTCCACTGCACATGCTCCAGCTGGCCCTTCTTGGGTGAGCTCTGAGAAATGGGAAAAGCTAAAGAGAAGTTGGGGACATCTTTATAAATACACTATATTGCCAGAAGTATTCGCTCACCCATCCAAATAATCAGAATCAGGTGTTCCAATCACTTCCATGGCCACAGGTGTATAAAATCAAGCACCTAGGCATGCAGACTGTTTTTACAAACATTTGTGAAAGAATGGGTCGCTCTCAGGAGCTCAGTGAATTCCAGCGTGGAACTGTGATAGGATGCCACCTGTGCAACAAATCCAGTCGTGAAATTTCCTCACTCCTAAATATTCCACAGTCAACTGTATTATAAGAACGTGGAAGTGTTTGGGAACGACAGCAACTCGGCCACGAAGTGGTAGGCCACGTAAACTGACGGAGCGGGGTCAGCGGATGCTGAGGCGCATAGTGCGAAGAGGTCGCCAACTTTCTGCAGAGTCAATCGCTACAGACCTCCAAACTTCATGTGGCCTTCAGATTAGCTCAAGAACAGTGCGCAGAGAGCTTCATGGAATGGGTTTCCATGGCCGAGCAGCTGCATCCAAGCCATACATCACCAAGTGCAAGGCAAAGCATCAGATGCAGTGGTGTAAAGAACGCCGCCACTGGACTCTAGAGCACTGGAGACGCGTTCTCTGGAGTGACGAATCGCGCTTCTCCATCTGGCAATCTGATGGACGAGTCTGGGTTTGGCAGTTGCCAGGAGAACGGTACTTGTCTGACTGCATTGTGCCAAGTGTAAAGTTTGGTGGAGGGGGGATTATGGTGTGGGGTTGTTTTTCAGGAGCTGGGCTTGGCCCCTTAGTTCCAGTGAAAGGAACTCTGAATGCTTCAGCATACCAAGACATTTTGGACAATTCCATGCTCCCAACTTTGTGGGAACAGTTTGAAGCTGGCCCCTTCCTCTTCCAACATGACCAACCAGTGCACAAAGCAAGGTCCATAAAGATATGGATGACAGAGTCTGGTGTGGATGAACTTGACTGGCCTGCACAGAGTCCTGACCTCAACCCGACAGAACACCTTTGGGATGAATTAGAGCAGAGACTGAGAGCCAGGCCTTCTCGTCCAATATCAGTGTGTGACCTCACAAATGCGCTTCTGGAAGAATGGTCAAAAATTCCCATAAACACACTCCTAAACCTTGTGGACAGCCTTCCCAGAAGAGTTGAAGCTGTTATAGCTGCAAAGGGTGGACCGACATCATATTGAACCCTATGGATTAGGAATGGGATGTCACTTAAGTTCATATGCGAGTCAAGGCAGGTGAGCGAGTACTTTTGGCAATATAGTGTATTTGAAAGGTTGAAGTATCCTCATGCAGGCACTCCACCAGGTTGTCCACAGAGGAAAGGGGTTAGCTGTCAAATTCTGCTACCTGTTTGAGCTTCCAAAAGTCACCACAGAGTCTTAGACTTTTGTTACTTTGATGTCACAACAGTTAGGCTGGACCAGGGGCTGGCAGACTCCTCAGTTATCCTGTCTTTGAGCATCCGGTCAATCTCTTTCACAGTAGCCTGACAACAAAGACCTTCAAAGACCTTGTGAGCTTCTTTACTACTTTCAGAGGGATTTTGATTTCATGGTGGACCAGGTGCCTCAGTGTCTTCAGATGGCTAAGGAAAGCCGAAGGAAGCATGCATCAAATTAATGCTTACCTCAGAATGAGTATTGCACCGGATGATACTCGCCTTGCTTGTCACTAAGGTTTCTTTACTGTCGCTCTGATTGGCTGTCAGTCTTGAGTGCTTCCGACACCCCACCTTGCAGTCGTGCTCTCCTGCTTTTCCCAACAAGTGGCACTATCTTTTCAGCACCTGGTTGGTAGTCATGGCAGGAGCATATGTGGGCTCTACCTTCACAGTACTTAATTGCAAATCCTTTGCAATTACTGCCTGCAGCTGGAACCCTTACATATCACTGTACATTGGGTACTTCCAATTACTTTACCAGGCCTTTGTTGTAGCTGTCTTTATTTCCTACTTGTTTTGGGATTTTTTGCCTTGAGTTTTACTTTCAGCAAGTGCAATTGGATTCAGACCAGGTGATTGACCACTGCAGAATATTCCACTGCTTTGCCTTAAAAATAGCTGGGTTTCTTTAAAAGTAAATTTCAAGTTATCTCATCTACTTTCACAATGTGTACAATACCAGCCAATCTCATGTTAGACTGGGTTTCCTGCCAGTGTAGTTTGACTTCTTTCATACCTGATGTTTTGAGCTGATGTACCTACTAAGTAGTACCTAATAATTCCAGTGCCTGATTCAAAAATTGTATTTTTTGCTATTGATTTTTAATAAAAATCCTACTCACTGTAGGATTTAATGAGATTTTCCCTATATTCAGGTATGTGACAGGTCATATCTGGGCCTGCCCACCAAGTGAAGGTGATGATTATATATTTCACTGTCACCCTCCTGATCAGAAGATACCCAAGCCCAAAAGACTTCAAGAGTGGTACCGCAAAATGCTGGACAAAGCCTTTGCTGAAAGAATAATTCATGACTACAAGGTAAGATGATTGAACAGTACCAGCACATGGCACTGAAACAGTACAAATGATTAAGCCTACTTACTTTTAATGGCTGCTTCTATAGTAGCCTTCTGTCTTCTGCTAGTCAGATCATTGCCATCAGTTAATATTAATTTAAATTCCTATCTTGTTACAGGACATTTTTAAACAGGCTACAGAGGATCGACTTAAAAGTGCTTATGAGCTGCCTTATTTTGAGGGGGACTTCTGGCCCAATGTTTTGGAGGAAAGTATCAAGGAACTAGAGCAGGAGGAGGAGGAAAGGAAGAAGGAAGAGTGTACAGCCTCCTCTGAGACAGTAGAGGTAAGATTAAGATCAATGAAATCATGGAGTTTAAAAAAGAGAGTTCCATTTATTTATTCATTTTTTTCTGAAGGGGACCCAAGCTGATAGCAAGAATGCCAAAAAGAAGAACAACAAGAAGACTAACAAGAACAAGAGCAGCGTGAGCCGAGCCAACAAGAAGAAGCCTGTGATGCCAAATGTAGCAAATGACCTTTCCCAGAAGCTCTATGCAACTATGGAGAAGCACAAAGAAGTGAGTTCTATTATTTGTAGATGCATGTATTTTCAGGGTTATCATGTGCACATAATATCAGGGACAGTGTACATTGAAATTGTACATTGAAATCTTTGTTGTGAGCGTTTTACATATAACGGTTCTAAACTCCTAAAATCAATATACATTGATTTATTATTTATAGATTTCTACCAACCTTTATATTCAATCCAGGTTTTCTTTGTAATCCACCTCCATGCTGGTCCTGTGATCAACACTCTGCCCCCAATCATGGATCCTGACCCCTTACTCACCTGTGACCTGATGGATGGTCGTGATGCCTTCCTTACATTGGCACGGGACAAACATTGGGAGTTCAGCTCCCTGCGCCGCTGCAAGTGGAGCACTATGTGTATGCTAGTAGAACTGCATAACCAGGGCCAGGACCGTTTTGTCTACACCTGCAATGAGTGCAAGCATCATGTTGAGACAAGATGGCATTGTACTGTCTGTGAGGTGAGTTCATGTGTATAATTAGGACCCTGACTCCACTCACCAAATTTCATAATTTATTACTTCAATAGCACTTAAGAAAGGATTTCTTTTGCTATCAAGCTTTTTGCTATAACTTAATGAAAGTTAGTATTGAGATATCAAAAATATTAACTTTTATTTGTTTTCTTCCAGGATTTTGACCTATGCATTAATTGCTATAACTCCAAGGGTCATGAACATCAAATGGTGAAATGGGGCCTTGGCCTTGATGATGACAGCAGCAACCAGAATAGTGAGGCCTCCAAGAGCCCACAGGAAAGCAGGCGCCTGAGCATTCAACGTTGCATCCAATCTCTGGTACATGCCTGCCAGTGCCGCAATGCTAACTGCTCACTACCGTCTTGCCAGAAAATGAAACGCGTGGTGCAACACACCAAAGGCTGCAAGCGCAAGACCAACGGGGGCTGCCCTGTATGCAAACAACTCATTGCCTTGTGCTGCTACCATGCCAAGCACTGCCCAGAGAACAAGTGTCCTGTGCCTTTCTGCCTCAATATTAAGCACAAGCTGCGCCAGCAGCAGCTACAACAACGGCTACAACAGGCTCAGTTGATGAGGCGTCGCATGGCACTCATGCAGGGTCGGACCATGCAAAAACCCCTGCCTTCGCCTAACTCAGGAGCTCCCGGGACCCCAAACTCTCAACAACAGCAGCCCAATACACCACAGACACCTCAGCCATTACTGAGTCAGCCTCAGGCACCAAACCAGAACATGGCCACCATGCCGCAAGCCTTCACTAACAATGGCCGCAGCAGTCAGCCACCTACACCAGGCTCCCAGGGAAAACAAGGCCCTCAATCCTCACCCCTACATCAGCAACAATCTCCCCTGCCCATACCCCCACAGCCACCCACACCACAACAGCAACAAACACCAGCTGCCTTGCAAGTTACACAGAGTATAGAGATGACAGCCAAGTCGAAGCAACAGCAGCAGTCAGACTTCAGAGTCAACATGAACGGCATGCATATGAACCAGTCTCGCATGGTGACACCCATGCATATGATAGGGCCTCGTGGTCCTCAGCCTATACAGGGAATGCAGTCTGGACCATGGGGAGCTGGGATACAAGGCCCCATGCAAAATCCACAGACACCTCAGCCACAGCAGGTACTAACACAGCAGGCCACTATGGTACCTCAACAGACTCAGGTAATGCAGTCACCTCAGCAGACCGTTCTGATGCAGCAGGCTATGATACAGCAACAACCCCGGCCTATACATGGTGTTATGCCACTTCAGCCAGTACCACCTCAAGCCCCACAACAAATTGACATGGCCCAGAGAGGGGCAGGCAGCAACATTGCACCAGGTGCCCTTCAGGAATTATTGCGCACATTGAAGTCACCAAGTTCACCTCAACAGCAGCAGCAGGTCCTCAATATTCTCAAGTTAAATCCTCATTTGATGGCTGCATTCATTAAACAAAGAACAGCAAAGTATCAGGCCAGCCAGCCCCAGCAAGCCCAACAGCAGCAGCAACAGAACCCACAAACTATGATTGGAGTCCAGGCAGGGTTGCAGAATATGGCTGCCATGCAGAATGCCCCAATGATAAGGCCAGGGATGCAATCTCAGCAAGCTGCTGCAGCCCAGGGTATGGGTGCTCTGGGGCCACAGAGCCAACTTATGAATGCTACACAGAATGGCAACCCACAGCTTTATCGCCGACAGCTCATGCGCCAAATGCAGCAACAAGGAGCCTTGACTCCAGGCCAGGCAAGGTTTCCCCAGCCTCAAGGTGCAGCTAGTTACTCTCAAATCCGCATGCAACAGCAGTTAAACTTGCAGGGAGGCAGCGGGCCTATGATGCCAGGTATGGCCCAAATGGGTCAAACTGGAATGAGCATGGACCCAACCCAAAACTTAATTCAACAGCGCATGTTGCAGCAACAGCAACAACAGCTTCCCCAACAGATGCTCAAGCAGCAGATAGGATCACCACCTCAAGCCACCCCAATGAGCCCTCAGTCACATATGCTCCCAGGACAGCATCAAGGCTCACATTTACCTGGACAGGCAATGGTCAATGTTTTGGGCAATCAAGTGAGGTCACCTACCCCAGTACAATCACCTCGCCCCCCTTCGCAGCAGCCCCCACATTCCAGTCCATCCCCACGCATGCAGCCCCAGCCCTCTCCTCAGCATGCTTCACTGCATTCCAGCTCTCCTCATCCCACATTGGCTGGACCAATGACAGGCTCCATAGAACAGGGCCATCTGTGTATGCCAGAGCAGAGCACAATGCTCTCTCAGCTTAACACACCAAATCGTAGAGGGCTGACCAATGACTTGAGTATGGTAGGAGATACCACCGGAGACACATTAGAGAAGTTTGTGGAAGGATTGTAGCAATGACGGATGATAGAGAGATGTATTTTTTCTTACAGTTCTTTGTATTAATATTTCAGACGAAGAATGTGAATGGTTTACAAGCAAACCAGTAGACTGCTATTTTTTTCCTATTTATGCGTGTATGTGGATGAACCACATAATCATTTTTGCCCCTTTTGTAAGTTAGGCCAGCAACAAAAATAATTTTGTCCTGTGTTTTTTGTTGTTGTTTTTTTTCCCCCCAGGTCTGTACTTACAATGGAAATTTACTGTGGTTCAATACTGAAGTCTTTTTAAAAAATTTTAAATGCGTTTTTGTGTTCAGAGACTGTAAGATACATCATGAGTGATATCAATGATGAGTCATCTTTTTCTGATGTTTAATTACATGCTATATTGTAAACATGCCTTTGGAGATGCACCATTTTTTCTCTAAGCTAAGGTGCCTGTATTGAAGGACCTGTGTTTATTTGTACAGAAAGGATCTCTTCTGCAAAATAAGTGAGGAGTTGTAATTGCTCTTGTTTTTAAGGTGCCCTAATACTTAATTTATTCCTGCATTGCAGATGTTTCAAGGTGTAGAACAGTGCTTGGTCTCCTCTTTGATCAGTCAGTGAAAAGCCCATCCCTATCCATGTAAGGGTACCTGACTTGTGCAAATAAAGCTCTATAGCATTTGTTCCCTACATAAGGCTTTTCCCTTCTGAAACTTGAAATGAGCAAGGACAATTCTTTAGCGTAAATCATGCAGATTGAGGTACTGTACATATGAAGAAAAAAAGAGTTTGAGATCATTGTATAGACTGATTAAAATAACTTGTTTCATACTTCTATACAATATTGTTAAATAAACAGTGTCCAAAAGCCAAAACGGTACTTTGTTGAGTCTCTTAGAAAATAACAATCCTGACAATTCCTTATGTATTTTAAGTCCATCAAATTGATTCATTCATCTTTACTAATTTGTTTATCCTGGTTAGGGTTACATTGGATCTGGAGCCACATTGTCATGTGTCTTTCTCTTTCTTTTTCTCTTTCTCTTTATCTTTATCTTAGTCTTTCTCTCTCTCTCTCTCTCTCTCTCTCTCACACACACACACACACACACACACAAGATTTGCACACTTTACACACTGCAGGACACTTTCTACTTAGTTTTTGGATGGTGAAAGAAAACTGGAAAACCTGTTGGGGACACAGTCATGGGCAATAGAAAACACCCTTAAATTCTATATTTTTATTGATCTTGGCCTATATAAAGTTTTCCCTCACCATCTTCTTTAAACAACCTTGGGTGACATAAAAAAAAACTCCAAAAACAAAAAAGTAAAATGTAGTAACAATAGCTTGAATTGAATGTATTATGTATATATCAGTCTAACACACAGGATTTTATATATTCATAAAATTTTACAGGGTCTAAATAACAATTGTACAGCCCACAAAAGCTTCTAGAACCAAATAACCTGACCTCAATAGATTTTATGTAGTCAAGATTAGGAGTCTCGGCAAGTTCAGTACAAGGTTATATATAGGTCATATAAAAGCACATTAAATTCTTATTAATCTGCTTCAATTCATTGCTGTTTTTGAGGACCACACAATTATTTAGACCCTGTAAAATTTTATAAATATTCAAAAATCCTATGACTCTGGCATACTCTGGGTACTGTGTGCACGTGCTATCATTTTGGAAGGGCAACAGCAGCTTAGCCATGAAAGAATAGACCATAAAATTTCATAAAACAGTTTTCCAAACTGTCTGTTGAAGCAACATCTGCAACAGAACTTTGTCTGGTGCTTCATGAATTTTTCATAATGGTTCTATATCTGTGTCTAGCCAATATTAAAATGTAAAAAGCACAGACTTTGGATGAAAGGATGATTTTTAGAAAAAAAGGTTATGGACAGACAAATTAAGTTCAAATAAAGGTTGATGTGCAGAATAAAATAAATTATATGCTTGTGGAGTGATGGATGCCATCTGTCATGCATGATGGAGGAAATTGTATGATCTAATGGTGCTTTGGTGTGGGTAGTTGGAAAATCTATATAATGAAAACAATCGTAACAAAGGAAGGCTATCAACTACATTTTGCATGGTAGGAGTGTCCATCATGCCAATCCAACTTGTGTTAAATTTTGAAATTCCTGCATATTATCTGACAAATAGAATGTCAAAGGGGTACACAACTAGAATTGCTGCAAATAGTGAAATCATCGTTTCTACCTTATCAGTGCTGACTATATTTTTGGGGGGATTTCACAGAAGCACTAATGATTATAGAACTATTGGTACTTCAACCATGGTATTTATTTCTCCAGCCATATCATCTCTAACCATCTCTTTCAACCTTCTGTCCATGATTCAGTATTTCAAGAATGGCACAGTAATCTTTTTATTGATCAAAAGTTTGCATCGTTTGAACAGCTGCCTGAAAGGTTTAATCTATCCAAATCTCACTTTTTCAGATATTTGCAAATAAGTTCTATGATACCAAACATCTCTGAGGCTCCTGATGCAAATATTATAGATAATCTCCACTCTCTGTCCCCGCTGTGTAAAGACCTAATATCCACAATTTATGGCATATTAATGGGTTTGAGTTACACCACTTTGAATAAAATTAAAACTGCTTGGGGAAAAGACCTAAATCTGACAGTGTCAGATGATACATGGAACTCGATTCTCAAGCTTGTCAACTCAACCACCTTATGTGCCCGCCACTCTTTATTACAATTTAAGGTCGTGCATAGGGCTCATTTCTCCCTATGCACAATTTATTCTCATTTTTTAATCTTTTTTTTTTTTCTCATTTCTTTCTTTAATTATATGTGGTGTTTAGCCTCTCTTAGACATGTAAGGCTGGCTTGAGGTTGGGTGGGGTGGGGGGTATAGGGGTGTGTGTAAGGTGTTTATAAATCCAGTTGATACAAGTGTGCCTTGAAACACGCACTACACGTTTACCTTGTATGTTATGTCTCTGTTTAAAAATCAATAAAAATATTGAACAAAATATTGTTGAACCATGGTATTTCATACTGTATTTTTACCTATGCTGATGACATACATTATGCTATTCCATGCTGTTTTTTGTGGTAAACCTTGGGAATATCTTATTTATATATATGTAATGGATGGTTGTTGTGTTGTCTAAGATGTGTGTTTAATGTATTTTTACATTAAATACATGTATAAGGCAAATAATGTCTGAAATGTAATTTGAATTCTCTATCATACTGATAAAGTGACAAGATAGTTAGTGTTAGTGTTTAGCTTGCTTATTATTCTTAGTAGAGGAATTTCTATGGAATTCTAACAGAATTTATTAAAATAATCAAAACAATATCTTTTAAAAAGAGACTAAATGAAATGCCAAATTTCTAACTTTTTATCCTTGAATTGTTTCTTAAATGGGTTTATGAAACTTTATCTTAATGCACCAGTTCAACCAGAATCTGGAAATAAAATGCTTGCATTGCTTTTCTTCATTTGTTGGGAATTCCCAGATTACATGTTTACAGTTTCACTGGAGGTCTGACCGCATCTGGAGTGATGTCTTGGGAAGCCAGTCAAGGATGGAGACTGGAGCGATGAGCATAATCTCACAAACAGACATCAGGAGAATGCTTAATTCAATAAGAATGGTTACAGTGAGGAGCTGCTGAGGAGTTTAACTCTTAGTGACGGTCCCAAGCCTGGGTTAAATTGGATAATTGCATCAGGAAGGGCATATGGTGTAAAACCTGTGCCAAAATTAACTATGTGAATCAGAATAATGTGATGACCCTGAACAGGGAGCATCTGAAGGATGACAACAACAGCAATGGGGAGAACAAAATGTAGAAAACAATGAAGAGAAGAGATTAAACCAATAATGTCATGTTTTCATTTTCAATTCAATTCACTTTATTTTATAGTGCTTTTAACAATGGACATTGTCTCAAAGCAGCTTTACAGAAGTATAGAAACATAAAAAATTATAAAGTTCAAAGTTAAGTTACTATTTATTTATTTACCTAATTTTAAACAAAAAGCATAACACTTTGCTGGTTACAGACATGGATAATACATGATTACAAATCATAAGATTATTCTCAGGCCTATGGCCATAGCAGGCATTATATAGTGATCTGATATGCTTTGATATGGAAAAAGTGTTTTCTGTGCATTTCAGAGAGGGAGATGAAAAGTGTATTAGTGCTGTTTCAATGGGAGAGTTCATATGTCTCCCTCCAAAGCCAGTCTGCTCTCAATCTCCCCAGTTTGTTGCTTTGTCTCTTAATGACTTTGATTAAACCATCATGACCTGTTTCGCTCTGAGATCAATACATTATTTCAGCTACAATGTATTTCAAGTGCATGGTTTAATCTGCTATCTGCTTACATGTTTTGATCTCACACCTACGTTCCATATACAGACCCTGATGTGTCAGATGAAGACCTCGCTCTCTCTCTTTCTTTACCTCTATTTCACCTCCTCCATCTGCTTCTGCGTTAAACATGGCACAATTTATTTGAACCCACCCATTTTTCAAGTGATCAAAATATTGGAACACAAGACTGATGGGGAATTCTCCCAAATGGTGAGGGGGAAAGCCGTTCCCACCCTGTCTCTTAAATTTCCAAACTGCAACCACTTAATTTCATGCTTCATCCATCTGAACAAAATAAAAACTAAATAAAAATGAATACTAACTCTAAGCAGTCTATAAGAACAGGAACTAAAACTTGTTTGGTCAGAATTTAATTATTTTTTTTACAGTACGTGTATGTTTTACAGTATGTGATAATGTTTGTCACAGATATTACATGGCAAAGGAGTTTTATATTGGAAAGAAAATACAGAAAGTGAATTAACAATAATTATCAATGTACGAATCAACCAGTATTTTATAATTTCAAATAGAAACAGAAATATAAAAGAACTGATTTTAATTCAAAGGCTTTTAATTCTTGTTCTGACTTCAAAGAGCGCTGCCTTTGAAACGGATATTCACGGATATTCCGACATTCCGAGAAGGAGTTAGGAGCCGTTAAAAACTGATCTTTTCTACTGGGACGTCGGATGTTTCTCGGTTCCCACTTGGTAATTGAACGCAGTGTACGTCGAATACAGTATTCTCACCACCTTTAAAATGCCATTTTTCAAGGACGATACACACATCTTTTTTTAAAAGACAATACTTCACAGTTAAGTAAATGTATACTCGAGCATTAGACATACGGTTATAGTGTTTTTTTGTTATGGTGTTGTTTTTTTATTGCAAGTGTAAACAATTAACTTCAACATTAAAATATAACATTGGATGACATTATGATTACAAAATTAATATAGGAAAACATTACATTAAAAATAAATAAAACAAACTAAATATGTAAAATAAAAGAGTACAGATCAAATCAAAAAGTATGTAACATCAGATTATTATACAATTTCACAAATTTTGCACTTTTTTTGGATGAATATTTTTTAGTGTTGTAACTAGGTGGTTAAAGTCATAAAGAAAATGATGTAATTTTGGGAATGTTGAAGAAAATGTACATTTTTGAATATAATATTTTCCCAATAAAATAAATACATTTTCTATATATTCTGTGTTATGTTTACAATGAGAAAAATAGCAAAATATATCACACATGGTTAAATCAATGATCTACATTAGATTTTAAAGAAAAGAATTTTGATAAGTCAGACCAAAATGTCTTAACAAGGGGGCATTTTTGTTATGGTGTGTACAGGCAAATTCAAAGCGCCCGATAACGTCATCAGTAAGCGCCACGAGAAGGTCCTTCGTTCCTGGTGTTTGTCCCCCACGCTGCTTCTTACAGTAATAGAGTAATAGGTCAAGTTGCAGCCCAGGAGAGATGTCTCGGTATTTGACCCTGCTCAGGTTTGCTCAGCATACTTGCGGAAAGGCCAGATCTTTTTCATGTAACCGAAACTGGAGTGGCTCAGCGACATTCATTCGAGGTAACGGTGGAATTGGCAGTTTAAAGAATTCCAGTTCATCACTTGGACATTAATATACAAGTCCACCACTTATAGCTTTAATGGGAAAAATATTGGAGGCTCTTTTCTAGATTATAACTATTTTGTTCATTAAAACCTTAACATCTAAACCTAGCCTAATGGCATGATTCTGGAGATTGATTTTATTTTCTAACATAAGAGACAAGTAGTATTATCTGTGTAGGATTAGTATAAATAAGAAACATTGAATGCACTATATTGTGACATGCTGACTTTTGTTTTCTAGCCTATGAACGAACAAGGATAAAAAAGTATAGCACTGAACTTAGACTCTGGAGCCCAGGCCATTTTGGTGTCAAGCTAGCCTGCCATACCTATAGCACTCAAGCAGAAAGTGCTGAAGAGGAGATTCTCAACAACATTATTAGTGACACAGAGAAAGTTCAAGGTAACTGTTTATTTACTAGTTATATTAGCTGCTTCAATCAGTTGTTAATTACAAATACAGAAATGTGCCAGTTCCCTGAGAAGGAGAGTATAACAGCACGTTTAGCTTTGTTGCCATTTTGTTGCTTAGAGATAAAATACTGTTCTGGGTTTTAATTGTTTCTGGTTGGCCTGTTTGGTGTACATGGTCAACATATTGTCAAGGGGTGTAACTAAAACCTCAGACTTGTATTAACATTATTTTCTGAGATGTAATGTTTCTTGGGGGGGATCTCTGATTTTTGACAGTGGCATAGTTTTTGAGACCTCCTGGGATTTTCACAGTCTGTCAACTACACTGTACAACTGTGGTTGTACTGTGGTCACACAGAAAAGTGTGAGGCAGATCATGTCTGGCTCCAGTTTTTTTGAGCCAAGAACAGAAAGGGCTTCATTTTGCAAAGATTTCTCAAATTGAAAGGCTACTTCCAGAATGATAATGCACCATGTCACAAAACAAAAGCAGGCCAAATGAGCAAATTCTGGGCATATGATAATTAACACACTGAAACTTTGGGATTTACAGTAATCCCCCACTATATCGCGGTTCATTTATCATGGTCCCGGTATATTGTGGATTTTTATTTGGAACATAACTAATTTCTTTCGTGGATTTTCCCGGTATATCACAGTATCCGCAAACCTTATAGTGAATTGTTTTTATGTTGAAATAAGGTAGTTTATTAATAAAAATATAAATATTAATTACAAAATATAAACATTAATTGAAAATGTTAATAAGAACACGCAGTGTTTAGGAAAGTGCAGTGCGGGGATGCTGAAAATCAAAATACAGCACGGCTGGAGGAACGAGTCCGGCCAATCGGAATGCCCCATTCATTTAATCACGGTTAGTGATTGGCTGCTGGCTATGCGTGAAGTTGGGGAAAGGGAAGCAGAATTCTCCAGCATCCCAATTATTTGCGTGTCACTTTCATTTAGTGCTGTGTACGGGGTGGTTTTTTTTTTTTTTTTTTTTTTTTTTTTTTAAACGGTTTTTCTGCAAGCTCTATTATGTTGCGTAAACGCTCTGTACCTTCTAAGGCTTCTGGCAAGGAACCCAAGCACCAGAGGAAGTATATAACGATCCATGAAAAGGTTAAGTTGCTAGACATGCTTCGAGAAAGAAAAAGTTATGCTGACGTTGCCCACCATTACGGACTGAACACGTCAACCATACGCTACATCAAGAAGGACGAAGCCAACATCAGGAGTACTGTAGCTTCTGTAAATAACCGAATTATTTACAGAAGTGTCAAATGAAAAACTGGAGTCAGTAATCACACCAAGGTCTTTTAACGATACACATGATGAAACAGAAATGCAATCTATGCTTGCTAAGGAGCAACTTCTGGCTGCATGTGGTCCTAGTACAAGAATTTTAATGTCAGAATTAAATAGGATGACTTTAATAAGCATCCACTGTCCTTTACACATTTCTCAACTTTATTAAGCTGGTGCCTCTGGCTTTGCTGAATCATAGGACTGTGTGTCATCAGCATAACAGTGGAAGCTAACACAAAGTTTATGAATATTACCCAGAGGTTGCATATATAAACAAAAAAGCAGTGGGCCTAAACAGAACCTTGCAGAACACCAAGCTTTACCTTAGAGAGAATACATACTGTTATGTATTTTTCAAAAAAATGCTCAAATAAAACCTGAGGCAGGAGAGGACTGTTTCCTTAACTCTTTTTCTAGCTTATCATAGAATAGTATGATTATTGCTATTAAAAAAACTGCACAAGCAACATCAGCGAGCAGACGCAACCCTGATCAGAGACCTTTTTTTTTTCTTTTTAATAGATCATTTACCATTTTATCTAGCACCCTTTCTGTTCTAAGATGAGGCATAAATCCTGACTGATACATTTGAAGAATCTCATTACTATGTAGTATCAGCAGAACTGCAGTGCTAGGACAGAACTCCTGTGCTTTTCTAGGATCGATGTGCTGATCTAGCAGCACTGAGATTTTCTATAGCTCAGGAGGGTCTACTTCCATGTTGCTTGAAATACTTCTAGTTTAGTTTGACCGCATCTAGGTTGTAATTTTCTAGTGGTCTAAAGTGCATGTGCTACCATTATACCAGGTGGATAGCTGTTTTGTTTTTTAATTATTTATTATTTTTTAGTGGAGCTACATTATCTTTAGTGTAGTGAAAGTTTGACTCTAAGTATTCAATTCCTGTTCAAGTTCTATGTAGTCAGATAGTGATCCAATCATGGTTGATAAATCTGGGATAAACCTCTCTGTAGTAGCATATATGAATATATGTTTGACACGGTAACATGGAAAAGTGCAAGAATAATGTCTAAAACACATTTTGAGATACAATTTTGAGGTTTTGTTTGACACAAACACCCACTGGTAATACTAACCTTGCTTGTCTGCTTCCTGGCCTTGGCACAGATTAAGCCTGTTCTGAGAACATGTGCTATGCTACAAATAATGAGAGCACTGTCCCACCCTAACAGGCTGGCCATGCCCTCAAAACTGCACCAATTATCTATAAAGCCCACACAGTTTTTGGAGCAAAGCCTGGACAATCCAGCAGTGACTGCAACGAGCATAACCTGCTGTAAACTATGTTGCCACTGCAATGGGAAGATCCCAGAGCATATTACTGCATTATACACCAATCAGGCATAACATTATGAACAGTGACAGGTGAAGTGAATAACACTGATTATCTCCTCATCATGGCACCTGTTAGTGGGTGGGATATATTAGACAGCAAGTGAACATTTTGTTCTCAAAGTTGATGTGTTAGAAGCAGGAAAAATGGGCAAGTGTAAGGATTTGAGTAAGTTTGACGAAGGGCCAAATTTTTATGGCTAGACGACTGGATCAGAGCATCTCCAAAACTGCAGCTCTTGTGGGGTGTTCCTGGTCTGCAGTGGTCAGTATCTATCAAAAGTGGTCCAAGGAAGGAACAGCGGTGAACCAGTGACAGGGTCATGGGCGGCCACAGCTCACTGATGCATGTGGGGAGCGAAGGCTGGCCCGTGTGATCTGATCCAACAGACGAGCTACTGTTGCTCACATTGCTAAAAAAATTAATGCTGGTTCTGACAGAAAGGTGCATCACAGTTTGTTGTGTATGGGGCTGCATAACCACAGACCAGTCAGGGTGCCCTTCCTGACCCCTGTGCACCAGCAAAAGTGCAAACAATGGGCATGTGAGCATCAGAACTGGACCACAGAGCAATGGAAGAAGGTGGCCTGGTCTGATGAATCACGTTTTCTTTTACATCACGTGGATGGCCTGTTGCGTGTGTGTGGCATACCTGGTTGAACACATGGCACCAGGATGCATTATGGGAAGAAGGCAAGCCAGCAACTTGGTGTCAGATACCACAGCACACCTTCAGGGATCTAGTGGGGTCCATGCCTCAATGGGTCAGGGAACTATTTCCACCCAAAAAACTATTGCAATAAAACTTTTTCTACACGGTCTGTTTAAAATCTAGATACTGTTGTGTGTTCCAGGACAAAATTCCAGCTTTTCAAACCAGACCATAAACTGTATACACATTGACAGGATCATATTTTTTTTTGGAAATTGTGATGTTATTTAAATCTGTGATTAGTTGTGTGACCTCCGGTGATTTCACTGGAAACCCAATAGAAATTTGCAGAACAACTTTATTCAACAGCTTCACCAGGCATCTAATGTGAGTGACTATGCAAGATATTTTTCAAAGCCATCATTGTCTTTCTCAAATTCAGTTCAGTTTTTTTTTTCTTTCAATGATCATTAAAGAATGACAAGAAACGTAAGTATGTACAAGTTTTATAATATTTTTGTTGTAATTACATTTAACATTGCATGAAAATGCCTCAGAAATAGCATGCAGTCTGTGCTGTATTGAGCACCGAGTCAATATGTAAGAAGATATTTCTTTTGTTTGTACATGAAATATGGTAGAAATATGATTTTACTCTCTGGTCAACCAACCAACAAAATACAAAAATAACCTGTGTTGTTTGCATCTGTTTTTGTATTTTAATTCTGGTAAATCTGAATAATATACAATTAGGTGACCATGCTAAATGTTTCCACAAGGCAAAACATTTAGTAACATTATCCCCCCCTTTTTTTAAGGGTCCTATTCTAAGCATGAGTTCCAGGCAGAAACAAAAAAGTTGCTGGACATTGTGGCCAGATCTCTGTACTCGGAGAAAGAGGTAAAGAATAAAGGAAAATTACTTAACAAAAAACCTTTCTTCTAACAGTGTGACAAATAAACCTGTGATCAGTGAGTTCCGTGTCACTTTTAGTCAGCATCTGCAAAATAGGTTTTTCATAAGGAACAAAAATAAACATTCGGAAAAAGTGTTTGGTGACATTCTTTATAACATTGTAAAAGTTATATTGCCCAGCCTGAGTTGCTCATCAGTATTGTATAGAAACCCCTTCCTGAGGAGTTTACTGACTCAGATTGAAAGATTTGGAGCACAACTATTATTCTTATTTTAAGACCCCATATTTGATCAAAACTACAAAGCAGTTGGTGGTGTTATTAAATTTGTAATAATTTAATAATCAAGGAATCAGTCACTTATTAAATAGTTCATTGCAGTTCTGCTTGACATTCAGGTAGATATTCTTTCACCTTGAATTTAAGGTTAAGTTTCTAACATTTAATTGCTTTCAGGTGTTCATAAGAGAGCTCATCTCAAATGGTAGTGATGCACTGGAGAAGTTGCGATATAAGCTTATTACAGGAGGAGGAGATTCTGAACCTCTGGAAATCCACCTACAGACTGATGTAGCTAGAGGCATTTTAACAATTCAGGTGTGTTTCAGTTGTAAAGATGTTTTCTTACAGGATATGTTATTGGATTGTTCACTGCATTATGTACAGCTAATTTAATCTGAATGTTGAAAAATATATATTTAGGACACTGGCATTGGGATGAATCAAGGAGAACTGATTAGAAACCTGGGCACAATTGCTTGTTCTGGCTCTAAGGTTTGTCACATTTGCACACTGTTGTCTCTAATCAGCAGATATCGTTCCAAACCTCTTAGACATATTGTGTTATTGTATTGTATATTATTCATGTTTTGTTTGTTCTTCAGGCTTTTCTGGAGACTCTTCAGAGCCAAGCCGAGGCCAAAAGCTCCATCATCGGGCAGTTTGGTGTTGGGTTTTACTCTGCCTTTATGGTGGCTGACAAAGTAGATGTTTATTCTCAGAGTGCAGAGTCTGGTGTTCCTGGATACAAGTGGTCCTCAGACGGGTAAAATACAAAGCAAAGATCTATGGTGTAGGGTAACTAAAAAAAAGCTATAAAGGTGCTATAAATGGTACATGAATAAAACATTTCAGCATCTCTTTGATTTTCTTATCTAATTTCTGAATTTTAATGTCTGCACTTATGTAAGCATTAAATGTAAGCATCTTTTTCTGAGTGGCATAGTGTGGTTATGAATTATTACTAATCTAGAGCATGCCAGATTGACAGAGCTGCCAGGAAAGATAGATAACTCATTTAATCATTGTCCAAATGAGTGCCACTTCAGGGCAGAAAAGCATTTTAGAATGGTCAAAACATCGAACCTTGAGGCAAGAACAAGAATCTGTGGCTATTATGGTCACAGACTCACTGAAACTAAACAGCTGAGGACTAGATAAAGACTGGGAGGATTTTTTTTTCTGATTTCTTTCACCTCTCCATTTGCTATGAACTTTGATGTGTTGTGTATTCTGAGATTCTTTTCTGCTCACCATGGTTATAAAGAGTCATGTTATTGGGTTACTGGAGACTTCCTGGTGTAAACTTGAGAAAATGTTGTGAAAATCCCTGAAGATCAGCAGTCCTCCCACAAGCTAACTATGCGTTGCTTGTATATTTGCTGCTACGTTGTGTACATCCTGAACTCAGTACATTGAATATTGATAATTGTTTGCCATGCTGAAAGATAAACATACATTTTGATGATACTGGGCAGAGTCAGTAGAGAGACATGTGGGGTTATTACAGTTGAAAGTTTTTAAAGAAAAAAATTTCTGCAGCTCTGGAGTGTTCCAAATTGCTGAAGCCAGTGGGGTGAAACAGGGGACTAAGATTGTCTTACACCTGAAAGACGAATGCAAGGAGTTTTCATCTGAGGACCGTGTTAAAGGTATCCTTTATAAATAAACAAATAGTTGGTTTTATTTATATGCTGCCTTTTTATCAGCAGTGCATTTGCTCATTATGTTTATCTGTATTTAAATTTCTGTCCTGCAGCGGTTGTGAACAAGTACAGCAACTTTGTCAGCTTCCCCATTTACCTGAATGGCAGACGACTGAACACACTACAGGTAAGTAGCTCTACCTAAATATTTCACTTATTTATTTATTATGTGATTATGAAAAATTATTTAGTGACTATTTTTATGGCTGGATTACACTGTGATTTTAAGTGTGATGTGGGGTGCATTATGTTTGCTGATGTTGGGCACATAATAATGCACAAAATGCATTTTGTATAACACAGTTGTGAATGTGTGATTTCATGCATATTATAGAACAGCACTGCTGAAATCTAATTGGTCAGAAGGTGTTGACCGAAAGGAGGACCTAGACAATGAATGCTTACAAATTCAGTGAATTTGTGACAGAATTTGTCATTTGAAATAAACAATCCCAAACAAAAATTTTACTACATGATTTTTAGATTAACTGTTAAACGGTTTGTTTATAAACCTATACATCCATTTTTTTTAAAAATGAGTCTTATTATTAGATTGTTTGTGCATTCACCATACAAGTCCTTACGAATGACCTGTTACTATAAAACAAAAACTCATTAAAACATGTGTAATGTTAGCTTTATAGTTTGCTTACTTAGAAACCTATGTATTTCCTCTCTAGGCTGTCTGGATGATGGACCCCAAAGAGATCAGTGAGTGGCAGCATGAGGAATTTTATCGGTATGTAGCAAAGGCATATGATAAACCTCGCTACACACTGCACTACCGTGCTGATGCTCCCCTCAACATACGCAGCATTTTCTATGTTCCTGAGACGGTGAGTTGAACATAATGTATAGAATTAGCACCATTTCTGATTCCTTGGTTCCTTGACTTTTTTTGCTTGTTCATGTCTGAATATAGAAACCAAGCATGTTTGATGTGAGTAGGGAGATGGGCTCCAGGGTGGCTCTGTACAGCCGGAAAGTCTTGATCCAATCCAGTGCTACAGAAATTTTGCCCAAGTGGCTACGATTCTTGCAAGGTTGGCCCAGTGCTCATTTCAACAGCTATTCCTTTTAGTGTTTGACTATTTAATGACCTTCCTAGGTTTTTTCCAAACAGAAATATGTCTGTATGCCTTTGTGTTTTTGTAGGAGTGGTGGACAGTGAGGACATCCCCTTGAATCTCAGCAGAGAGTTACTACAGGAAAGTGCTCTCATCAGGTAAAACATATAATCTAATTTACTTCATTTAATAACAAGCACTTAAAGTGCAAAAATAGTGGTGTCTTTAAACATACCTGATTCCTGACCTTTCAAATGTTGCTGTTTAGCAAAAAAGTTTTTTATTTGCTTTATTTGCTCTTTTCTCTTGCTACCTCAGGAAATTGAAGGATGTGCTGCAGCAGCGAATCATTCGTTTCCTGTTGGACCAGAGCAAGAAAGAGCCTGAGAAATATTCTAACTTCTTCGAGGATTATGGGCTTTTTATAAGAGAAGGCATCGTCACCACTTCTGAGCAGGACATTAAGGTTAGAGAGACCAAAAGTTGAGAATTTCACCTGACCATTCTAAAATAATTTCTTGTATGGTTAAAATGTTTTTTTGTTTTTTTTTAACTATTTAAAAATAAACAACTAAAGTATGATGTACAGTCTGATCCAAAAGTATTAGAACAACAAGGGCAATTATTTTGTTTTTGTTGTACACTAAAGATGTTTGGGAGATCAAAACAACATATTTTGGATCATAGATTAAATTTCGGCTTTAATTTCCTGATATTTAAATCTAGATATGTTAAACTGAGGACACCTTTGATTGCAGACCACCCATTCTGTAGGTGAGGAAAGTATAGGGGCAGACAGTCTTAATAACACTTAAGACTGGTTTTGGTCGCAGATCACTTGCTTGCAATAATGATTAGCATAGCTTCTTTCATAGAAGATTGTAAGCACAGGATTTTTCATTTGTTTTGAAGAGTTTCTCTCTTCAGTTCAGTTGAATTCCTTTGTTGTGTTAACTATTGTCTTGCTACTTGATGAAGTTCCTCACAATTAGATCAGATGCATTTCTGTAAATTGTCTGCTAGAATAATCAATAAAAATTAGTGAGGCCATTCCAAAGGCAGACCGGCAAGGCAAAGACACTATAACTCTATCTCTACCATGCTTGACTTATAGATTCAAACCAAGAAGAGACATTCAGACCTATTTCATCGGTCACATGTTCCAGTAAATCTGATCACTTACAACAGGGTGCCTAGTTTGAACCCAATTTTTTTAAGTTGTAGAAACCCAAATGAATGTATATCAAAAATTGAGATCAAGAATTGGTCTTGATGTTCCAATATAAGTCTGAAATAATTAGAACTTACTGGCAGCACCATTCTTTAGTTTTTATATGTGAAAATAACATGGTGTGTTGATGTATTTTGTACATTTTTGCAGAAACTGGTAAAATCATGTAAGATGTGTGCAACGTTACCTCCTCTTACCAGCCAGCTGAAAGATATTCATTGATGAGCAGAGAATAATGGTCTTGCAATGTACATGTACAGAATGGTTATTGTATTTATTGTTCTTATCTCATTTAAAGAAACTAATTATTAAACTAAGGTAAGAATTGATGAAAACAGATGAGATGTTTCTGTAATTTTTATTTATTTATTTAGAGATTCATATTTAATCAGTGAATAATTTCTTTCTCCATCAGTAACATTATCCAAGTTAACTAGATAGCTAGTACAATTTCTGTGGTTAAAACCTATTTAATTATGTCCATTTTAATTGCAGTTTAATGTTCCCCATTCAAGTATGAACATGCTAAATTTGTTTTTACTTACTTTAATTTACCATTCATCAGGAGGACATAGCCAAGCTGCTTCGCTTTGAGTCCTCAGCATTGCCTGCAGGGCAGCAAACCAGCCTGATGGACTATGCCTCGCGCATGAAGGCAGGCACCAGGAACATGTACTACTTGTGTGCTCCCAACCGCCATCTGGCTGAACACTCTCCATACTATGAGGCAATGAAAATGAAGGACATGGAGGTGAGTCCAAAATCTTCCTAGTCAGAAGACATTTCAACAGTAAATTAAATAAATATATGTAAGTATTGGGGAAAAGTAACAGCTGTGCATCCCAGTCTTACAGTTGTCATTATATCACTATGTAGCTATATATATATATATATATATATATATATATATATATATATATATATATATATATATATATATATATATATATATATACACACACACACACATACGCACACCTGTTCATAATGGTCTTACTGGGAGACGCACAGATTTTAAATGTAACAAAAGGTGTTTCTCAGTTGTCCATTAATGCCCTGATTTTCATCCTGTTATTTCTGGCTCACTCCGCAGGTGCTCTTCTGTTATGAGCAATTTGATGAGCTAACACTGCTCCACCTCAGAGAGTTTGACAAGAAGAAGCTCATCTCTGTGGAAACAGACATTGTTGTTGACCACTACAAGGAAGAAAATTTTGAAACCAGAAAGCCAGGTATGCAGTAGTGTGACCTGAGGACAGAGCTGTATGAGGAAATGATCTTGCACCCTGTTGCTCCTATAATGCATCAAATGTAATATACAACAGTTCTTATTTTCTGTTTGTTTCTCTACATATAAATATATAAGGTCGTATAAGTGCTGTAAGGGGTTAAAAGTTTACACCAAATTTCTTTAATCAGTCTCTTTAAACAGCCTAGATTAGCCTAGCCTATAAATTTGATGCTGTGACTTAGAAACTTCTGATTAGGAGTGCACTTGTGGCAGTATTTAAAGCCACAGGAAAATCCATGCAGCCAGGAGATCAGAAAAAACTACAGACCTCCACATGTCCTTCTTAGTAGCAATTTGTAAAAACTGATAGTACACTGAGCACCTGTGCAATTAATTGTGTACAAATATTCAAATTTTGAGACTGCATAAAATGCACGAATTGCATGGTTTCAATTTACACAGCATGTTTGCATATACTCCACAATATTTGGTTCAAATGAACCCTAAGACAAAAAACAAATGAACTGGTAAAGATGGAGGCATCAGGTACCAAAGCATGTATCATCATGATGGGTTGAATATTGTATGTACACTATATTGCCAAAAGTATTCGCTCACCCATCCAAATAATCAGAATCAGGTGTTCCAATCACTTCCATGGCCACAGGTGTATAAAATCAAGCACCTAGGCATGCAGACTGTTTTTACAAACATTTGTGAAAGAATGGGTCGCTCTCAGGAGCCCAGTGAATTCCAGCGTGGAACTGTGATAGGATGCCACCTGTGCAACAAATCCAGTCGTGAAATTTCCTCACTCCTAAATATTCCACAGTCAACTGTCAGCTGTATTATAAGAACGTGGAAGTGTTTGGGAACGACAGCAACTCAGCCACGAAGTGGTAGGCCACGTAAACTGACGGAGCGGGGTCAGCGGATGCTGAGGCGCATAGTGCGAAGAGGTCGCCAACTTTCTGCAGTGTCAATCGCTACAGACCTCCAAACTTCATGTGGCCTTCAGATTAGCTCAAGAACAGTGCGCAGAGAGCTTCATGGAATGGGTTTCCATGGCCGAGCAGCTGCATCCAAGCCATACATCACCAAGTGCAATGCAAAGCATCGGATGCAGTGGTGTAAAGCACGCCGCCACTGGACTCTAGAGCAGTGGAGACGCGTTCTCTGGAGTGACGAATCGCGCTTCTCCATCTGGCAATCTGATGGACGAGTCTGGGTTTGGCGGTTGCCAGGAGAACGGTACTTGTCTGACTGCATTGTGCCAAGTGTAAAGTTTGGTGGAGGGGGGATTATGGTGTGGGGTTGTTTTTCAGGAGCTGGGATTGGCCCCTTAGTTCCAGTGAAAGGAACTCTGAATGCTTCAGCATACCAAGACATTTTGGACAATTCCATGCTCCCAACTTTGTGGGAACAGTTTGGAGCTGGCCCCTTCCTCTTCCAACATGACTGTGCACCAGTGCACAAAGCAAGGTCCATAAAGACATGGATGACAGAGTCTGGTGTGGATGAACTTGACTGGCCTGCACAGAGTCCTGACCTCAACCCAATAGAACACCTTTGGGATGAATTAAAGCGGAGACTGAGAGCCAGGCCTTCTCGTCCAACATCAGTGTGTGACCTCACAAATGCGCTTCTGGAAGAATGGTCAAAAATTCCCATAAACACACTCCTAAACATTATGGACAGCCTTCCCAGAAGAGTTGAAGCTGTTATAGCTGCCAAGGGTGGACCGACGTCATATTGAACCCTATGGATTAGGAATGGGATGTCACTTAAGTTCATATGCGAGTCAAGGCAGGTGAGCGAATACTTTTGGCAATATAGTGTATCTTAATCATGGGCTGAAAGACTGCAGTGCTAGGAAGAAGCGCTAATAATAATATTTTGAACAGTGTCCCTCAATCTGTACAATTCTCCAATATTGAGCTCTACATAGTCATCATTTACCACAGCTACTATTGTCTGCTAACTGTATCTGCAGGAAAGAAAGCAGTGTAAACAGAGGTAAAAAATTTAATAGAAGCTACTTCAAACTCAGTTTTTCTCAAATATGACACACATTTTTAATTTGAAGATACCTAAGTAGATGGGAATTTTGGGTGGCATCTTCAACCTTACACACATGGACAAAATTGTTGGTACCCTTCTATTAAAGAAAAAAAAACCCACAATGTTCACTGAAATAAATTAAGTAATAAATAAAGATGGCTTTTGAATTGTGGTTAAACAGACACATTTAAAAAAAACTAACTAATAAAACTGGCCTGTAAAAAAATGATGGTACCCCTATAAATGATTGAAAATATGACCATAGGGACATGTTAAAATCAGTCAGTGTGCCTATTTAAAGGGTGTAAAGTAGTCACTGTTTGGGATCATGGTGTGCACCACACTGAACATGGATGACAGAAAGCTGAGGAGAGAGTTGTCTCAGGAGATTAGAAAGAAAATTATATGTTAAAGGTAAAAGCTATAAGACCATCTCAAAGCAACTTGATGTTCCTGTGACTATAGTTGCATGTATTATTCAGAAGCCCCATTGAGGGTTACAGAAATTACTTGATTGCAGTGATTTCCTCAAAAGGTTGTGCAACAGAATATTAAGTAAGAGTATCAACATTTTTGTCCATGCCACTTTTAATAGTTTGTTTTTTTTAAATGCTTCTGTTGAACTATACAATACAAAAGCAATGTCTGATTTTCATTAGTCAATTTATAGTTTTGTTTTTTTTAAATTATTATTACTTTTGTCAGTTTCAAGTTATTTCAGTGACAATTGTGGGGTTTTCCTTTCTTTAATGGTAGGTGGAATGGAAATTCTCTTATGAGGAAAGGTGCTTGTGGAAGACTTGAACATTCAACTACAGAAATCTGATTGTTATTTCACTTCTAAAATACTTTTTTTGGCTCTTTAGATACCTTAAATATGGTGTTCAGAATTGATGGAACTGTTTTCTTATTCCAAAACAAAAACACAACATGAGAAAGGGGATAACATGCCCAGAAGAACATTAAGTACTAGTATTAAGTATTTAAACGTTTTATAAGTATTTATACGTTATTAAACGTAACGCCTCAGTTGTTTCTCAGTTGTTAACCTGTTCACTTTACCATCAATGTTAGCATCAGAACAATTAAGTGAGCAGCATGCTGAAGATCTAATGGCCTGGATGAGGAACTGTCTTGGTCAGAAAGTCACAAATATCAAGGTAACACAAACAGTTTACACAGAACTTGTTCTGAACATTAGAACCCGAAATGTGAAGATTGAAAATATTTCTTATTATTTATTTGTATTTGTGTATTGGTTTATTTGGCAAGTTTACAGTAATGTTTATTAATGTGCTTTCTCCCTGCTAAAGTACTGTTACTACCTATACACAAATTATAAAAATTGAAACAAGCTTTAACATGCTACATGCTTTATCAGGTGACCCCTCGCCTGAACGCTCACCCTGCCATGATCACAGTGCTTGAGATGGGAGCAGTCCGACATTTCCTTCGCACTCAGCAGCTGGCCCGTAGTGTGGAGGAGAGGACGCAGATCCTGCAGCCCACCCTGGAGATCAATGCTGGGTAAGAGAATATTGACCAAGGAATGGATGGGAATTGGTCATTTATGGCTAATTTTGTTCTACTATGCCCTGTTAAGACAGCCTGTGTAGATTTGTAACATATGCTAGTCTTAATCTAGTGTTGGTTTAACATAAACCATTAAAAATTAGTGTTATTGACAAGTGTTTACTGTTGCCCAAGTGTTTCCTGTTAGATTGATTGTTTAAGCTCAGTCAATAGCTCTGAATGCTGACTTCACAGGTTTTGCCTGTAAAGATGGCATTTGTTATTCAAAAGGATAAACTATTACTCTAGACATGGAATAGGTCAGCCAAGGAAAACAGCAGCAGATGTTGACAGTAACATTGTAAAAGTTGTGAAGAAATGCCAAAAAAAAAACAATACTCAGTGACATCAGCAACAATTGTCAAAGGGCAGGGGAGAATGCAAAATGAAATGGTCTGCTCATGATCATGACTCATCGCTTAAGTGTATATGGTATTGTTAGTTAAGTTAGCAGTGCTTATAAGCAAAGAATTCCTGCAAGTTTTCTTAAGAGAGCATTCTTAATAGTGTTCTATTTAATAAGAGTTTTGAAGGTATTTTTGCCCTTTTTGCAGGCATGACCTCATCAAGAAGCTTCATGTGTTGAAAGACTCAAATCCTGACCTTGCACAGCTGCTTCTTGAACAGGTTTGACAGAATTTAAAAGTTAAACTTGTGGTTTTGCTGTTAGTTCGACAAATATTTATACTCACCATCCACCCCTCATTGCACATGTATATTTGTCTATATATTACCAATAATCCCTTCAATGTTTGATGTTTCAGATTTTTGACAATGCTATGATCACAGCTGGTCTGAATGATGACCCTCGACCAATGATCTCTCGCCTGAATAATCTGCTGACCAAAGCCATGGAGAAACACTGAGACTGTAGGTTGGAGAGGCCTGTCTGGAATATATTATTTTGTGTTACCATAAATTTAGCCATGGATTCAGCACAGCTCTCCACTGAAATGAATACAAAGTGGTACAATGAACTTGCTCGTTGAAATGTAACATTAAAGCTGCTAAGTCAGCTTCTGTTGAACTCTTGCTTATTATTGACGTCCTTTTGTCCTTGCTTGTTATTTCATCAGCAGAGTTGTAATAGTCATACCCATGGTATTTATGTGAAAGAAATGTCAGATCTAAGTTGCTTATGACACTCTTATGAGTGTTCAGCAGTAAAACTTGCAGTTCTGAAAAAACACGAAAAAACAAAACAAAGGAATTGTTGCACCATAAATATTTGTATGAATGGGATGAATAAAATAAAGTAAGCTCATCCTAAAAAAGAATTTTGACATTATTTCAACTGATCTGATCTGTCAAAATACACAATAGTACTATACTTAACACATTAAGTATAGTACTATTTATTTGTACTGCAATTTTTTCCTATGTGTTAAACCTACAAGTGTGATGTAGGTTTAGGGTTAGTGTGATGTATAGTACATAAAGCATCCAAACTTAGCTGTTTGGAATCGACATTTGTGTTTATACTAGTTTTAGGTTTCGGTTTTTAATTGTTTTTAATTTTTAATTTGTCACATACACAATTGTACACAGTATTATATGCAGTGAAATGCTTACACGACTGTTTATGACCTTGAAAAGGAAAGGAAATAAGAAGGTAAAATGTCAAAGGAAGAATAAAAAATATAAAATCTACAGTTTTGTTACAGTTAAATAAAATATAAATAAAGTAGAAATCTGTAGAAATATATATAAAAATGTAAAAAAAAAAAAATTTAAAAAAAAGTAGATCTGTATAAATAAACTGTATAAATGTGTGAAATGTGCAGACAGCAGCAGTACAGGGTGGTCATGGAGTGAAATTAAATGAAGAGCAGAAGTGTTATTGTCCATCTTTAAAGTGCAGTTGTGCACAGTAGTCCTCTTTTTATATGTAAACAGGAGTAGAAATGTGCAACATATATGTTTTATGTACTTCAGTCCTGCAATGTGCAAATCTTCAGAGTTGTTGGTTTGGTGTGTTCCAACACATGTGAAGAAACATAAGTCCAATCAGTTGAGTCCTATGTCCTATGAGTTCTGGTTGAGAGTCCGTATAGCCTGTGGGAAGAAGCTGAGAAGCTTCTCTTCAGTCTCTCTGGGTTGGCCTTCCGGGAGCGGAAGCGCTTTCCTGACCTCAAGAGAGAGAACAGTCCATTGTTGAGGTAGCTGAGGTCCAGCACCGCTTGTTGTAGATTGAGTGCAGGTCAGGGAACTTGATGCGCTCAGCTGATCGCAGCACCCTCTGAAGAGCTTGTCTGTCCTGCATGGTGCTGTTCCCGAACCAGGTTGTGATGTTTCCCGTCAGTATGCTCTCTATGGTGCAGGAGTAAAAGTTCTACAGTAAGCACCTTAGAGGGCAGTCAAAAGTGTCTCAAGCGTCTGAGGTGGTAGAGATGCTGCCGGGCCTTTTTCACCACAGTGTTGATGTGACAGGACCATGACCGGTCCTGCGTGATGTGAACACCGAGGTATCTGAAACTGTCCACTCTCTTCACTGGGCTCTCGTTGATCACGGGGGTCTGGTTTTATGGACATTACAATTGACATTGTCACAAAGCTTTACAGGAATGTATAAATTTTTCATTTAAATTTTCCACAACGAACAAGCCAGAAGTAATGGTGGCAATGAAAAACTCCTTGAGATGATATTAGGTAGAAAGCTTGACACCAGATTCAAAAGGGAACCCATTCTCATTTTGGTGACAGCAGATATTATGATTATAAAACAGTTTCCCTTCTATATTTGTATACTGCATGATCAAAATGTGCAAATGCATGACAAAGAAATTCATTCTAATTTAACTAGCTTACCTACCTGGCAGGAGAAACACCGTGTTCAAGCAGTTTGCTCAAGTGATGCTCAGCTATCGTACTTGGGCTCTTCTGACCTTTGTAAATTCCCCAAATGCGGGAATCTCGAATGCATTAAATCTTATGGTTGGGGACTGTGTTCAAGCTCTTCACTTTTACTTTTACCACCTTCCTCTCTAAGGAGCACAAGTGAGACAGGAAACATTACAGACTGATTTGGGAACAGCAGCATGCAGGATAGACGAGCTCTCCAGCTTAGGGCACTATTATTTTGATAATGGGAAAGACTGGAAATATTAAAATAACGTTAATAATAGTAACAGTAATAGTGATGAATTCAATTTTCAATTCAGTTCAATTTATTTGTATAGTGCCTTTTACAATGGACGTTGTCTCAAAGCAGCTTTACAAAAGAAGATAAACAGAGAAGGTGGGGGGATAAAATAACTAGAAATAAAAAAATATTAAATTATTAAACTATTTTATCCTTGTTTTATTTTATTTATTTATTTTTATTGTTGATGAGACTGCAAGATTACTAATTGTATTTATCAAAATTACTTTTCAACGGTACAAAGAATTTTAACATGTTTCGGTTGTGATGCAAAAACCTTAACAAACAGCATTTCTTTACAACTCAGCATTTAAGTTCTATCTATCTCAATTTTTAGTACATTCAATTCAATTTATTTATATAGCGCATTTAACAATGCACATTGTCTCAAAGCAGCTTTACGGGAATATAGAAACAGAATAAAACAAACTTAAAATCAAACTATTAGTAATGCAGGACTGTAAATAAACATTTATCAGGTGATTGTATCATTACTGCTAAGATAAAATATGGAAAATGTTAGTGTTAAAGTCAACTGTTAAAGCATGCAATAAATGTACTATGAATCAGTGAATTTGAGTTTAATGTGGGTTTTCTTATCAGTAATGTAGGTGAATGAAGGTAATCATTAAAAAACACACACACACACACACACTGGAAAATTGCCTAATCACAGGCCTTTCTTTCTGCCATGCCAATTTCTCAATGAGCTTCTGGTGAAAGTCAGTCATCTCAGTCACCAGTCTCTTGTCCATTGACATCATGGCCAATGTATTCAATAAGAAGTGAAGGAAAAGCAACTACCATCACTTGACTGCTGTTGAATTTGCAAATTGGGTCAATCTGCTCCAAGCTCCTTGATTCTTTTCTTTTCTTCATCCCAATGCCTTGTGAAAGGGTATTTTTGTAAAGATATGACCGAATTTTCTTGATTTTCTTGCTCCTCTCCATTAACTGCAAATCTGCTGCGCTTTAATGAGACTCTTTGAGAATGGTCCAATCCCATGAGGCCAAATATATAACAACAATATTGACCCGCTAACAAGAAAAGTGGGCTGGTCAAGGAAAATTTGAAACAAGCCAGTCAGAGCTCAGCCTCAGGTCACATGCTTTTCAAAACTTCACACTTTACATACACACTCGTTTGTCTGGCACACCATGCGCATGCACACACGCGCCCCAGCGCTCCCTGTTGACCAGCCGCCACTGGTGCCTACCAATGAAAAATTACACTCTTATAAATTATTGCAATAAAAAAATATTTTTAAATCTTTATCTGCAAAATCCTAGAAAAGGCTCCTAGTTTAACTTCACAGCAAAATGTGTTCAGCTGAAATTTGCCAGGGCTCAACAAAGACACCGGTGACTACTCCTCCACCATGAAGTTTACGTTATTTACAATACTGT
Organism: Hemibagrus wyckioides; assembly: GCF_019097595.1. Classification (NCBI taxonomy): domain Eukaryota; kingdom Metazoa; phylum Chordata; class Actinopteri; order Siluriformes; family Bagridae; genus Hemibagrus; species Hemibagrus wyckioides. The sequence goes on from NC_080711.1 coordinate 17,050,460, forward strand.
TATCAGAGAATAATTTGTTACACCATACTATGCCGGATTTTAAATAATACGACCTCCATGGTTTCCTGTACCAGTGAGACCATATTCCAAGCATTTGGAATACTCAAGTCACATCAAATTCAATTTTTATTTGTAATATACACAATTATACACAGCACATGTAGTGAAATGCTGTTTATAACTGTCCTTTATATAAAAATTGAGCCAATTACACTAATATAAAAGAATACAAATAAGATACAATATCATACACATATAGAACATACAGGGCATATATGGAAAATATAGGGGAAAATTGCAATTGAAAAATAAATCTAGTAGTATCTAAATACAGTGACTAACCAGGAAGTTGAAGATCAATCAAGTCCCAGGACCTGCAACGTGAGTATGGAGGGAATTATGATGTTATATGCTGAACTGTATTATACAAACAGTATTTTAACATGATTATGTCTGTATGATGTGCAATGGTGACCTTGTTGGAGCAGTTGGGACAGTACACAAACTGTAGTGGGTCTGGGGTGTCAGGTTGTGAAGAATGAAAAAAACGGAGGTCAGAGCTAATGGGCGCCCGCTAACTAGTAGTTGAGGCTGAGGTTTTCTTTGGAACAGGAACTATGGTGGACTGTTTGAAGCATGTAGGGATTACAAACTGTTCTTGGGAGAGGCTGAATATCTCAGGGAACACTCATGCAAGCTGGTCAGTGCAGGCTCTCAGGACATTGTCATGTGGTCCTACAGCCTTTCTGGTATTCACGCTCCTGCATGCCTTACCCACATCATGCTCCAAGCTGAAGAATGTGTTTTCCACTCAGGCACTCTCCACAAGCATGCTGCTGTAGCGCTATTAGCACTGCTAGTGCTGTTAGTACTGTAAACTGCAGCCACTGATTGGTTCATCCAGCCAATGACCTCCCTCTAAACCGGGATTTCCTGATTCAGCCTTTGTTTACTTAGGCATGAGGAAGATGGCGGCATGGACTGATTTCCAAACAGTGGATGTGATTGTGCCTTATAGCTGTCGTTAAACTGAGTCTAGCAGTGGTCCAGTGTCCTCTCGTCTCTGGCGGGGAAGGTGAAAGTTTGGTAAAATTTTCAGGTTGGCAGTCTGTGCCACACAGCTGTGTTTGTACAGAGTCACAGTGTCCGTGGTCGCCTGAGGTGGATTTGTAAACAGTGCTGACTATGACCAAGCTGAATTACAGAGGAAGGTAGAATGGGCGACAGTTGATTGTAGAATGGGCGACAGTTTGAAGAGCTCCAGGTTGGGTGAGCAGGAGCAAGAAAGAAGTACAATGCATGCCCTGTCATGCCAGCTGTTGTTTACCCTCAAACACACTCCACCACCCATTGACTTCACCGACTCCATTGTTCTATCCTTCTTGATAAACCAAGAACTTTGAAGGTTGAACTGAGTGGTCCAGTACCACTCAGTTCAGCCATGTCTCTGTCAAGCAGAGGAGGTTGCAGTCCCAAATGTACCTCTGGACCTTTGCCCTGGCCTTGAGTTCATCGAGCTTGTTCTCCAGAAACTGGACATTGGCTAACAGTATGCTAGGCAGGGGAGCATAGTGTGCATGTGCTCTTGTGAGGAAAATGTTTTCTAATTATTTTTTTCTTCATTTTAAATATTAGTATTATATAATTATAAAATGTAGGTGATTATTTAGCAAGGGTCACATTGGTTTTGTGTGTGCAAATCTAGGCCCCAATGAAAAAGAATGGTGAGAATCTGAACATTGTTACACATAACATATATCCCTTCCTGGCTATATAATTTTACCACATTCAGTTGGAGGATTTCGACACAGTAATGTTGCAAGGAATTTATTTTCATCAAATTATTCCAGGAACATGATGGCAAATTTTCTTCTCCTCTAATTTAAAGCAATTGGGCCATGTGAGTATCTTGACATTCCTAAATAATGCATATCAACTATTAGAATGCATTGAATTTTCAATTAATGAATTCTTCAGTATCTGCTTTAATCAGGCTTCTGGTAAATCTGATACCTATTCTGGGAACACTAGGCATTAGGCAGGGATGCATCCTAGATAGGATGAGCATGTAAGATTTTTGGAAAGTAGAAGGAAACCAGACTACCCAGAGGAAATTCTTATATATCTCCTATTTTTCAACATTGACATCCTGCTTGTAAGCTCTTTGTGGCTTTTCAGTTGGATGTTAACTAAGATAATGTCATAAAAATCCTACTGGAACAGCTGTACTTTATTTGGGATTAATCAGTCACTTTAGATGGTAAGTACGTTCTAATTAGTATTGTACATGAGTTTGAATGTGATTGGTTGATTCTGAACACTGCCATATTCCCAATTTAAAAAGGTGACACAGTTATAAAATAATATTATAAATTATAAAATGGCGACCAGTTTACTTTTTTCATTTTTTTTCCTTTCCATCCATTTTTAAAAATGTGTTTTTTATTGTTTATATATAAATTTAATATATAAGGTGCAATTTTAAAATTAAGGTGGAAAAGGTTCTGACATGGTTTCATTCATTATATCACAAAAAAAGCACCAGCACCACCAAGCTCCACTGTTGGGCAACTGAGCAAAGCCTTTAACTCTCTCTGCTCCAGGGGTGCTGCATCATAGCTGCCCCTGGGCTCTGATCCCAACTTCCTCAGCTGGGATATGCGAAGAAAAGAATTCCACTGTGCTTTAATGTATGTGTGGTGATAAAGGCTTCATGCCCTCAGTTCTTCTTTTAATTCTTCTTCTAAAATATATATTATATTTTCTATACTTTAATTCTTTTGGGTTCATACCACTGTTAAAGATCCTACACCATACAAATTTGTCTGAAAAATTACTGGCAGAGGATTTTCTATACCTTATTCCAATGTTGTACCAAAAGTTGATCTGTACATGTCTGAATGAGTTTACACCTATCAGGCATAACATTATGACCACTGACAGGCGCCATGTTACAAGCAGGAAAAATGGACAAGAATTATATATATATATATATATATGTATTGGTGAGATGAACAGTTTTGTTTTGTTTAATTGTTTGTGAATTGCTGACAATTTCTCCTAAATTCAAAATATAACTATTGTTATTTAGAGTGTATATTTAAAGGAAATGACAACACATCAAAAATAACCCAAGATCCTGCAGTATTTGCAGAGCTTTAATAACTCAAATAAAACAAAATGCAAATAATTTGTAAACAAATTGTGTTAATGCTTTGGTGAAATAATATTAATAAATCAGTATTTGGTGGAATAACCCCGATTTGCATGCGTTTTGGCTCCAGGCTCTCCACCAGTTTTTCACATTGCTGTTGGGGAACTTTATACCACTCTTTTTGCAAAAAGCAAACAGCTCAGTTTTGCTTGATGGTTTATGACCATCCATCTTTCTCTTTTTCAACAGGGTTCAAATCTGGAGATTGGGCAGTGGTCTCTTTTTTCCAGAGCTGTATATACACTGTTTTGTTCTATTATTCTCAATCATTTCAACAAGTTGAATATTAATGTTATTATTCAGCTAATAGCCTAACTTTTCATTTTTAATGTTAACACAGTTGATACATGTAGGCTAACAACTGTATGGTTGTGTCAGAATATTGCCTGGAATATTATTTCATACAAACATAAGACATACAAAATACAAGACATACAAAAGCCTTCTCAGCACTAGAAATACTAATACTAGTATGGTAATTGACCATTTGCTAAAGTCATGTCTCAGATGATTCCAACCTCAAAGAAATAGGATAGAAAAGTCACCAAGTAGAAATAGTAGACAAGATACATACAAGCAGCAAGCCAGATGAGAGAATGAGAGAACAATAAGAGAAAAGAGTCTGTAAAAAAAAAAAAAGAAAAAAAGAATAATACATACAGTAGTGCCGGTATAAATGAGGAATGAAATAAGAGGTGCAAGTATAATATACATTATTGTAAAATAATAATAATAAAAAAGGATCTACACGGCACTGCTTCACACACAAGCTGTAAAAGAGATAATGTTGCATGGCATACCTGTGTATATTACATGTGTATATACAATATTACATAAAAATGCTCTTGCAAAATGTGTTATTCTTGCTTACCTCCCTAATTAACCCCTGATGTTTTCAAATCCTAGAAACGCCCCTGTCTGCTGCTAACATCTTGGTGTCATATACCACAGTACACCTTCAGGGATCTAGAGGTGTCCATGCCTTGACAGGTTAGGGCTGTTTTGTCAGCAAAAGGGGGACCAACACAATATTAGGCAGATGGCCATAATGTAGTGTAAGTCACATTAGTTGCATTTTCTGACCCCAAAATAACCAGACTTGTACACAACTTAAACTTTCCAAGTTTGACCAAACATTAAAAAAGGAAAAAGCAAGCAGTAATCATACAGCTGCTTTAATAGTGGAGAGCGGATGAACAAGAAAACAAACCAACATAATTAGAACTGTACAAAACAAAAGTTAATTTCAACAATTTTGCCTTATTAGTTAGGAGGAACAATTCAAATGGAAGACAGCAAATGTTTTGGCAGAAGATACAGTTCTTCAATTAGATATAGTGTAGAAATAAAAGATCTTTAAATACTTTTTTTTTTTTTTTTTTTACTAATATAACAATATGTAGCCTTCATTACACCTTTGCTTAATTATTCATTACACATCTGCTTACCCTCTAATTCCACAATGGCAAACCTTTGTGTTATCAAATATGTGAAAGCTTGTTGCTCCTAAATGTAATTACAATAGATGTTATAATTCATAATTATTATATATATATTATATATATTATTATATAAGTCATAATTAAAATGCTCAGGAAAAGACACATTTTACGTAAATACACAGATCCAAGTTGCAAAAGATCTTGGTGCAAGAACAAAGGATTTCTGATTTATTGTCAGAGTAATGGTTCTCCTGAATCTGGGTCCTCATGTTTTGTTGGTTTACATTTAACGATTCAACCAAATTAAAAAAAAGACAAAACATTAAAAAAAAAAAAAGAAGATATTTCATAAACATTATTAGTTTCATAAAAAGAAATAGCTGTAACTGAAATTGCTGAGATGGGTAAGCTAAAAATTAGCTCAGGAGGGTAAACAATATTTTGTAAAGTATAAAACATTAATGTTCATAACAGAGTTAAACTTGGTCAAGCATGAGGTCAGAGAGCATGTAGAAAATGTTGGGTCCCTGTTATTTTTTCCATTGTAGCAAAGCTCTTTGTCATAGTAAAGAAAAGGAGAATAGTAGGCAATGGTCTGAGCTGTTCTGTAAGCAGGCCCACCTTGCTTCCCAACATTTTTCAACTTTATTAGATCATATCCAAACATCACTCTAAGCTACAGTATTACTTTGGAGAGGGAAGTTCAGTCAAGCATAGCATCCAGCTGGTATGCCAGATCATCGAACATGTTCCCGATGTCATCCAGAGTATTTCCTGTAGACTTCACTGTGGCGCATTCTCTATCAGTTAACATACATCAAAGACATACTCAGTAAATTAAAGTTAATGTCTTACAGATTTTAACATATACACTTTATTGTGTATATGTTAAATATGGTTAATATTGACAGCCTTCGTTATATATGGACAGTCATATGAACAGTCTTTGTCTTTGTACAGTAGCTGTCTTTGTCTTTGTACAGTAGCTGTCTACCACAGTATATTGGAGTTTATACAGTAAATGTAGGCCATCCTTCATCAACAATATAGAAAGTACTTCACTAGAGCACAAATAGAGGGTTTACCCCAAGATACAACCATTAATAAGTCGACAACCATTAATACCATTAATAAAATAGGAAGACCTAAAAATCTATATATTTTTTTAGGCTAACTTTTTTTAGGCTAACCTTCCATTCTGGAACATCATGCTATAAATAGATGAGACAAAGTTCAACTTAATCCAGAATCTTTTTCAATGCCCAAGTCAATCACCTGACCTGAATCCAAAAACTTTGTCAGTGTACATATATTTGTGGACCTTCTTATATTTCTCTGTTAGCAGGGAATTTATGTGTGTATATATGTGTGTCTGATGTTCCCTTTCTAGGGAACTCAATGCTGACGCTATGGAAATGCCCCTTTGTGGAAACGGTGTCTGAAGCTCTGTATGCAAAACTGCCAATGCGACTATGACTGCTACCCGGCTTAAGGAGGTCATGCAAACAAAATGAATTGAGTCAGCAAGACTATAAAAGGGCATCGATGTCACATCCCATTTTCTTTGTTTTCAGGAAGCACTCTGTGTATGTTGGTGTCAATTGTCTGTCATGTTTGTCTCAGAATAGGGCAAAAGAATATATGTAAAAACTAGAGCTTTTTTGTATGATGGCGTGTAAACTGTTCAAAAGTTGTGTGCATCCGTGCCACCACTATATCACGGAGGATGACACATGTGCTCTGTTGAGGAAGCACGTCAGCTTTGGTCATGGGGGTAACAGGTTGAATTAGCACAACCGAACAAGAAAGGGGTGATCCACCTATGGTGTTTTGGGGTGTTTATGGCGTCCACTGTTGCTCCTACTCATTCTTGGGATGGTGCAGACACAATGAGTTTAACACCTATGTCAGACCATCTGGCAGCATAGAAACTTCTGCCAAATGTGTCTGAATTGGTTCTAGATACCAGAGAAAAAACATACAGAATCCAATTTGCCTCTCACCCCCCCTTTTCAAGGTGTGTTGGTCCTCTATCATTGGCACAAAGCAGTCCTTGTTCCTCCGGCAGGAACTTTGATCGTTCCTGGGCAAAGGGTATGTTACCCTCCTTCGACTGCACCTGGGCATAGAACATGTTCAAAACAACATGACAGCCAAACTCACTGTGTCTCAGATCAGATCAGAGGACTGGATTGTGACAATAGATCATAGAGGATGCATATTGTCACATAAGCCAGAGACAAGAGCTTTCTCAGGTTTGCTTTTGAATGCAAAGCGTACCAGTACCATGTTCTCCCCTACGGCCTAGCTTTGTCACCACCTTCAGGAAATACATGGATGGTCTCCTTTGCATCTCCAGGGCTGTGTACTTAATTATATAGATGACTGGCTAATTTTAGGCCAGTCGAGGGAAGCCAGACATTGAAATGTGATACTTGCTCACATGAGGTCCCTGGGACCTGATCCCTGAAAAGAGTTTGACTTCTCTCTCTCAGAAATCCACCTTCCTGGAATTAATGTACAGTTCAACCACATTGTTCACTTATGTGAAATCCACCTTCTCTGCTGTGAAAGACATTCGGCTAGGCCAATACCACTCTCCTGTTCAATCAGGAGCTAATGGCTGCAGCAGCTAACGTTATTCCTTTGGGTCCACACAATCAGCTTTTTAGGGCTAGAAGTATTATGGACTTTATACCCTTCTTATGTGGAGAAGACCCTGGTTTCTCACCTCTGGTCCTGCATAGGCTGGGGCATGGTCCTAAACAGCTTAGATGGCTGGGAGGAAGTTGATCTGTTGAGTTGAAGTTGAGTCTACCAATTTTGCAATTTGCCTATTACTGGTGACTCTGATTTCTTTCCTGTACGGCACTCTCTGGGAGATTCCCATCAGAAGGGACCTCACAGGGGTGATTCTTCTCCCCTTGCCAATAGATGAGGAAGCTCTGAGTCTGGCCCCTGAGGGGGACCAGCACCTAGATTCTGGTTTATAAGCTCATGTTGTGGAGACCATATTAAACACTAGGGCCCCTTCCACGAGGAGATTGTATGCCCTAAAATAAACGCTCTTTTTCCACACTCTGGGGCATCCACTCTTGCTTCCTTCAGACAAATAAAAGCTGGAAGGTTGTGACATAGATGCCCTTTTATGGTCTTGTTGACATGGGTCGCTTCATCACATTGGCATGTTTGCACACAGAGCTTCAGATACCACTTCCATGAAGGGGCATTCCCACAGCATCAAGCCATGACACAGTGTCTTATTCCCTTCTCAGGGAACTGTGTTACATACTTAACCTGGTGTCATACGTAAGCTCACCCATTGTTCATGTCCTCCAAAGTAAGCTTTTTCTCCACAGCTTTCAGCACCTTTTCCAGAGTGGAGCTGGTTTGATCCAGTCTCTGCAGCACCAGCACTGGATCAGCCTCCACACATGCCTGAGACTTCATCATCTGAATTGGAGGCACAGGGACTGAAGATGTTGCTGCTGCATTCTGTGCCACACTCAGCATGACATGTTGTCCAGCTTAGATAAAGATAAACAAAACTTTACAAAATGTTTTACAAAAAATACAAATGTTTCAAACCATAAGCTTTCCCAATAGATTTCATTTTACCATTAATCCCAGTAAACAACCACATGCATCTGGTGATCTTCACTTACTCATATTTTACCCTCTTTTATACACACCACAGCTGTGATTACGTTGTCAAACAGGGTGACATTAAAATGAGGATTCTAAACAGTTTGAGGTTCAAGGATTTCTAAAAGCAAGAAAACTACTATTTTTTATAAGTACAAAACAAAAAGTTTGTTGATCATTGACATTGGGAGAAGAATTGTGAGACCTTTGTAAGTAAAATAATGGGACGCAGATATATCTAAATTAGCTATTACAAATGGTACAACATTTGAAAGCATCACATTCACTATAATACAAGATCCATGCTCAGGAAAAATTCTGTTCTGTTCTGACCAAAACAGCCCTAAGCCAATAGAAGTACAACAAACTCAAAAAATTGACAGAATTTAATATGAGGCCTTATGTGTTCTATTTAATGTATATACATTATATGGTGAAACGTTTTTGGACACCTGACCATCACATTTTTTTGTATACTGTAGTATTACAGGTTCTCACTGGAACTTAGGGTATTAAGCAAATATGACAATGCCCCTGTGCACAAAGCAAGGTCCATGAAAACATGGTTTGCCAAGGTTGGTGTGGAAAAATCAGAGTGGTCTGCATAAAGCCGTGACTTAAACCCGACTTAACACCTATGGGATGAACAGAAATGCTGACTCTGTCCTAGGCCTCCTCAGCCAACATCAGTGTCACAGTTTACCAATAGTTTTGTAGCTGAATGTGCAAATACCCACAGCATGCTACAAAGTCTAGTGGAAAGCTTTCCCTGAAAAGGTTATTATAACACCTCCATTTGGAGCAAGTATACCCACCTTTGCTATATCTGGAATTGGATATTTAAAAAATTTTCAGGAACTTTAAGGTCAGGTCCACAAACTTTTGGCCATACAGTGTACCTGTGGCTGGAGCAGGCTGATGGAGATTGTGTGATGTACAGGTTTTGATGGACTGGTTTCAAGGAGTGAGATGTTTTCAGAGACAACTCAGAACAATTAAAGGTTGCACATTTCTGTAATTGGCATCTCACTCATGCACAGGTTAAATGAATTTAGACACTGTTGGTCACCCTCTCCTATGGGCATGGCAAGTGTCTGGTCCTTTTCCTTCAGCTTATTTCGTCTCTTTACCGTGCCAGATTCCTTTAGTTCAAACACTGGCAGCTCTGGCACCTTAGCTGACTTAGCTTTCCAAGGAGCCTCAGTAGTGCAGTCAATTTTGCCTGCTTTGGGTTGCTGCTTGATGGTGAGGTTGCCCTCCTCAGCAAAGGGAATACACTCTCCAGAGCTGTTCTGAAGGGAGGAAGAACTATCCAGGCCTGCATCCTTAGAACACTCGTCCTCCTCAGAGTCTGACTTCACAGCTCGACCATAACTTTTAGCTTGTACACACATGCTAGTTTTGTTCTGCCTCACAACCCTTTTCCTGGAAATGTAACCAGAAAAGGCAGTTTTGCCTTCCTGGGAATGGTTAGCCCTAGGGCCCGTTAGAATTGTTTCCAGAGTATCAACGGTTATGACACTTTCAGAGCTGTCAGTCTCCACCTGGTCTACAGGTGGGACTGGGGACTTTTCAGTTTCAGTGCTGCTGCTACTACTGCTGACAGAGCTGAGGCGCTTTGAAATGAAAAAATGAAATGAAACAGCCTTTATTTGTCACATATACATTACAGCACAGTGAAATTCTTTCTTCGCATATCCCATCCTTGGAGGTTGTGGTCAGAGCGCAGGGTCAGCCATGATACGGCGCCCCTGGAGCAGAGAAGGTTAAGGGCCTTGCTCAAGGGCCCAACAGTGGCAACTTGGCGGTGCTGGGGCTTGAACCCCTGATCTTCCGGTCAATGACCCAGAGCCTTAACCACTTGAGCCACCACTGCTTCTTTGGTGGAGGAGGGGGAGGACCTTTGTGTCGGGTCCTGACTGCAAATGAGTGGCTATGGCTAACCGACTGACCTTGAGTAATCTGGGCTCGGATGAACTGCCCATGACCAGGTCTGTGACTCAGTGTGGCATAAGATGGCAGTCCAATGGTGGTAGGCATCACCAGCTTTTCATTGTTCTCTTCCTCAGGCTCACCATCAGACAGTGCATAGCATGTCAGGTTCTGCATATGACTTTTAGGCACTCTGGGGGAGCTGTGTATCAAGGTGGCTGGGCCACTGTTAGCATGCAAGTAGCTGAACACTTTCTGTGCCAAAGAGCTGCCTGGTTTGGTCTTGACATCTATCCTTATGTTTGATGGCGTGGAATCACTGGGTCTATCTGGCTGCTGGTCCTGACCTTCTGGAATGTTTCGCTGTTTTGAGGTGCTGTTGTCAAGGCTGAGCTGACTATCCTGAAACTGGCTGTGACAAGTAGTAGCTAAGGAAGAGTAAGTCATGATGGGGGTCTCCTGTGACCCACCAGAATGGCCATCAATGCTCTCCTGACTTGCTGACATAGTCACAGTACTCCTGATAGTCATGCCCTCCTGAAGGTCATACTGTATTTCCATGGCACTCTGTAATTCAGCACTCAGCTCACAGGCCTGAAAGGTGAGCATTTTGTGTGTGGGGGGCATGGTTGGTTCACCACCATCAATGGGGAGCAGATCCAGCGCAGTTAGATGTTCACAACGCAGAGTGCCCTGACCTGACTCAGCCTGAAGAAGAGCCTTATGGAGATCAGAAAGCTTCTTTACTGCAAGCATGATCTTCTTCTGATGGCCTGACAATGGTTAAAAGGCACACAATCATCAGATGGGGCTTCTGTATGATCATACAGTAACAAATACAAACCCAAGTGTGTTGATGCTGAAAGCATGCATAAACTCTAGTCACCACTTTCAACCTTTTCAAATCACATTAGCTTACTATGATGTGAGCATGGTCTTAAAGCAATGATAAACAAGAAGGCTAAATTTCCTAAAAATACAGTGAAAGTTGATACAGTAAAATGAACAAATTGACCCAGGGTACTGCACAGGTAGATATAATGTACTCACCTAGCTTAGTTATCCCAATCTCCTGTAAATCTTCCCATGTGATGTCTCTTACAATGTTGATGGAGTCACAGCCATTTTCTAGCAGCTTCTTATGGTATTGAGGCAGACCTATAGCACTGAGCCATTCACTAAGATCCACCTTTAAGAAAGATAGGGGGCGGCAAGTAAATATATACATACATACACAAAAGTATGCGATTATGGAGAAAATATTTTTATTATGTAATTCTGCAGGTTTTCCTATACTGCACATTTTGACAGTTAACATTTGATTAGGCAGCTGAATTGATTAGGCTTATGTCTATTTTCTACAGCATGTAGCTATCCAAATGCCTTGATAAAAGCCTGCCAGTCACTGCAATATAATCATAACTAGTGGTATTTAGGCAGACTGATTATGCTAACTGCTACATTTGTCAAATGCCAGAATTCAGCTAGCCACATCCAATGGGTCTAAGTACAGATAGCATAAAATTACAGATTCAAAAACATGCAGGTATGTAGAAACATTGGCAAGCATGATTTTACATAACTCACTGGTATATATTCAGGTAGCCACTCTGGAATACTCAGGTTTCCAATCTCCATTGAGATTTCTTCCTGTGACCTGGCTTTGTAACACCAACAGCAGTAAGATCCTGATAAAGATGTAAACAAATAAACATGAATAAGGCATCTGAATAAGAGAAACAGTATTTTCAATAAAAAATACTGAATACAACAGGGTATTCTATAGAGATATCAAAAGTAGCAATCACAGTAATTATTTCAAAGTGTTTGCACATTAAAGATAATATTACAGACATAGCATAGCAGACTGTTCTACAGAAGGTTTAATTTTGGAAATATCTTTATTAGAACTTGAGATATGATCTTTTAAAGTTCATAAATTTCAGAACATTTTCTGATATAAAAGAAACTGGCATGTCGCAGAACCTTATTTAAACTTTAAAGAAGCGGCAAACAGCATTTGGAAGCACATTCTTTCCTCTGATTGGTCAAAATAATTTAAATTTACATAAATCAACAAACAGTATGCACATTTTGAATGGAAAATACCCACCCCTTCAAAACTGTGTCTGTGAGCAAGCTGGTTACAAAAAAAAGTATAGCACAGCACATTTAGCAAATCATATTTTTGGCTGTGTAAAATGTATTTAAATACATCCTATGTCATTTGAAAGATAATTTTATTAGCTTTTTAAACCTGTATATTTGAGTACATTTTATATACTTTCTGAAAGAAGCAATTAATTTACACCATCTATGAAATTCTGGCCAATTCCAATAGGCTTATCAGTTTATCTGTGGTTACTCATCAAAAGTTTTTATTAAGAACCAGAATTAGTTGTGTAGTTGGTGAACTGGTGAGAATACTACCTCAGGAGTCATTCTACTGATTGTTGGGACATCATAGCCTGCACTGAGGAAGTTAGAAGCATACTGCTCCAGCTGAAACTCACACAGCCACTGGTAGATTGCTTCAGCATCCTGCTAATACAAACAATTTTTTACAAAACAAAATTAATAATCTCATCAAGTTTTGTTAACTTCCATAAAAACCTTTTAATTTATGGAGCACTGTGTTGAGTTGTTCTTACCCTGCCCTCTATCAACTGATGAAAGAAAATCTGCTCTGGTGCTCTGGGCACATCAAGTGCTGGCCTCTGATGAATGCCTAAAGAATAATATACACTTATTTTTCTGTTTCATAAAAATGTAGCACTCCAATTTTTCCACTTCATTTTTATCAGTAATTATTAAATAATTAAATATATCTTTTTCTGTACCTGTACTGTGGTCTGGTTGTTTGTGATGGTCCAAGCGTGCTGAATCATCAAGGGGCACAGGTGGCTATATTCACAAAATGAAATGTATATTCACAAAAAAGAGAGATGACGGTTTTTAAGACCTGGTTAGAATTTTGACAAGAAATCTTTAAATAGCTTAAAATGATAAAAATCCATTATGTTTATACATTATTATAATGGAACTTTTTAAATAATTATTATTGTATTTATTTATAATAAAAAAAATTCAAATTCAAATGTTATTGCTACATTATAAACATACATTTCAAATGAAAAAACACACTGGGTAGGTTTACACCGATATCTGTGAGATAATCAGAATCTGTCAGGATTTGTCCTTGTTTTCATTTTTGTTGACCACTAGAGGTCCTCATTGTATGTTTTGTTCTTCTGATTAGTGTTTCCCTGTTGTCCATTTAGATGATCTGTTTAAGTTGCTGTTATGCCGAGTTCACACTGCACGATTTTAAAGTCATTGGGTCACCATTGTTTTCACACTTTACGACTATCTAGGGTAGCATTCAGTTGCTGCTGTGTTCACACTGCAAAATGGCGAGTGAAAATCAGGGCTAAAATCGTGCCGTGCAAACTCGTTGCTTGGTTGAACATTAATTGCTTGGTTTTTCAATGTCTTGACATTTTGTATGGATAATGTTACCAAATGTATATGTCCATGTTCCTGAGCTTCATTTTGGATAACTTCCTTGTTCTTTGTTTTTGGATTTTCTATTGGACATCTATTAGTACTGTAGTAAATTCCTTGGATTTTTTGACTCTCTTTTGGATTAATAAACCTTTTGTCATAATTTGATGCATATCTCATAATGCATTATCCAATGGACACAGCTCTAAAATCTCAGCTTCAAAATCTTAACATTTTTAAAGATTATGCTTACTCTGCTGACATCAGTGTTCATGCTATGCTAGGGAAGGCCATTCAAGGTGGTGGTGTTTTCTGTGCTCTGCCCACTACCGGCACTACGTGTGCTCCCAACACTGCCGATGCTACCCACACTTTTCCTGTCTCCTGATGGTGATTACATCACAGGGTGTAAAAGACAAAAAAAGGAGACGGGAAATAACATACAAAAACAAAGAAACATAAAAAAATACATATTTCAGTTCACATATTATGTATTAATTTGGTAGAAGGTCAAAAATAAGGGGCAATATAAACAATTATTGCACCTCATTTATCAATCTTTTACAAAAGTTATAAATGTTTGTGTTTGCCAAACTGAACCAAAATTTTCAAATGGTGTTTTGGAATTGTATTCACATGTGTATTTTGATCAAGTGCAAAGTGTAATTCCAGATCATTTGCATGTAGTATGGGGCACAGTACTCATAACAGAACATAAAAGTTCAAGTGCACAGGGAGCACAAAATGAATGATCACGGTAAAAACTGAAAGGCAAAAATAGAAATTACAGAAGTATATTTGTTTAGACGGGTACTTGCTTATGGCTATTTGTTTATGGGTATATACAGACAAACCGACCTATATGTATACATTTTTTTATATAATTATTTTAAATATTAATTTTATTAAATTCTTAAATAAAATAAAATTAAATCTTAAATTATGGGTTTGGGGCAAGAAGGCTCAGTGTATAGCACATTTGCACCTCCAGAGTAAGGGGTTCAATTTCTGACCTTATCCTGTTTGCATGCTCTCCCCAAGATTTCGAGTACTCCAGTTTCCTAGCCCAGTTGAAAGACATGCGTCATAGGCTAAATGCCATCTCTACATTTTCTATATTGTGTGAATGTATGTGTGATCATGCCATGTGATGGCCATGTGCCATGTAATGGGTTGGCACCCTGTTGGTGTCCCCTGCCTTGTGCCCAGAGTTCCTTGGGATAGGTTCCAGGCTCCTTGTGTAGGATAAGTAGCACAGAAAATAAATAGATGGATGAAACTTTGGCTCATTGTCTTTATATGTTTTTTTTTTAATATCCGTATTCAATTAATAATGTTTAAACCACAATTTTTCTTTAATCAGAGAACACTGAATTTTGCTGTATTGAATGTCATATCAATCAGGTAATGTGCATGAGACAACTCTCTGCAGAAAAAAAAAACTGCTGTGTAGCTTGACAACCACATCTTCAATAAAAAAGTCTACACACCCTTGATAAAATGGCAGGTTTTTGTTGAAACCAAGACAAATCACTGAAACCAAGATATATCATGTCAGAGCCCTGGAGAAAATTTACAACGAAAAAACATAAAAAGAGGAATTTCACCTTTCACCCACAAATCAACAAGTCAAGCCATTCCAAATCAACGAAGGAATGGATGAAATTCAATTGAAAATCTGTGGGGTGAACAGAAGAGGGCTCTGCACAGGGGATACTCAACCAGTTTGACAGTTAACATGCGTCTGGAGAGAAGAATGGCAAAATATTGATAAGTCAAGATGTGCCAAACTGATCGACTTTTACCCATAAAAGACTGAATGCTGTGATAAAATCTAAAGGTGCTTACACTAAGTATTAGTTTAGGGGTGTGCACACTAATGGAACCAGTTTATTGTACATTTTTTTCTTTTTATCCTTTTTTCCCTAAAATTATTCTTATTTTCACTTTACTGAAAATTAATTTCATAATAAAGGTGAAAAAGTTTCTGACAGAATTTATTTATAATTTTTTACATCACAAAAACATGCCATTTTAACAGGGGAGTGCAGATTTTTGTTTTTTTGTTTGTTTGTTTGTTTGTTTTTTAAATCCGCTGGCTATGCATTATAACAGGCTGCTGGTGCAGTGATAGAAGGACACTTGGGACAGTCAAATCTTCTTAAGAGACTCCTTAAGAAATAAAACTGCTGCTGTGCCGACCATATGAGATCTTTTGACATGCGGACACCCAAGATCCTGAAGCTGGACCTCCTCTCCACTTTGTATCCCCTGATGAGGACTGAAGCATATTCATTCTTTGTGGTGTTAAGAGAGAGGTCATTATTCATTGGTATCCATGCTCAGCCCAATCACTGTTGTGTCATCTAAAAATTTGATGATGATGTTTGTTATGAATGTACTTGTACAATTGTACATAAAGTGAGAGCAGAAGATGGGGCTCAGTAGGTAGCCCTGTGGTATTCATAATTTAGAGTGGAGTACAGGAGGGGCCATTATTATATATTTTATACATTATGTAATAATCTGGTGTTATTTTTTCAGGTTTCAAAAAGGCCCTACAGGTTTGAAAAGGCCCTAGTGAAACATGGCCTTTCAGTAATGGTGAGACAAGCCACTCGGGATAAAACACACAAACAGGAAGTGACTACAAACATGAAATACAAGGATTACCTTATGGGGAACCAAGTGCAACCATTCAGCCGGCAAGTTTTCATGGAATTCCTACCTGCACAGGAATTCCTCAAAACCCAGATGTCCTCAAGAAAAGGCAGAGTGAGCTGGGAGCAGCTGATGAGGGGGGCACCTAGCACAGATAAATAGTGCATGGACAAGCAACCTTGCTGGCTTTGGGTAGGTGATGAGTTGTGGTTAACATGCATTATGTCAGTCCAACACGCACCATGGATGGTCGTTCACAGGCTCAGCCAGATGGAAATATGTAATACTGATTTTGTTGTTCCTTATCCCTAATGCATAACATCTGTGTCTTTGGTGTGTGTGTATACCTTGGTTGATGCTCAGGCAGATTGGAATTAGGCATGCCTGAGTAATCAGTTTTAGGGGTGATTGAGGTGCTCATGCTCAGATTCGAAGAAAGGGGAACTCTGGACTGCTTCTGCCTCTGGCAGGGCATAGAGCAATGGTGAGAAAGTGCCCCTGCATACAGGCAGCAAAAAAGAAAAAAGCAGTAGATTAGTCCAAGTCAAAGATAGGAGAGGTATTGTAATGGTGCATGGGGCTAGAGATAGGATAAGAGAAAACTATAATCTAAGATCAATCTAATTTCCTTTTTAACAGGGGACAAGCAGCTTTACAGAATAATTCAATTTTATGGGGAAAGAAGAAGAAGAAATCTTGAGAGGCACCAGAGGATCGAAGATTTTTTAGTAACCTGTTTTAGTAACTTGAGAAATGTTTAATATATCTTAATATAATATATCTTTTTCATATAAAGCACTTACTGTTAAGGAAACCATTGCTGAGATTATCATACTATGTTTAACAGAAACATGGAATAAACCAAATGAGCATGAGCATCATTAAATGACAGACAACTAGGAAATTAGAACATAACTGGGGTCAAATTAAATTGGTAGCATTTCAAGTAGCATGGAAAGCCTCCTGAGTTACTGCTATATCAGCATATCTGTCCACCCTAACTGAAGATAACAAAATAATCGTAAATTTTTGCTTTAAATTAACCAAGAATAAAACCACTGTAGAAAAATGTACACCATTAATATGCAGCCGCAATGATGTCATGAATTATTTTTCATTTCATTGTCTGTACTGCTTATCTGATCTATCCTCGGGTCACGGGGAACTCAGGCATCATCGGGCATCAAGGCAGGATACACCCTGGACGGAGTGCCAACCCATCACAGGGCACACACACACACTCATTCACTCACGCAGTCACACACTATGGGCAATTTAGAGACTCCAATCAGCCTAGTAGCATGTCTTTGGACTGTGGGAGGAAACCCACCAAGCACGGGGAGAACATGCAAACTCCACACACACAGTGAGCGGGAGCAAGGCTCCGCCACCGTGCCGCCATCATGAATTATTTTAATGAGAAATTGAGAATGCCAGGCAAAAAAATTCAGAATATTAATTTAAGACCAGATAAACTGATAGAGTAGATAACAATGTTTCTATATCAGATCCACATTTAGAATTCTTAACCCCTCTTTGACAGACTGATTTAATTATACTAAGTTCTTCTTCTAAATCAACTTGTGTACAAGATCCCTTTCATATGTTTCCCTTAACTACAAACTACAGACAATACCAGTATAAACCCAAACTCTTCTAAAAATAATCAGTTCTCTCCAACTATCTAGCTACAGACTAATATCAAACCTCCCCTTTAAATCCAAGATCCTAGAAAAGATTGAAAGCACAACAGTCATGCTCATATTCAAAATGATTCAAAATGATTTGGGTTCTCCCAAGGTGCTTTGCTGTTCCACAAGGTTCTCTTTTAGGTCCACTCTTTTTTTCCTTATATATGCTACTTGTTTTAATTATTCGTAGGACATGAGACAGTGGATGTTTACTGACTTCCTCCTACTTAATTCTCAGAAGACAGAAGTACTATCACAAGCAGCGGAAGTAGGATCACAAGCAGCCAAATGTGGGCTTTCTGATTAGAGACTAACCTCTGGATGGCTATGTGAAGCAGTAAAAGATCATGGTGTGATTATTGACTCATCTATTATTTGAAGTTCACGTAAATACATCACTCGGGGAACAAGCTCCAGTTAGTCCAGAATGCAGCAAAATGCAATTTCACAGTGATTATAAAATACTACTATTGAGCTGGGCAAACTTTTTTTTTTTATTTTCTGCCATGCCTACTTCAATGAAAAAGTGCAGACTATTTGTCAGTACTTCAAGTAGTAAAGGCTACAGCAGCTTTTTTTCCCAAAGACCTGCAATTATGGAACAGCCTTCCAACAATTGTTCGGTACTCTGACATTGTCTCAGGGTTTAAGTCCAGGCTGAAAATATATTTGCTTTGTCAAGCTTTTAATGAATAGTTTTCTGAGGTAAAAGAGCAGATCTGGAGGGTTTAGTGGCATAGAGTGTGTAGGTTAACTGGGATGTGCTCTTGCACCCCCTTAAGATGCATTCACTGAGGTATTTTGATGGTGGATATGCTGGCCTCTTTTTGTGTCAGGATGCCCTCATACAATATCTGTGTCACCTTCTGGCTCTCCCAGTTCAGTTATGCTGTCAAAACTACTCAAGTCAGAGTCTGAGGGCCTCTCTCTCTCTCTCTCTCTCTCTGTCACTTGGAAGTGCTTACTGCAGCTGAGGATGGCCCCACATGGACTACCTGGAAATATATATGCCTGCCATGGTGGTTTGAGCTTTGAACTGCTGTTGCCACAGTCAGGTCTCCATTATTCAGCATCTGATGGCATGGGCAGGAAGGAATTTAGGCAAAATAAGTGCTTTGGAAAGTGGTATTGACTGAATTTTGCTTGCAGCTGCGTCACCCAGTAACTCTCAACACATATCCACAGCACTTGGCAAAATAAGTTCCTCCACCATAGTAAAGGCTTTCTTACTATGAGCAACACGAGAGGCAACCATATAGCTAGCTTTCAAGGTGACTTTTGACTGAGTTGATAACAATGTGATGAGTTTTTGTTGAGCCTGAAGCCCATCTTTTTTCCTTAGAAAATCTTTTGGCTTCCTAACACAGCCTGGGTGTTTTGAGTTCAAGTCTCTGCAGCTTTGATGGTTTTAGCACCTCATTTGACAGCATTTCTCCACATTCAACACACTGCACCTTCGGCTTAGTCACAGTACCTGCCCTTATAAAACCAAATTTAATGAATTCAGCGTCATATTTTCTCACCACACACTTCGAAGCTTTTGCTTTCACAGGTCTGTCTTTCACATCTGCTTTTCTTTTCAGAAAACGATCCATATTACAGTAACGTAGTTAACGATACTGCATCTGATCGAACAAATGTTCAATCTGATGTTGTGACGTGATTGGTGTTGCGATATTAGATTAGATTAGATTAGATTAGATTCAACTTTGTTTGTCATTGCACATAGTTACAAGGCAACGAAATGCAGTTAGCATCTAACCAGAAGTGCAAGTTAGCAGTGCAATATGAACATATATATACAGATATAAATATATATATATATACATATATATATATATATATATATATATATATATATATATATATATATATATATATATATGAATATAGAGTATAAAGTGAGCAAAGATGGATATTGTGCATAGAATATATAAATTAATGTACAGAATAATTGTAACTTTATATGAATGTGCGGAATAAGAAATATACAGAAACTACATATAGATGAATTTACAGTATATGCAATAGTATGAAATATACATATGAATAAATATGAATAACTTTACAGCTGGATGGATATGCAGGGAGTATACACACACATATATATACCTATATGAATATACATATATTAGTATATAGTCTATGTGCAGACTATACAGATGAATGTACAGAGAGTATTTACAGAGATATATTACATTCACTGCTGGGTTTATCAGTGTGTGGGGGGAAGTTACTGTCCATGTAAGGAGGTTAGTGAAGTTGAGTTCACTAAGGTAACCACTGTGGGATAAAAACTGTTCCTTAGCCTGCTGCTTTTGGCTTGTAGGCATCTGAACCTTTTTCCAGAGGGAAGGAGAGAAAACAGTTTATGTGCAGGGTGAGGGGAGTCCTTCACGATGCTGTGAGCCTTATGCAGAAACCGCTTCTTATAGACGTCCTCAACAGCAGGGAGTGGGGTCCCAATGATGCGTTGGGTGGTTTTCACTACCCTTTGAATCGATTTACGTTCCGAGACAGAGCAGTTCCCATACCAGACTGTAATACAGCTGGTTAGGATGCTCTCTACTGCACAACGGTAGAAATTGTTCATTATGTCCGTAGAGAGGTGATTCTTCCTCAGTAATCTCAGGAAGAAGAGACGCTGGGATGCCTTCTTGAGCAGACTGGAGGTGTTGGAGAACCAAGTTAAGTCCTCAGAGATGTGGACCCCCAGGAACTTGAAGCTGGTAACACGTTCAACCATCGTCCCGTTGATGTACACAGAGTGTGTGTTACCCCTTCTCCTCCTAAAGTCCACAATGAGCTCCTTGGTTTTACTGATGTTCAGGAGCAGGTTATTGTCAACACACCACTCAGCCAAGTGCTTTACCTCTTCCATGTAGTTTGTCTCATCGTTGTCATTGATGAGGCCAATCACTGTTGTGTCATCTGCAAACTTTATTATGGTATTAGAACCATGAACAGGGCTGCAGTCATGTGTGTACAGTGAAAACAGGAAGGGGCTGGTCCAAAGGGGCTGGGAATTTGGTCCAAACGTGCTGGTGTGTCCTGTGGGTCAAGGCTCATTTAAAATGACACTTGGGTGCCTCTCACCTCCCTTAAATGTGCCTGGAGTTGAGTGGCATTCATCATCCAGTTCCGCAGGGCACTGATCACAATGAAATGGTCATCAATGTGGGATGTGACCAAAGGACGTCCACTTCTATGCCTTTCTGTGACTCTTCCAGTCTCTCTGTATCTCTGTTGCAACCTGCTGATGGCACTCTGTGACACTCTAAGCTCAGTGGCCACTTCCCTCTGAGAACATCCTGTTTGAAGCCTTGCAATGGCAAGGTACTGTTGATCAATTGTTAGGTGTCGTCTTGGTATCCTGATGTCAAAATGTGAACAGCATGATGAAGAGAACTGTTTAAATACCAATTCTAATTGAACCAGAAAATTTATTGGTCGATTCATGGATCAAACACCAGTTGTGAATTTTGCTGTCTGAACAGTTGGACATGTGCATTCAAAAGTGGTCAAATTAAGTTCACCTGTAAAGGTTACAGTGCATTTTAGGTGCATCCTGAAATTCCACCCGAAAGCAGAATATCCTTAACTTTTTGTGAGTAGTGTATGATATTTATGTTCTTATGTGAATAAAATATTGGCTCATGTGATTTGAAATTCTTTTAGTTTTCAAATTTAAAAAGCACCCCAACATTTCCGGGTTTCGGGTTGTAAACAGAATATTTAAGACAATTTTCTAAATATAAAAATGAATAACTCTTCAGACACTAGTGTCACAAATCACCAGTCTGGAACAAACTTGGAGTTTAAACCCATGTTTAACCCCATGAGGGGTATGTTTATTAAGCACAACGGAGAACGGGTGGAAAGAGGAAAGTGTAGGATACTCAGCCCAGAATGCAGGGGAAACCAGAGAATGGAGGCAGAAGGATCCAGGAGAAGACCACGTTGGGGAAGGAGGTAAGTGGAGCTGGAGAAGGGAGTCGAAGAAGAGAAAAGGGAGAGCTGAAGAAAGTTAGAGGAGTTTACTAGAATACAAAGTCGTAAACTAATGCTAGTGCTAGAAGTAGCGAGTCGGCGTCTACGTGTGAGACCAGACAAAGAAAGAGTGAAATCATGATTCAACTGTCAGCTGTATTATAAGAACGTGGAAGTGTTTGGGAACGACAGCAACTCAGCCACGAAGTGGTAGGCCACGTAAATTGACAGAGCGGGGTCAACGGATGCTGAGGCGCATAGTGCGAAGAGGTCGCCAACTTTCTGCAGAGTCAATCGCTACAGACCTCCAAACTTCATGTGGCCTTCAGATTAGCTCAAGAACAGTGCGCAGAGAGTTTCATGGAATGGGTTTCCATGGCCGAGCAGCTGCATCCAAGCCATACATCACCAAGTGCAATGCAAAGCATCGGATGCAGTGGTGTAAAGCACGCCGCCACTGGACTCTAGAGCAGTGGAGACGCGTTCTCTGGAGTGACGAATCGCGCTTCTCCATCTGGCAATCTGATGGACGAGTCTGGGTTTGGCGGTTGCCAGGAGAACGGTACTTGTCTGACTGCATTGTGCCAAGTGTAAAGTTTGGTGGAGGGGGGATTATGGTGTGGGGTTGTTTTTCAGGAGCTGGGCTTGGCCCCTTAGTTCCAGTGAAAGGAACTCTGAATGCTTCAGCATACCAAGACATTTTGGACAATTCCATGCTCCCAACTTTGTGGGAACAGTTTGGAGCTGGCCCCTTCCTCTTCCAACATGACTGTGCACCAGTGCACAAAGCAAGGTCCATAAAGACATGGATGACAGAGTCTGGTGTGGATGAACTTGACTGGCCTGCACAGAGTCCTGGCCTCAACCCGATAGAACACCTTTGGGATGAATTAGAACGGAGACTGAGAGCCAGGCCTTCTCGTCCAATATCAGTGTGTGACCTCACAAATGCGCTTCTGGAAGAATGGTCAAAAATTCCCATAAACACACTCCTAAATCTTGTGGACAGCGTTCCCAGAAGAGTTGAAGCTGTTATAGCTGCAAAGGGTGGACTGATGTCATACTGAACCCTATGGATTAGGAATGGGATGTCACTTAAGTTCATATGCGAGTCAAGGCAGGTGAGCGAATACTTTTGGCAATATAGTGTATGTGGCAACATTTCTCAAAAGTGCTCATTCACATGATTTGCACATTCTGATTATCACATATAGCTGGGCATTCACATAATTTTGTGCAGATACACACCCTTGGTCTCACATCTCTGAGGACACAATCAGCCAGGCACACCACAATTCTTACTGTGGTCAACCATTTTTCAAAAATGTTCCACTTTGTTCCACTTCCCAAACTGCCTTACACCAAGGTAACTGCCTTGATTCTGATCCAGCAGATCATAGAAGCTAAGAAATGCCACCCAGCACCTCCCTATTCTATTGGCCATAGGGTCTGGCTGTCCACCCAGGATCTGCCTCTAAAGATCTCATGCTAGAAACTGGGCCAGAAATGACAAGACTGGTTTGAGCTGACAGATCTACAGCTGACAGTCTAAACCAATATATAACCACTCTTTATAGCCATAGTATGCAGAAAAGCATCTCAGAATGTACATTAATCCTTGGGGTGGATGAGATACAACAGCAGAAAACCACAAAAGGGCATGCCTTTATAAAATATTTATATTCATGTTTTTTATCACTTCCCATCATAACAATGTGATAAACCTCAACTATGTCTAGAGCTATGTCTACTAACCTCTATCACAGGCTCAAAATAATTGGAAAATTGACCGATAAATAGGTTTATATCCAGATGTACTGTTTTAGCAGGATGAAAACATAAATGCATAGAGCATTACTTTCAGCTGCCAAAGTAGCTCAGCAAGATTCAATCAAATGCTGCAAAACTACCTCACAGTACTGATGGATAATAACCTAAAACACAGATTAAATGCAACCCAACCAAAAAAAAAGCAAAAAATTTCATGTTCTTAAATGGCCACATCTGTCAGTTGGCCCCAACCCAAATTAGCATGCTTTTCACTTGCAAAACTGACAAGACAAAACTGAAGGTTGAAAGACCAATAAACTAGCAGCAACTGACCGTGGTTAAATTAAAGGCTTTGCAAATCATCTAAAGGCAGGAAACTTATCATTTGGTGATGTCCATACGATCGAAACTTTGGCCAGTCATCAACTGCAAAGGATTTGCCTCCAAGTATTATCTGGGTACTTTTAATTTTTTCAGAATGCTGTCCTTTTATTAAACTCCAGTTCATTCTTGACAAATTAAGTAAACGTTTCACCTCTCATTTTACAGTTTTTCTCAGTTGCTTTGGAGCATTTCTCGAATCATCCTTAATATGTGCAAACCAGTAAGTGCATTCTCAAAACAATTTGTACAAACAGCACAACACATTGGATTTCTTGCAATAGCATGTACTTTACTCAAAATCCTTATGTATTCTCTCAAAAGTAAGTTTTTGTGTCAATCAAAATGTCATCGCCATCAGAATGACAAGTCCTTTTGTCATTGTTTATATACGGTATAGTCAAAATGTTTAGTCATGTTGTCAGAATGACAGTGCATGGTTTCAGGATTTCCTGATATAAACTATGTTTTGGATTACAGTGATTGACAATGCAAAAGGCTGAATTTCTTCTGTAGGGCATCTATGAATTTCAACTGCACAAATTTACACATTACTGTTTGTGGGATATTGATTGTAAGAGACCGAACAGGATTCACACTTTTATTGTACTTTACTAGTGGACTGAAAAAAAAGAATTACAATATAACATCATATAATGTCGTTGTGATAGAAAAGAAAAGGACACAAAAGCACAATGGGGAAAAATATAAAATTACAAAAGGTAAACATAGGAAACACTCTTAGGCAAAACTGTGCATGCCGTTGTCTGTCTATACCCCCTGACGTCCCAGTCTGTCAGGCCACAGATTTTCATCCACATCACAACAGATATCATCCCTTGCAATACAGCGTGGAAAAAATCTTCTGGAATGCCTAATCCACCCTCTGCAGGCTTCCACTGTGATATCCTCACATGCTGCATCCATGGCAGCCAGAAGGGTCATCTGAGTATGTGGCTGGCAATCATAGACCTTCCATCTCCAAGCTGAATAAAACTACTCAATTGGGTTAAGGAATGGGGAATAGGATGGTAGGAATTGCATCAACATTCTGTTATGGGTCAAAAACCATTGCCTGATGATGTTTGAGTGATGAAAACTCACATTATCCCAAAGTATCACATATTTTGGCAAATCATCTTGAAATGGACCCCTCTCATCATCAGGGATGAGAGCCCTATAGAGGGTCTCTAGGAAGGTGAGGAGATGCTGTGTGTTTTATGGGCCTATAAGCGGAATATGAGTTAGCAAACCCTGCTCTGAAATAGCAGCACACATAGTGATATTTCCTCCCCGCTGGCCTGGCAAGTCAACAGTAGCTCTGTGGCCAATGACATTTCGACCACGTCTTCTGCTTCTGTTCAGACTGAAGCCTGCCTCATCCACGTATATGAAGGTGTAATGTGGTTCACTTTACTCCAATTCCATTATACACTACAACCCAGAAGATACCCAATTAGTTATCCATTTTCATTTCACAAGATACAGTTATATCAAATGTACACACATACTGCGTGTTATTTTCCTAAAGCTATAGCAAATGTATATAGGTCACACATACTGTAATATATATAAGTCAATATAAGAAGTTTATGTAAATTAGTTACTGTATGCACATACAGTAGATGTTTTACCTGTACATACTGGTACCGTAGCTCCTTCACTCTGTCCCCATTCCTTTCAAATGGTATGCGGTACAGCTGTTTCATGGTCATGTGGAAATGGAATGGTAAGCTTAAGCT
The DNA here is from genome assembly GCF_019097595.1 of Hemibagrus wyckioides. Lineage (NCBI taxonomy): Eukaryota > Metazoa > Chordata > Actinopteri > Siluriformes > Bagridae > Hemibagrus > Hemibagrus wyckioides. Next base: position 17,076,432 of record NC_080711.1, read on the forward strand.
TTTCTTCATTGCATTGCACAAAAAGATCAGACTTACCCTTCCCTGGCTGCTCACCCGTCCCTCACCCGTCCCTGTTTCTGTGTTCGCTTCTCCCCCGCGATGTCCCTTCAGACAGTCTTGTATCCAGTGGTCTGACTTTTCACACAGGAAACATCCACTCTGGAATCCAGGCTTGTCCATTCTTACTGGAAAAGCTTGGTTAAGAGCATCAGTCAGGCGCATTACTAAGTCTCTGTATTCAACAATCTCGGGGTTATTCCAGTTTACGTGATGAATCTGAATATTTCTCTCTGGCCAGTCAAAACGCAGGCGCGACACATCAACGCTGAGTTTTCCCATCATGAGGTGTCGCAGTTCATGGGTTGTGGGTCTGAATTCTCTGCAAAATCAGACCAGTTCATCACCGAACTTCTGACCTCTCACTTCTTTTGGATCTGGGAGTTGTTTCTGTGCATCTATGTGCATCTATGTCATTTGATCCCCATGGGCGATACACAAGAAGCGGTCCTCCCTCTGGGCCAGCTACCTCGACCATAGGCATCTGAATGTCATCGGCTCTTGAGTGAGGCGATCCACGTCGGCCATCAGGAATGGCCTCGGCATCATGCTCATCGAGTGTGCTGGAAATTGAATTATCTGGTCTCGTTTCCTTCAGAATCCCCTTTTGCTTTCAGCCACGGGTGTGATAGCACAGAGGGGAGTAAGGGGAAGAGGCTCCAGGTCCTGTATAGCAGGGAGGAAGGCCCCACTCTGCTGCTGTGGATGGTTGAGGTGCGGAGGCATGCGGTTGGGGTGGTTGTCTGTGTCTCTTAGGTGGTGGTCTGGAAGGGCAGCTGTCCAGGTCTGGGTCTTTAAGAGATTTAGTACACTGAAGAGAGGAAGATTGAATGTTAGACCCAGTCTACATTTCTTTGTTTTTTCTTGTAACTTTTCTCTCAACTTTTCTAATTGTCTTTCACTAAAACTACCTTTCTCTGGAAATCCACAGTCCATCACCCACATATGATATCGTGATACAGAACCAGGCCCATAATTAGATATCATGAATTGAACATTAGGATGCTTACATGCCCTCAGGAAATCATCACACTTATCCTTACTTTCCCGACTACCCATTGTCTGTGACAGTTCCTGTATTCTCTCAACAATCAGTCAACAGACAAACGCCTTATTTACCTCTTTTAGCCTGATTTTAACTGCGCAGGTCACTCAGCTGTGCTCATCAGCACCAGCGACAGCTTTCCTCAAAGACGGCTGAAAGTACTTACAACATCAAAATATACCACAATAGTATATGGTTGGTTCTCAGAAATATTCATGTAACTTTACCGGTTCCCAGAACCGTTGTCCAGAATCCAAGCTTAAATTGAAATGATTAATAAACTACACATGGACACAAGGGTGCGAAGCAAAGCAAAGACATAAAAAAGGAATTTTTATATTGCCATGGCAAAAGGCATCTCAAACACAGTGCAATGAGATTAAACAGCAGAGAGGCAAGACCTGCTTTCATGGGTCCCCCTTATATACAACTTTTAGGTGCATCCTAAACCAAATGTATACGTGACCAACAGTATGAAACTTTTGTAGAATGGTACATCTCACTTCAATAACAGGAGCTATAGCACATAGAAAGACAGGATATACTATGTTCTTGCATTCCACGAGTAGAGTTGCTCCTGGTACTGACAGCCACCTGGTTAATATCTTCCTCTGCACACAGACACACACACATCAGAGTTCAAAATGTGTAACTTTTTCATGTTTGTTACTTACTTTGTTTTTTCAGACAAACGAATGTGTGCAGCTGAATGGGGCAGTTTTCTTTGACTTTTTTCACGTTTGGGGTCAACTATGATATGAAATGTGATTGATTACTTTAAAATGCCAGAATTCATGAGAAACATAGGAAAGTGATAAAAATATGAATTTTGGTATTTTTGGAATTCTCAAGGCCAGACTAAGGATTGTAACGTGAATCCAGACCAAGGCCAAAAAGCCAGACCAGTGAACACAATAGATCCTAACTAAAAAGCCTGAGAAGAGATCCTACACAAACCCAATTCCATCTATTCTACTTCTCAAACCCAGTCAAAGGTTTGCGGACAGCCTCAGGCCAAACCTATACAGGCATGCATAAAGTCAAATAACCATCGGAGAAACACAATAATCGATGAGGGTAAGGCCGGCCTCTTGGGTTGGTTGAGTTGAGAAAGGGTGGGGAAAGGTTGACGAGCAACAACTGACAGTGGTGAGCAGAAGGAGGGGAAGATAGGCTAGGGAACAGAGCGGGTTGAATGCAGACATAATTTGGTAAGTAAGTCAGTAAATCAGTAATTTTTTCCCCTTCATTTTACATCAGAAAATGGTGCAGCAAGCCTGGAAGTACTGCAATACCAGGCTGTTTGGCGGAGAGGATGTAGCAAGCCCTTAGCTCTAAATATCTGTTTAATATAGAGGACATATCAGGTATTAAACTGATAAGACCAGAATTTTTTTTCAATCCAAATCCTACCCATATCCATACCGAACCATTCACCTTCTCAAGGCCAGACTAAGGATTGTAACGTGAACCCAGACCAAGGCCAAAAAGCCAGACCAGTGAACACAATAGATCCTAGCTAAAAAGCCTGAGAAGTGATCCTACACAAACTCCATTCCATCTATTCTCGTTCTCAAACCCAGTCAAAGCCCAAACCAGCTGGGAGCCGGAAAAGGGGCTTGCTACGTCCGCTCCGCAGATGGGTCTGGTACTGCAGTACTTCCAGACTAGGTGCACCATTATCTGATGTAAAATGAATGAGAAAAAATTACTGAATTACTGATTTACTGACTTACTTACTTACTTACCAAATTATATATGCATTCAACCCGCCCTGTTACCTAGCCTATCTTCTGCTCACCACTGTCAGTTGTTGCTCGTCAACCTTTCCCCACCCTTTCTCCACTCAACCAACCCAAGGGGCCGGCCTTACACTCATCGAGCATTGTGTTTCTCCGACAAGGGTTTCCCGGTGCTGCTAGGCATTTTTTCTTTATAGCTCTCGTTTCTTGTAAGTCACACATAAATCTTTTGCCTTTGACTAAAGATTTCTGTGGAGCAGAACATCTATGTTGTATTTTTGTGAGTGTTGTTCTGGTAAAGCTGTGTATGCTTCAATGTTAAATGGGTAGTTTCCAGGAGTTGGGTCTTATTTGGTTATGTGACTTTATGCATGTCTGTATAGGTATGGCCTGAGGCTGTCTGTTACGCAAAGAAGATAAAAGTTTATTGCGTCTTGGAATTTTGGCTAAGATCAAGTTTTCTCTGGTCTGGTTTTGGGCTTTTACTGGGTTTGAGAAGGAGAATAGATGGAATTGGGTTTGTGTAGGATCGCTTCTCAGGCTTTTTAGCTAGGCTCTATTGTGTTCACTGGTCTGGCTTTTTGGCCTTGGTCTGGGTTCACGTTACAATCCTTAGTCTGGCCTTGAGAAGGCGAATGGTTAGGTATGGATATGGGTAGGATTTCGATTGAAAAAAAAAATCTGTTCTTATCAGTTTAATAACTGATACGTCCTCTTTGTTGAACAGATAATTAGAGCTGGGAGCCGGAAAAAGGGCTTGATACGGCCGCTCCGCGGATCGGCCTGGTATTGCAATACTCCCAGTCTTGGTACACCATTTACTGATGTAAAATGAAGGAGACAAAATTACTGACTTACTTAATTACCAAATTATATCTGCATTCACCCCGCCCTGTTCCCTAGCCTATCTTCACCTCCTTCTGCTCACCGCTGTCAGTTGTTGCTCGTCAACCTTTTTGCACATGTTTGGGGTCAACTATGATATGAAATGTGATTAATTACATTAAATTGCCAAAATTCATAAGAAACATAGGAAAGTGATAAAAAAAGAATTTTGTTACTTTTAGTCTTCTCAAGGCCAGACCAAGTATTGTAACGTGAACACAGACCACGGCCAATAAGACAGACCAGTGAACACAATAGATCCTAGCGAAAAAGCCTGAGACGCGATCGTACACAAATCCCATTCCATCTAGACCCAACTGCTGGAAATTACCCATTTACCATTGAAGCATACACAGCCTTGCCAGAGCAAAACTCACAACAATACATGAAAGTCATTGATGTTCCTCTCCACGGAAATCTTTAGTAAAAGGCAAAAGATTTTTTTTTTTTTCTTCGGCTTGTACTCCCTCAGCCTCTTGTTGTCTGTTTACTATTTATTTGTATTTGGGGTTTGTCTTTTTGTTGCATAAGTGTGATGTCTTTGTTTTCCTTCATAGAATGTCTGGGGTTTTTTTAGTTCCAATTGCTAATGTAAGGGTATATGGGTGTTGGTGGCGGGTAGGGAGCGATGTAGAGAAGGATTGTCATTTTTTGGGGACTGATTAGAAATGTGTTGAAAAGGTAAACAATTCATGAATAACTGAAAAGAAACCAGAGCTGTAAAGAAAAAAGAACACGCAGCACCCGGAAACCCTTGTCGGAGAAACACAATGCTCGATGAGCGTAAGGCCAGCCCCTTTTTTGGGTTGAGCAGAAAAAGGGTGGGGAAAGGTTGACGAGCAACAACTGACAGTGGTGAGCAGAACGAGGCAAAGATAGGCTAGGGAACAGGGCGGGTTGAATGCAGACATAATTTGTTTAGTAAGTAAGTAAGTAAGTAAGTCAGTAATTTTTTCTCTTTCATTTTACATCATAAAATGGTGCACCAAGCCTGGAAGTACCGCAATACCAGGCCGATCCGCAGAGCGGATGTAGCAAGCCCCTTTTCCGGGTCCCAGCTCTAAAAATCTGATTAATATAGAGAACGTATCAGATATTAAACTGATAAGAACCGATTTTTTTTCTCAATCCAAATCCTTTACATATCCATACCTAACCATTCGCCTTCTCAAGGCCAGACTAAAGATTGTGACGTGAACCCAGACCAAGGCCAAAAAACCAGACCACTGAACACAATAGATCCTAGCTAAAAAGCCTGAGAAATGATCCTACACAAACCCCATCCCATCTATTCTCCTTCTCTAACCCAGTCAAAGCTCAAAACCAGATCAGAGAACACTTGATCTTAGCCCAAAGGGCAAGAAGCAATAAACTTTTGTCTCCTTTGCGTAACGGACAGCCTCAGGCCAAACCTATACAGGCATGCATAAAGTCACACAACCTAATAAGACCCAACTACTAGAAACTACCCATTTAACATTGAAGCATACACAGCTTTACAAGAGCAAAACTCCCAAAAGTACATCAAACTCATTGATTATCCCCTCCACTTAAATCTTTAATAAAAAGCAAAACATTCATGATTCATGCATGACTGAATAGAAATTAGAGGTATAGGGAAAGAAAAAGAAAGAAAAGAAAAAAAAAAAGCAGCACAGGGAAACCCTTGTCGGAGAAACACAATGCTCGATGAGGGTAAGGCCGGCCCCTTTTTTCAGTTGAGTGGAAAAAGGGTGGGGAAAGGTTGACGAGCAACAACTGACAGTGGTGAGCAGAACGAGACAAAGATAGGCTAGGGAACAGGGCGGGTTGAATGCACACATAATTTGTTTAGTAAGTAAGAAAGTAAGTCAGTAAGTTTTTCCTCTTTCATTTTACATCAGAAAATGGTGCACCAAGCCTGGAAGTACTGCAATACCAGGCCGATCCGCAGAGCGGATGTAGCAAGCCCCTTTTCCGGGTCCCAGCTCTAAAAATCTGATCCAAATTCTTCACATATCCATACCTAACCATTCGCCTTCTCAAGGCCAGACTAAAGATTGTAACGTGAACCCAGAGAAATGATCCTACACAAAATCAATTAGTTTGATGTATTTTGGTGAGCTTTGCTCTGGCAAAGCTATGTATGCTTCAATGTTAAATGGGTAGTTTCCAGTACTTGGGTCTTATTTCATTACGTGACTTTATGCATGCCTGTATAGGTTTGGCCTGAGGCTGTCCGTTCAGCAGAAGAGATAAAAGTTTATTGCTTCTCGGCCTTTTGGCTAAGATCAAGTGTTCTCTGGTCTTGCTTTGGGCTGTGACTGTATTCACATTGCACTTCTTAGTCTGCCTTTGAGAAGGCGAGTGTGACGGAAAGGATATAAAAAAAAAGAAAGAAAAGAAAAAAGGGGCCGGCCTTACCATCATTGAGCATTGTGTTTCTCCGACAAGGGTTTCCTGGTGCTGCTCACCTCTTTTTTTTAATTTTTTTTTATAAAGCTCTGGTTTCTTTTAAGTCAAGGTTAAATCTTTGTCGGTTTACTAAGGTCTTCTCAAGGCCAGACCAAGTATTGTAACATGAACACAGACCACGGCCAATAAGACAGACCAGTGAACACAGACCACGGCCAATAAGACAGTCCAGTGAACACAATAGATCCTAGCAAAAAAGCCTGAGAAGCGATCCTACACAAACCCCATTCTATCTAGACCCAACTCCTGGAATCTACCCATTTACCATTGAAGCATACACAGCCTTGCCAGAGCAAAACTCACAACAATACATCAAAGTCATTGATGTTCCTCTCCATGGAAATTTTTAGTAAAAAGCAAAAGATTTTTTTTTTTCTTCGGCTTGTACTCCCTCAGCCTCTTGTTGTCTGTTTACTATTTATTTGTATTTGAGGTTTGTCTTTTTGTTGTGTGTTTTTGCGATTGTGTAAGTGTGACGTCTCTGTTTTCCTTCATAGAATGTCCAGGTTTTTTAGTTCCAATTACTATTGTAAGGGTATATGGGTGTTTGGTGGGGGATAGGGAGCAATGGGGAGAAGGATTGTCATTTTTTGGGGACTGATTGGAAATGTGTTGAAAAGGCAAACGATTCATGAGTGACTAAAGAGAAAACAGAGCCATGAAGGAAAAAAAAATTCGAGCAGTACCCAGAATCCCTTGTCGGAGAAACACAATGCTCTATGAGGGTAAGGCCGGCCCCTTTTATGGGTTGAGCGGAAAAAAGGGAGGGGAAAGGTTGACGAGCAACAACTGACAGTGGTGAGCAGAACGAGGCAAAGATTGGCTAGGGAACAGGGCGGGTTGAATGCAGACATAATTTGTTTAGTAAGTAAGTAAGTCAGTAATTTTTTCTCTTTTATTTTACATCAGAAAATGGTGCACCAAGCCTGGAAGTACTGCAATACCAGGCCGATCTGCAGAGCGGATGTAGCAAGCCCCTTTTCCGGGTCCCAGCTCTAAAAATCTGATTAATACAAAGAATGTATCAGATATTAAACTGATAAGAACCGATTTTTTTTCTCAATCCAAATCCTTCACATATCCATACCTAACCATTCGCCTTCTCAAGGCCAGACTAAAGATTGTAACGTGAACCCAGACCAAGGCCAAAAAGCCAGACCAGTGAACACAATAGATCCTAGCTAAAAAGCCTGAGAAATGATCCTACACAAAATCAATTAGTTTGATGTATTTTGGTGAGCTATGCTCTGGCAAAGCTATGTATGCTTCAATGTTAAATGGGTAGTTTTCAGTACTTGGGTCTAATTTCATTATGTGACTTTATGCATGCCTGTATAGGTTTGGCCTGAGGCTGTCCGTTCAGCAGAAGAGATAAAAGTCAAAAGTCAAAAAGACAAATGTCTCGGCCTTTTGGCTAAGATCAAGTGTTCTCTGGTCTGGCTTTGGGCTGTGACTGTATTCACATTGCACATCTTAGTCTGCCTTTGAGAAGGCGAGTGTGACGGAAAGGATATAAAAAAAAAAGAAAGAAAAGAAAAAAGGGGCCAGCCTTACCCTCATAGAGCATTGTGTTTCTCCGACAAGGGTTTCCTGATGCTGCTAGCCTTTATTTCTTTATAGCTCTGGTTTCTCTTAAGATATGCATAAATATTTCACCCTTTATGAAAGACTTCTGTGGTGAGGAACTTCAATGAACTTGATGTATTTTCATGAGCTTTGCTCTGACAAAGCTGTGTATGCTTCAATGTTAAATGGGTACTTTCCAGGAGTTGAGTCTTATTTGGTTGTGGGACTTTATGCATGCCGGTATAGGTGTGGCCTGAGGCTGTCCGTTCAGCAGAAGAGATAAAAGTTTATTGCTTCTCGGCCTTTTGGCTAACATCAAGGGTTCTCTGGTCTGGCTTTGAGGTGTGACTGTATTCACCTTGCACTTCTTGGTCTGACTTTGAGAAGGCGAGTGTGACGGAAAGGATATAAAAAAAAAGAAAGAAAGAAAAAAAGAAAGGGGCCGGCCTTACCCTCATCGAGCATTGTGTTTCCCCGACAAGGGTTTCCTGCTGCTGCACAGCTTTTTTTCTTAATAGCTCTGGTTTCTCTTAAGTCACGCATGAATCTTTTGCCTTTTGTTAAAGATTTCCCTGCAGAGGAAAATCAATGAGTTTGATGTATGTTTATGAGCATTGCTCAGCTAAAGCTGCGTATGTTTCAATGTTAAATGGGTTGGAATTCGGTCTTATTTGCTTATGTGATTTTATGCATGCCAGTATATGTGTGGCCTGAGGCTGTCCGTTAAGCAGAGGAGATAAAAGTTTACAGCTTCTTCGCCTTTTGGCTAAGATCAAGTGTTCTCTGGTCTGGTTTTGGGGTTTGACTGGGTTTGAGAAGGAGCATAGACATCATTTTTCATCGACCTGGCTCGTTTCCTGCCTCGGCGCAGTGTACTCTTTGCATTGTGTTTCTGTGGCGGTGAAAATGCGATTCCGCAAGATTCGTAGGCGGAAGATTACGCGTTCTACGAGCAAGGGAAAGCTGTTTTTCAGACAAACGTTTTTCTGCAGATGAATGGGGCAGTTTTCTTTGACATTTTTCACGTTTGGGGTCGACTATGATATGAAAAGTGCTTGGTCACTTTAAAATGAATAAATTCATAAGAAACAAAGGAAACTCATAAAAAATATGAATTTTCATATGAAATATGATTTTTTTCATCAAAGTTCAAAAATTCATAAGAAACATGGAAAAAGTGATATTCCCTAAAAATTCACTTAACAAAGTCTACTTTCATCTCTTTTCATCGAACTGGCTCGTTTCCTGCCTCAGCGCGGTGTGCTCTCTGCATTGTGCTTCTCTGGCGCTGAAAATGCGATTCCGCAAGTCTCAGCGCTCTACGAGCAAGGGAAAGCGGTTTTTCAGACAAACGAATGTGTGCAGCTGAATGGGGCAGTTTTCTTTGACTTTTTTCACATGTTTGGGGTCGACTATGATATGAAAAGTGCTTGTTCACTTTAAAATGCAACAATTTATTTTTAACACAGGAAAGTCATAAAAAATATGAATTTTCATATGAAATATGATTTTTTTCATCAGAGTTTAAAAATTCATGAAAACATGGAAAACATGATATTCCATGAAAATTCACTTAACAAAGACAACTTTCATCATTTTTCATCGAACTGGCTCGTTTCCTGCCTCAGCGCGGTGTGCTCTCTGCATTGTGCTTCTCTGGCGCTGAAAATGCGATTCCGCAAGTCTCAGCGCTCTACGAGCAAGGGAAAGCGGTTTTTCAGGCAATCGCTTTTTTGCAGCTGAATGGGGCAGTTTTCTTTGACTTTTTTCACATGTTTGGGGTCGACTATGATATGAAAAGTGCTTGTTCACTTTAAAATGAAAAAATTCATAAAAAACAAATGAAAGTCATAAAAAATATGGATTTTCATATGAAATATGATTTTTTTCATCAAAGTTCAAAAATTCATAAGAAACTTGGAAAAAGTTAAATTCCATGAAAAATCACTTAACAAAGTCAACTTTCATCATTTTTCATCGAACTGGCTCGTTTCCTGCCTCAGCGCGGTGTGCTCTCTGCATTGTGCTTCTCTGGCGCTGAAAATGCGATTCCGCAAGTCTCCGCGCTCTACGAGCAAGGGAAAGCGGTTTTTCAGACAAACGAAGGTGAGCAGCTGAATGGGGCAGTTTTCTTTGACTTTTTTCACATGTTTGGGGTCGACTATGATATGAAAAGTGCTTGTTCACTTTAAAATGAAAAAATTCATAAGAAACAAAGGAAACTCATAAAAAATATAAATTTTCATATGAAATATGATTTTTTTCATCAAAGTTCAAAAATTCATAAGAAACATGGAAAAAGTTATATACCATGAAAATTCACTTAACAAAGTCATCTTTCATCATTTTTCATCGAACTGGCTCGTTTCCTGCTTCGGCGCGGTGTGCTCTCTGCATTGTGCTTCTCTGGCGCTGAAAATGCGATTCCGCAAGTCTCAGCGCTCTACGAGCAAGGGAAAGCGGTTTTTCAGACAAACGAATGTGTGCAGCTGAACTGGGCAGTTTTCTTTGACTTTTTTCACATGTTTGGGGTCGACTATGATATGAAAAGTGCTTGGTCACTTTAAAATGAAAAAATTCATAAGAAACAAAGGAAACTCATAAAAAATATAAATTTTCATATGAAATATGATTTTTTTCATCAAAGTTCAAAAAGTCATAATAAACATGGAAAAAGTTATATACCATGAAAATTCACTTAACAAAGTCATCTTTCATCATTTTTCATCGAACTGGCTCGTTTCCTGCTTCGGCGCGGTGTGCTCTCTGCATTGTGCTTCTCTGGCGCTGAAAATGCGATTCCGCAAGTCTCAGCGCTCTACGAGCAAGGGAAAGCGGTTTTTCAGACAAACGAATGTGTGCAGCTGAACTGGGCAGTTTTCTTTGACTTTTTTCACATGTTTGGGGTCGACTATGATATGAAAAGTGCTTGGTCACTTTAAAATGAAAAAATTCATAAGAAACAAAGGAAACTCATAAAAAATATAAATTTTCATATGAAATATGATTTTTTTCATCAAAGTTCAAAAATTCATAAGAAACATGGAAAAAGTTATATACCATGAAAATTCACTTAACAAAGTCATCTTTCATCATTTTTCATCGAACTGGCTCGTTTCCTGCTTCGGCGCGGTGTGCTCTCTGCATTGTGCTTCTCTGGCGCTGAAAATGCGATTCCGCAAGTCTCAGCGCTCTACGAGCAAGGGAAAGCGGTTTTTCAGACAAACGAATGTGTGCAGCTGAACTGGGCAGTTTTCTTTGACTTTTTTCACATGTTTGGGGTCGACTATGATATGAAAAGTGCTTGTTCACTTTAAAATGAAAAAATTCATAAGAAACAAATGAAAGTCATAAAAAATATGGATTTTCATATGAAATATGATTTTTTTCATCAAAGTTCAAAAATTCATAAGAAACTTGGAAAAAGTTAAATTCCATGAAAAATCACTTAACAAAGTCAACTTTCATCATTTTTCATCGAACTGGCTCGTTTCCTGCCTCAGCGCGGTGTGCTCTCTGCATTGTGCTTCTCTGGCGCTGAAAATGCGATTCCGCAAGTCTCCGCGCTCTACGAGCAAGAGAAAGCGGTTTTTCAGACAAACGAATGTGTGCAGCTGAACTGGGCAGTTTTCTTTGACATTTTTCACATGTTTGGGGTCGACTATGATATGAAAAGTGCTTGGTCACTTTAAAATGAAAAAATTCATAAGAAACAAAGGAAACTCATAAAAAATATAAATTTTCATATGAAATATGATTTTTTTCATCAAAGTTCAAAAATTCATAAGAAACATGGAAAAAGTTATATACCATGAAAATTCACTTAACAAAGTCATCTTTCATCATTTTTCATCGAACTGGCTCGTTTCCTGCCTCAGCGCGGTGTGCTCTCTGCATTGTGCTTCTCTGGCGCTGAAAATGCGATTCCGCAAGTCTCAGCGCTCTACGAGCAAGGGAAAGCGGTTTTTCAGACAAACGAATGTGTGCAGCTGAACTGGGCAGTTTTCTTTGACTTTTTTCACATGTTTGGGGTCGACTATGATATGAAAAGTGCTTGGTCACTTTAAAATGAAAAAATTCATAAGAAACAAAGGAAACTCATAAAAAATATAAATTTTCATATGAAATATGATTTTTTTCATCAAAGTTCAAAAAGTCATAATAAACATGGAAAAAGTTATATACCATGAAAATTCACTTAACAAAGTCATCTTTCATCATTTTTCATCGAACTGGCTCGTTTCCTGCTTCGGCGCGGTGTGCTCTCTGCATTGTGCTTCTCTGGCGCTGAAAATGCGATTCCGCAAGTCTCAGCGCTCTACGAGCAAGGGAAAGCGGTTTTTCAGACAAACGAATGTGTGCAGCTGAACTGGGCAGTTTTCTTTGACTTTTTTCACATGTTTGGGGTCGACTATGATATGAAAAGTGCTTGGTCACTTTAAAATGAAAAAATTCATAAGAAACAAAGGAAACTCATAAAAAATATAAATTTTCATATGAAATATGATTTTTTTCATCAAAGTTCAAAAATTCATAAGAAACATGGAAAAAGTTATATACCATGAAAATTCACTTAACAAAGTCATCTTTCATCATTTTTCATCGAACTGGCTCGTTTCCTGCTTCGGCGCGGTGTGCTCTCTGCATTGTGCTTCTCTGGCGCTGAAAATGCGATTCCGCAAGTCTCAGCGCTCTACGAGCAAGGGAAAGCGGTTTTTCAGACAAACGAATGTGTGCAGCTGAACTGGGCAGTTTTCTTTGACTTTTTTCACATGTTTGGGGTCGACTATGATATGAAAAGTGCTTGGTCACTTTAAAATGAAAAAATTCATAAGAAACAAAGGAAACTCATAAAAAATATAAATTTTCATATGAAATATGATTTTTTTCATCAAAGTTCAAAAATTCATAAGAAACATGGAAAAAGTTATATACCATGAAAATTCACTTAACAAAGTCATCTTTCATCATTTTTCATCGAACTGGCTCGTTTCCTGCTTCGGCGCGGTGTGCTCTCTGCATTGTGCTTCTCTGGCGCTGAAAATGCGATTCCGCAAGTCTCAGCGCTCTACGAGCAAGGGAAAGCGGTTTTTCAGACAAACGAATGTGTGCAGCTGAACTGGGCAGTTTTCTTTGACTTTTTTCACATGTTTGGGGTCGACTATGATATGAAAAGTGCTTGTTCACTTTAAAATGAAAAAATTCATAAGAAACATATGAAAGTCATGAAAAATATGGATTTTCATATGAAATATGATTTTTTTCATCAAATTTCAAAAATTCATAAGAAACTTGGAAAAAGTTAAATTCCATGAGAAATCACTTAACAAAGTCAACTTTCATCATTTTTCATCGAACTGGCTCGTTTCCTGCCTCAGCGCGGTGTGCTCTCTGCATTGTGCTTCTCTGGCGCTGAAAATGCGATTCCGCAAGTCTCCGCGCTCTACGAGCAAGAGAAAGCGGTTTTTCAGACAAACGAATGTGTGCAGCTGAACTGGGCAGTTTTCTTTGACTTTTTTCACATGTTTGGGGTCGACTATGATATGAAAAGTGCTTGGTCACTTTAAAATGAAAAAATTCATAAGAAACAAAGGAAACTCATAAAAAATATAAATTTTCATATGAAATATGATTTTTTTCATCAAAGTTCAAAAATTCATAAGAAACATGGAAAAAGTTATATACCATGAAAATTCACTTAACAAAGTCATCTTTCATCATTTTTCATCGAACTGGCTCGTTTCCTGCTTCGGCGCGGTGTGCTCTCTGCATTGTGCTTCTCTGGCGCTGAAAATGCGATTCCGCAAGTCTCAGCGCTCTACGAGCAAGGGAAAGCGGTTTTTCAGACAAACGAATGTGTGCAGCTGAACTGGGCAGTTTTCTTTGACTTTTTTCACATGTTTGGGGTCGACTATGATATGAAAAGTGCTTGGTCACTTTAAAATGAAAAAATTCATAAGAAACAAAGGAAACTCATAAAAAATATAAATTTTCATATGAAATATGATTTTTTTCATCAAAGTTCAAAAATTCATAAGAAACATGGAAAAAGTTATATACCATGAAAATTCACTTAACAAAGTCAACTTTCATCATTTTTCATCGAACTGGCTCGTTTCCTGCCTCAGCGCGGTGTGCTCTCTGCATTGTGCTTCTCTGGCGCTGAAAATGCGATTCCGCAAGTCTCCGCGCTCTACGAGCAAGAGAAAGCGGTTTTTCAGACAAACGAATGTGTGCAGCTGAACTGGGCAGTTTTCTTTGACTTTTTTCACATGTTTGGGGTCGACTATGATATGAAAAGTGCTTGGTCACTTTAAAATGAAAAAATTCATAAGAAACAAAGGAAACTCATAAAAAATATAAATTTTCATATGAAATATGATTTTTTTCATCAAAGTTCAAAAATTCATAAGAAACATGGAAAAAGTTATATACCATGAAAATTCACTTAACAAAGTCATCTTTCATCATTTTTCATCGAACTGGCTCGTTTCCTGCTTCGGCGCGGTGTGCTCTCTGCATTGTGCTTCTCTGGCGCTGAAAATGCGATTCCGCAAGTCTCAGCGCTCTACGAGCAAGGGAAAGCGGTTTTTCAGACAAACGAATGTGTGCAGCTGAACTGGGCAGTTTTCTTTGACTTTTTTCACATGTTTGGGGTCGACTATGATATGAAAAGTGCTTGGTCACTTTAAAATGAAAAAATTCATAAGAAACAAAGGAAACTCATAAAAAATATAAATTTTCATATGAAATATGATTTTTTTCATCAAAGTTCAAAAATTCATAAGAAACATGGAAAAAGTTATATACCATGAAAATTCACTTAACAAAGTCATCTTTCATCATTTTTCATCGAACTGGCTCGTTTCCTGCCTCAGCGCGGTGTGCTCTCTGCATTGTGCTTCTCTGGCGCTGAAAATGCGATTCCGCAAGTCTCCGCGCTCTACGAGCAAGGGAAAGCGGTTTTTCAGACAAACGAATGTGTGCAGCTGAACTGGGCAGTTTTCTTTGACTTTTTTCACATGTTTGGGGTCGACTATGATATGAAAAGTGCTTGTTCACGTTAAAATGAAAAAATTCATAAGAAACAAAGGAAACTCATAAAAAATATAAATTTTCATATGAAATATGATTTTTTTCATCAAAGTTCAAAAATTCATAAGAAACATGGAAAAAGTTATATACCATGAAAATTCACTTAACAAAGTCAACTTTCATCATTTTTCATCGAACTGGCTCGTTTCCTGCCTCAGCGCGGTGTGCTCTCTGCATTGTGCTTCTCTGGCGCTGAAAATGCGATTCCGCAAGTCTCCGCGCTCTACGAGCAAGGGAAAGCGGTTTTTCAGACAAACGAATGTGTGCAGCTGAACTGGGCAGTTTTCTTTGACTTTTTTCACATGTTTGGGGTCGACTATGATATGAAAAGTGCTTGGTCACTTTAAAATGAAAAAATTCATAAGAAACAAAGGAAACTCATAAAAAATATAAATTTTCATATGAAATATGATTTTTTTCATCAAAGTTCAAAAATTCATAAGAAACATGGAAAAAGTTATATACCATGAAAATTCACTTAACAAAGTCATCTTTCATCATTTTTCATCGAACTGGCTCGTTTCCTGCCTCAGCGCGGTGTGCTCTCTGCATTGTGCTTCTCTGGCGCTGAAAATGCGATTCCGCAAGTCTCAGCGCTCTACGAGCAAGGGAAAGCGGTTTTTCAGACAAACGAATGTGTGCAGCTGAACTGGGCAGTTTTCTTTGACTTTTTTCACATGTTTGGGGTCGACTATGATATGAAAAGTGCTTGGTCACTTTAAAATGAAAAAATTCATAAGAAACAAAGGAAACTCATAAAAAATATAAATTTTCATATGAAATATGATTTTTTTCATCAAAGTTCAAAAATTCATAAGAAACTTGGAAAAAGTTAAATTCCATGAAAAATCACTTAACAAAGTCAACTTTCATCATTTTTCATCGAACTGGCTCTTTTCCTGCCTCAGCGCGGTGTGCTCTCTGCATTGTGCTTCTCTGGCGCTGAAAATGCGATTCCGCAAGTCTCAACGCTCTACGAGCAAGGGAAAGCGGTTTTTCAGACAAACGAATGTGTGCAGCTGAACTGGGCAGTTTTCTTTGACTTTTTTCACATGTTTGGGGTCGACTATGATATGAAAAGTGCTTGTTCACTTTAAAATGAAAAAATTCATAAGAAACAAATGAAAGTCATAAAAAATATGGATTTTCATATGAAATATGATTTTTTTCATCAAATTTCAAAAATTCATAAGAAACTTGGAAAAAGTTAAATTCCATGAAAAATCACTTAACAAAGTCAACTTTCATCATTTTTCATCGAACTGGCTCTTTTCCTGCCTCAGCGCGGTGTGCTCTCTGCATTGTGCTTCTCTGGCGCTGAAAATGCGATTCCGCAAGTCTCAGCGCTCTACGAGCAAGAGAAAGCGGTTTTTCAGACAAACGAATGTGTGCAGCTGAACTGGGCAGTTTTCTTTGACTTTTTTCACATGTTTGGGGTCGACTATGATATGAAAAGTGCTTGGTCACTTTAAAATGAAAAAATTCATAAGAAACAAAGGAAACTCATAAAAAATATAAATTTTCATATGAAATATGATTTTTTTCATCAAAGTTCAAAAATTCATAAGAAACATGGAAAAAGTTATATACCATGAAAATTCACTTAACAAAGTCATCTTTCATCATTTTTCATCGAACTGGCTCGTTTCCTGCCTCAGCGCGGTGTGCTCTCTGCATTGTGCTTCTCTGGCGCTGAAAATGCGATTCCGCAAGTCTCAGCGCTCTACGAGCAAGGGAAAGCGGTTTTTCAGACAAACGAATGTGTGCAGCTGAACTGGGCAGTTTTCTTTGACTTTTTTCACATGTTTGGGGTCGACTATGATATGAAAAGTGCTTGGTCACTTTAAAATGAAAAAATTCATAAGAAACAAAGGAAACTCATAAAAAATATAAATTTTCATATGAAATATGATTTTTTTCATCAAAGTTCAAAAATTCATAAGAAACATGGAAAAAGTTATATACCATGAAAATTCACTTAACAAAGTCATCTTTCATCATTTTTCATCGAACTGGCTCGTTTCCTGCTTCGGCGCGGTGTGCTCTCTGCATTGTGCTTCTCTGGCGCTGAAAATGCGATTCCGCAAGTCTCAGCGCTCTACGAGCAAGGGAAAGCGGTTTTTCAGACAAACGAATGTGTGCAGCTGAACTGGGCAGTTTTCTTTGACTTTTTTCACATGTTTGGGGTCGACTATGATATGAAAAGTGCTTGGTCACTTTAAAATGAAAAAATTCATAAGAAACAAATGAAAGTCATAAAAAATATGGATTTTCATATGAAATATGATTTTTTTCATCAAAGTTCAAAAATTCATAAGAAACATGGAAAAAGTTATATACCATGAAAATTCACTTAACAAAGTCATCTTTCATCATTTTTCATCGAACTGGCTCGTTTCCTGCCTCAGCGCGGTGTGCTCTCTGCATTGTGCTTCTCTGGCGCTGAAAATGCGATTCCGCAAGTCTCAGCGCTCTACGAGCAAGGCAAAGCGGTTTTTCAGACAAACGAAAGTGAGCAGCTGAATGGGGCAGTTTTCTTTGACTTTTTTCACATGTTTGGGGTCGACTATGATATGAAAAGTGCTTGGTCACTTTAAAATGAAAAAATTCATAAGAAACAAAGGAAACTCATAAAAAATATAAATTTTCATATGAAATATGATTTTTTTCATCAAAGTTCAAAAAGTCATAATAAACATGGAAAAAGTTATATACCATGAAAATTCACTTAACAAAGTCATCTTTCATCATTTTTCATCGAACTGGCTCGTTTCCTGCTTCGGCGCGGTGTGCTCTCTGCATTGTGCTTCTCTGGCGCTGAAAATGCGATTCCGCAAGTCTCAGCGCTCTACGAGCAAGGGAAAGCGGTTTTTCAGACAAACGAATGTGTGCAGCTGAACTGGGCAGTTTTCTTTGACTTTTTTCACATGTTTGGGGTCGACTATGATATGAAAAGTGCTTGGTCACTTTAAAATGAAAAAATTCATAAGAAACAAAGGAAACTCATAAAAAATATAAATTTTCATATGAAATATGATTTTTTTCATCAAAGTTCAAAAATTCATAAGAAACATGGAAAAAGTTATATACCATGAAAATTCACTTAACAAAGTCATCTTTCATCATTTTTCATCGAACTGGCTCGTTTCCTGCTTCGGCGCGGGTGTGCTCTCTGCATTGTGCTTCTCTGGCGCTGAAAATGCGATTCCGCAAGTCTCAGCGCTCTACGAGCAAGGGAAAGCGGTTTTTCAGACAAACGAATGTGTGCAGCTGAACTGGGCAGTTTTCTTTGACTTTTTTCACATGTTTGGGGTCGACTATGATATGAAAAGTGCTTGTTCACTTTAAAATGAAAAAATTCATAAGAAACATATGAAAGTCATGAAAAATATGGATTTTCATATGAAATATGATTTTTTTCATCAAATTTCAAAAATTCATAAGAAACTTGGAAAAAGTTAAATTCCATGAGAAATCACTTAACAAAGTCATCTTTCATCATTTTTCATCGAACTGGCTCGTTTCCTGCCTCAGCGCGGTGTGCTCTCTGCATTGTGCTTCTCTGGCGCTGAAAATGCGATTCCGCAAGTCTCCGCGCTCTACGAGCAAGGGAAAGCGGTTTTTCAGACAAACGAATGTGTGCAGCTGAACTGGGCAGTTTTCTTTGACTTTTTTCACATGTTTGGGGTCGACTATGATATGAAAAGTGCTTGGTCACTTTAAAATGAAAAAATTCATAAGAAACAAAGGAAACTCATAAAAAATATAAATTTTCATATGAAATATGATTTTTTTCATCAAAGTTCAAAAATTCATAAGAAACATGGAAAAAGTTATATACCATGAAAATTCACTTAACAAAGTCATCTTTCATCATTTTTCATCGAACTGGCTCGTTTCCTGCTTCGGCGCGGTGTGCTCTCTGCATTGTGCTTCTCTGGCGCTGAAAATGCGATTCCGCAAGTCTCAGCGCTCTACGAGCAAGGGAAAGCGGTTTTTCAGACAAACGAATGTGTGCAGCTGAACTGGGCAGTTTTCTTTGACTTTTTTCACATGTTTGGGGTCGACTATGATATGAAAAGTGCTTGTTCACTTTAAAATGAAAAAATTCATAAGAAACAAATGAAAGTCATAAAAAATATGGATTTTCATATGAAATATGATTTTTTTCATCAAAGTTCAAAAATTCATAAGAAACTTGGAAAAAGTTAAATTCCATGAAAATCACTTAACAAAGTCAACTTTCATCATTTTTCATCGAACTGGCTCGTTTCCTGCCTCAGCGCGGTGTGCTCTCTGCATTGTGCTTCTCTGGCGCTGAAAATGCGATTCCGCAAGTCTCCGCGCTCTACGAGCAAGAGAAAGCGGTTTTTCAGACAAACGAATGTGTGCAGCTGAACTGGGCAGTTTTCTTTGACTTTTTTCACATGTTTGGGGTCGACTATGATATGAAAAGTGCTTGGTCACTTTAAAATGAAAAAATTCATAAGAAACAAAGGAAACTCATAAAAAATATAAATTTTCATATGAAATATGATTTTTTTCATCAAAGTTCAAAAATTCATAAGAAACATGGAAAAAGTTATATACCATGAAAATTCACTTAACAAAGTCATCTTTCATCATTTTTCATCGAACTGGCTCGTTTCCTGCTTCGGCGCGGTGTGCTCTCTGCATTGTGCTTCTCTGGCGCTGAAAATGCGATTCCGCAAGTCTCAGCGCTCTACGAGCAAGGGAAAGCGGTTTTTCAGACAAACGAATGTGTGCAGCTGAACTGGGCAGTTTTCTTTGACTTTTTTCACATGTTTGGGGTCGACTATGATATGAAAAGTGCTTGGTCACTTTAAAATGAAAAAATTCATAAGAAACAAAGGAAACTCATAAAAAATATAAATTTTCATATGAAATATGATTTTTTTCATCAAAGTTCAAAAATTCATAAGAAACATGGAAAAAGTTATATACCATGAAAATTCACTTAACAAAGTCATCTTTCATCATTTTTCATCGAACTGGCTCGTTTCCTGCCTCAGCGCGGTGTGCTCTCTGCATTGTGCTTCTCTGGCGCTGAAAATGCGATTCCGCAAGTCTCCGCGCTCTACGAGCAAGAGAAAGCGGTTTTTCAGACAAACGAATGTGTGCAGCTGAACTGGGCAGTTTTCTTTGACTTTTTTCACATGTTTGGGGTCGACTATGATATGAAAAGTGCTTGGTCACTTTAAAATGAAAAAATTCATAAGAAACAAAGGAAACTCATAAAAAATATAAATTTTCATATGAAATATGATTTTTTTCATCAAAGTTCAAAAATTCATAAGAAACATGGAAAAAGTTATATACCATGAAAATTCACTTAACAAAGTCATCTTTCATCATTTTTCATCGAACTGGCTCGTTTCCTGCTTCGGCGCGGTGTGCTCTCTGCATTGTGCTTCTCTGGCGCTGAAAATGCGATTCCGCAAGTCTCAGCGCTCTACGAGCAAGGGAAAGCGGTTTTTCAGACAAACGAATGTGTGCAGCTGAACTGGGCAGTTTTCTTTGACTTTTTTCACATGTTTGGGGTCGACTATGATATGAAAAGTGCTTGTTCACTTTAAAATGAAAAAATTCATAAGAAACAAAGGAAACTCATAAAAAATATAAATTTTCATATGAAATATGATTTTTTTCATCAAAGTTCAAAAATTCATAAGAAACTTGGAAAAAGTTAAATTCCATGAAAAATCACTTAACAAAGTCAACTTTCATCATTTTTCATCGAACTGGCTCGTTTCCTGCCTCAGCGCGGTGTGCTCTCTGCATTGTGCTTCTCTGGCGCTGAAAATGCGATTCCGCAAGTCTCAGCGCTCTACGAGCAAGGGAAAGCGGTTTTTCAGACAAACGAATGTGTGCAGCTGAACTGGGCAGTTTTCTTTGACTTTTTTCACATGTTTGGGGTCCACTATGATATGAAAAGTGCTTGTTCACTTTAAAATGCAAAAATTCATAAGAAACAAATGAAAGTCATAAAAAATATGGATTTTCATATGATTTTTTTCATCAAAGTTCAAAAATTCATAAGAAACATGGAAAAAGTTAAATTCCATGAAAAATCACTTAACAAAGTCAACTTTCATCATTTTTCATCGAACTGGCTCGTTTCCTGCCTCAGCGCGGTGTGCTCTCTGCATTGTGCTTCTCTGGCGCTGAAAATGCGATTCCGCAAGTCTCCGCGCTCTACGAGCAAGAGAAAGCGGTTTTTCAGACAAACGAATGTGTGCAGCTGAACTGGGCAGTTTTCTTTGACTTTTTTCACATGTTTGGGGTCGACTATGATATGAAAAGTGCTTGGTCACTTTAAAATGAAAAAATTCATAAGAAACAAAGGAAACTCATAAAAAATATAAATTTTCATATGAAATATGATTTTTTTCATCAAAGTTCAAAAATTCATAAGAAACATGGAAAAAGTTATATACCATGAAAATTCACTTAACAAAGTCATCTTTCATCATTTTTCATCGAACTGGCTCGTTTCCTGCCTCAGCGCGGTGTGCTCTCTGCATTGTGCTTCTCTGGCGCTGAAAATGCGATTCCGCAAGTCTCAGCGCTCTACGAGCAAGGGAAAGCGGTTTTTCAGACAAACGAATGTGTGCAGCTGAACTGGGCAGTTTTCTTTGACTTTTTTCACATGTTTGGGGTCGACTATGATATGAAAAGTGCTTGGTCACTTTAAAATGAAAAAATTCATAAGAAACAAATGAAAGTCATAAAAAATATGGATTTTCATATGAAATATGATTTTTTTCATCAAAGTTCAAAAATTCATAAGAAACTTGGAAAAAGTTAAATTCCATGAAAAATCACTTAACAAAGTCAACTTTCATCATTTTTCATCGAACTGGCTCGTTTCCTGCCTCAGCGCGGTGTGCTCTCTGCATTGTGCTTCTCTGGCGCTGAAAATGCGATTCCGCAAGTCTCAGCGCTCTACGAGCAAGAGAAAGCGGTTTTTCAGACAAACGAATGTGTGCAGCTGAACTGGGCAGTTTTCTTTGACTTTTTTCACATGTTTGGGGTCGACTATGATATGAAAAGTGCTTGGTCACTTTAAAATGAAAAAATTCATAAGAAACAAAGGAAACTCATAAAAAATATAAATTTTCATATGAAATATGATTTTTTTCATCAAAGTTCAAAAATTCATAAGAAACATGGAAAAAGTTATATACCATGAAAATTCACTTAACAAAGTCATCTTTCATCATTTTTCATCGAACTGGCTCGTTTCCTGCTTCGGCGCGGTGTGCTCTCTGCATTGTGCTTCTCTGGCGCTGAAAATGCGATTCCGCAAGTCTCAGCGCTCTACGAGCAAGGGAAAGCGGTTTTTCAGACAAACGAATGTGTGCAGCTGAACTGGGCAGTTTTCTTTGACTTTTTTCACATGTTTGGGGTCGACTATGATATGAAAAGTGCTTGGTCACTTTAAAATGAAAAAATTCATAAGAAACAAAGGAAACTCATAAAAAATATAAATTTTCATATGAAATATGATTTTTTTCATCAAAGTTCAAAAAGTCATAATAAACATGGAAAAAGTTATATACCATGAAAATTCACTTAACAAAGTCATCTTTCATCATTTTTCATCGAACTGGCTCGTTTCCTGCTTCGGCGCGGTGTGCTCTCTGCATTGTGCTTCTCTGGCGCTGAAAATGCGATTCCGCAAGTCTCAGCGCTCTACGAGCAAGGGAAAGCGGTTTTTCAGACAAACGAATGTGTGCAGCTGAACTGGGCAGTTTTCTTTGACTTTTTTCACATGTTTGGGGTCGACTATGATATGAAAAGTGCTTGGTCACTTTAAAATGAAAAAATTCATAAGAAACAAAGGAAACTCATAAAAAATATAAATTTTCATATGAAATATGATTTTTTTCATCAAAGTTCAAAAATTCATAAGAAACATGGAAAAAGTTATATACCATGAAAATTCACTTAACAAAGTCATCTTTCATCATTTTTCATCGAACTGGCTCGTTTCCTGCTTCGGCGCGGTGTGCTCTCTGCATTGTGCTTCTCTGGCGCTGAAAATGCGATTCCGCAAGTCTCAGCGCTCTACGAGCAAGGGAAAGCGGTTTTTCAGACAAACGAATGTGTGCAGCTGAACTGGGCAGTTTTCTTTGACTTTTTTCACATGTTTGGGGTCGACTATGATATGAAAAGTGCTTGTTCACTTTAAAATGAAAAAATTCATAAGAAACAAATGAAAGTCATAAAAAATATGGATTTTCATATGAAATATGATTTTTTTCATCAAAGTTCAAAAATTCATAAGAAACTTGGAAAAAGTTAAATTCCATGAAAATCACTTAACAAAGTCAACTTTCATCATTTTTCATCGAACTGGCTCGTTTCCTGCCTCAGCGCGGTGTGCTCTCTGCATTGTGCTTCTCTGGCGCTGAAAATGCGATTCCGCAAGTCTCAGCGCTCTACGAGCAAGGGAAAGCGGTTTTTCAGACAAACGAATGTGTGCAGCTGAACTGGGCAGTTTTCTTTGACTTTTTTCACATGTTTGGGGTCGACTATGATATGAAAAGTGCTTGGTCACTTTAAAATGAAAAAATTCATAAGAAACAAAGGAAACTCATAAAAAATATAAATTTTCATATGAAATATGATTTTTTTCATCAAAGTTCAAAAATTCATAAGAAACATGGAAAAAGTTATATACCATGAAAATTCACTTAACAAAGTCATCTTTCATCATTTTTCATCGAACTGGCTCGTTTCCTGCTTCGGCGCGGTGTGCTCTCTGCATTGTGCTTCTCTGGCGCTGAAAATGCGATTCCGCAAGTCTCAGCGCTCTACGAGCAAGGGAAAGCGGTTTTTCAGACAAACGAATGTGTGCAGCTGAACTGGGCAGTTTTCTTTGACTTTTTTCACATGTTTGGGGTCGACTATGATATGAAAAGTGCTTGGTCACTTTAAAATGAAAAAATTCATAAGAAACAAAGGAAACTCATAAAAAATATAAATTTTCATATGAAATATGATTTTTTTCATCAAAGTTCAAAAATTCATAAGAAACATGGAAAAAGTTATATACCATGAAAATTCACTTAACAAAGTCATCTTTCATCATTTTTCATCGAACTGGCTCGTTTCCTGCTTCGGCGCGGTGTGCTCTCTGCATTGTGCTTCTCTGGCGCTGAAAATGCGATTCCGCAAGTCTCAGCGCTCTACGAGCAAGGGAAAGCGGTTTTTCAGACAAACGAATGTGTGCAGCTGAACTGGGCAGTTTTCTTTGACTTTTTTCACATGTTTGGGGTCGACTATGATATGAAAAGTGCTTGTTCACTTTAAAATGAAAAAATTCATAAGAAACAAATGAAAGTCATAAAAAATATGGATTTTCATATGAAATATGATTTTTTTCATCAAAGTTCAAAAATTCATAAGAAACTTGGAAAAAGTTAAATTCCATGAAAAATCACTTAACAAAGTCAACTTTCATCATTTTTCATCGAACTGGCTCGTTTCCTGCCTCAGCGCGGTGTGCTCTCTGCATTGTGCTTCTCTGGCGCTGAAAATGCGATTCCGCAAGTCTCCGCGCTCTACGAGCAAGAGAAAGCGGTTTTTCAGACAAACGAATGTGTGCAGCTGAACTGGGCAGTTTTCTTTGACTTTTTTCACATGTTTGGGGTCGACTATGATATGAAAAGTGCTTGGTCACTTTAAAATGAAAAAATTCATAAGAAACAAAGGAAACTCATAAAAAATATAAATTTTCATATGAAATATGATTTTTTTCATCAAAGTTCAAAAATTCATAAGAAACATGGAAAAAGTTATATACCATGAAAATTCACTTAACAAAGTCATCTTTCATCATTTTTCATCGAACTGGCTCGTTTCCTGCTTCGGCGCGGTGTGCTCTCTGCATTGTGCTTCTCTGGCGCTGAAAATGCGATTCCGCAAGTCTCAGCGCTCTACGAGCAAGGGAAAGCGGTTTTTCAGACAAACGAATGTGTGCAGCTGAACTGGGCAGTTTTCTTTGACTTTTTTCACATGTTTGGGGTCGACTATGATATGAAAAGTGCTTGGTCACTTTAAAATGAAAAAATTCATAAGAAACAAATGAAAGTCATAAAAAATATGGATTTTCATATGAAATATGATTTTTTTCATCAAAGTTCAAAAATTCATAAGAAACTTGGAAAAAGTTAAATTCCATGAAAAATCACTTAACAAAGTCAACTTTCATCATTTTTCATCGAACTGGCTCGTTTCCTGCCTCAGCGCGGTGTGCTCTCTGCATTGTGCTTCTCTGGCGCTGAAAATGCGATTCCGCAAGTCTCAGCGCTCTACGAGCAAGGGAAAGCGGTTTTTCAGACAAACGAATGTGTGCAGCTGAACTGGGCAGTTTTCTTTGACTTTTTTCACATGTTTGGGGTCGACTATGATATGAAAAGTGCTTGGTCACTTTAAAATGAAAAAATTCATAAGAAACAAAGGAAACTCATAAAAAATATAAATTTTCATATGAAATATGATTTTTTTCATCAAAGTTCAAAAATTCATAAGAAACATGGAAAAAGTTATATACCATGAAAATTCACTTAACAAAGTCATCTTTCATCATTTTTCATCGAACTGGCTCGTTTCCTGCCTCAGCGCGGTGTGCTCTCTGCATTGTGCTTCTCTGGCGCTGAAAATGCGATTCCGCAAGTCTCAGCGCTCTACGAGCAAGGGAAAGCGGTTTTTCAGACAAACGAATGTGTGCAGCTGAACTGGGCAGTTTTCTTTGACTTTTTTCACATGTTTGGGGTCGACTATGATATGAAAAGTGCTTGGTCACTTTAAAATGAAAAAATTCATAAGAAACAAAGGAAACTCATAAAAAATATAAATTTTCATATGAAATATGATTTTTTTCATCAAAGTTCAAAAATTCATAAGAAACTTGGAAAAAGTTAAATTCCATGAAAAATCACTTAACAAAGTCATCTTTCATCATTTTTCATCGAACTGGCTCTTTTCCTGCCTCAGCGCGGTGTGCTCTCTGCATTGTGCTTCTCTGGCGCTGAAAATGCGATTCCGCAAGTCTCAGCGCTCTACGAGCAAGGGAAAGCGGTTTTTCAGACAAACGAATGTGTGCAGCTGAACTGGGCAGTTTTCTTTGACTTTTTTCACATGTTTGGGGTCGACTATGATATGAAAAGTGCTTGGTCACTTTAAAATGAAAAAATTCATAAGAAACAAAGGAAACTCATAAAAAATATAAATTTTCATATGAAATATGATTTTTTTCATCAAAGTTCAAAAATTCATAAGAAACATGGAAAAAGTTATATACCATGAAAATTCACTTAACAAAGTCATCTTTCATCATTTTTCATCGAACTGGCTCGTTTCCTGCTTCGGCGCGGTGTGCTCTCTGCATTGTGCTTCTCTGGCGCTGAAAATGCGATTCCGCAAGTCTCAGCGCTCTACGAGCAAGGGAAAGCGGTTTTTCAGACAAACGAATGTGTGCAGCTGAACTGGGCAGTTTTCTTTGACTTTTTTCACATGTTTGGGGTCGACTATGATATGAAAAGTGCTTGTTCACTTTAAAATGAAAAAATTCATAAGAAACAAATGAAAGTCATAAAAAATATGGATTTTCATATGAAATATGATTTTTTTCATCAAAGTTCAAAAATTCATAAGAAACTTGGAAAAAGTTAAATTCCATGAAAAATCACTTAACAAAGTCAACTTTCATCATTTTTCATCGAACTGGCTCGTTTCCTGCCTCAGCGCGGTGTGCTCTCTGCATTGTGCTTCTCTGGCGCTGAAAATGCGATTCCGCAAGTCTCCGCGCTCTACGAGCAAGAGAAAGCGGTTTTTCAGACAAACGAATGTGTGCAGCTGAACTGGGCAGTTTTCTTTGACTTTTTTCACATGTTTGGGGTCGACTATGATATGAAAAGTGCTTGGTCACTTTAAAATGAAAAAATTCATAAGAAACAAAGGAAACTCATAAAAAATATAAATTTTCATATGAAATATGATTTTTTTCATCAAAGTTCAAAAATTCATAAGAAACATGGAAAAAGTTATATACCATGAAAATTCACTTAACAAAGTCATCTTTCATCATTTTTCATCGAACTGGCTCGTTTCCTGCCTCAGCGCGGTGTGCTCTCTGCATTGTGCTTCTCTGGCGCTGAAAATGCGATTCCGCAAGTCTCAGCGCTCTACGAGCAAGGCAAAGCGGTTTTTCAGACAAACGAATGTGTGCAGCTGAACTGGGCAGTTTTCTTTGACTTTTTTCACATGTTTGGGGTCGACTATGATATGAAAAGTGCTTGGTCACTTTAAAATGAAAAAATTCATAAGAAACAAAGGAAACTCATAAAAAATATGGATTTTCATATGGAATATGATTTTTTTCATCAAAGTTCAAAAATTCATAAGAAACTTGGAAAAAGTTATATACCATGAAAAATCACTTAACAAAGTCAACTTTCATCATTTTTCATCGAACTGGCTCGTTTCCTGCCTCAGCGCGGTGTGCTCTCTGCATTGTGCTTCTCTGGCGCTGAAAATGCGATTCCGCAAGTCTCAGCGCTCTACGAGCAAGGGAAAGCGGTTTTTCAGACAAACGAATGTGTGCAGCTGAACTGGGCAGTTTTCTTTGACATTTTTCACATGTTTGGGGTCGACTATGATATGAAAAGTGCTTGGTCACTTTAAAATGAAAAAATTCATAAGAAACAAAGGAAACTCATAAAAAATATAAATTTTCATATGAAATATGATTTTTTTCATCAAAGTTCAAAAATTCATAAGAAACATGGAAAAAGTTATATACCATGAAAATTCACTTAACAAAGTCATCTTTCATCATTTTTCATCGAACTGGCTCGTTTCCTGCTTCGGCGCGGTGTGCTCTCTGCATTGTGCTTCTCTGGCGCTGAAAATGCGATTCCGCAAGTCTCAGCGCTCTACGAGCAAGGCAAAGCGGTTTTTCAGGCAATCGCTTTTTTGCAGCTGATTGGGCCAGTTATCTTTGACTTTTTTCACATGTTTGGGGTCGACTATGATATGAAAAGTGCTTGTTCAATTTAAAATGCAAAAATTCATATTAAACACAGGAAAGTCATAAAAAATATGAATTTTCATATGAAATATGATTTTATTCATCAAAGTTCAAAAATACATAAGAAACTTGGAAAAAGTTATATTCCATGAAAATTCACTTAACAAAGTCAACTTTCATCATTTTTCATCGAACTGGCTCGTTTCCTGCTTCAGCGCGGTGTGCTCTCTGCATTGTGCTTCTCTGGCGCTGAAAATGCGATTCCGCAAGTCTCAGCGCTCTACGAGCAAGGGAAAGCGGTTTTTCAGACAAACGAATGTGTGCAGCTGAACTGGGCAGTTTTCTTTGACTTTTTTCACATGTTTGGGGTCGACTATGATATGAAAAGTGCTTGTTCACTTTAAAATGAAAAAATTCATAAGAAACAAATGAAAGTCATAAAAAATATGGATTTTCATATGAAATATGATTTTTTTCATCAAAGTTCAAAAATTCATAAGAAACTTGGAAAAAGTTAAATTCCATGAAAAATCACTTAACAAAGTCAACTTTCATCATTTTTCATCGAACTGGCTCGTTTCCTGCCTCAGCGCGGTGTGCTCTCTGCATTGTGCTTCTCTGGCGCTGAAAATGCGATTCCGCAAGTCTCCGCGCTCTACGAGCAAGAGAAAGCGGTTTTTCAGACAAACGAATGTGTGCAGCTGAACTGGGCAGTTTTCTTTGACATTTTTCACATGTTTGGGGTCGACTATGATATGAAAAGTGCTTGGTCACTTTAAAATGAAAAAATTCATAAGAAACAAAGGAAACTCATAAAAAATATAAATTTTCATATGAAATATGATTTTTTTCATCAAAGTTCAAAAATTCATAAGAAACATGGAAAAAGTTATATACCATGAAAATTCACTTAACAAAGTCATCTTTCATCATTTTTCATCGAACTGGCTCGTTTCCTGCTTCGGCGCGGTGTGCTCTCTGCATTGTGCTTCTCTGGCGCTGAAAATGCGATTCCGCAAATCTCAGCGCTCTACGAGCAAGGGAAAGCGGTTTTTCAGACAAACGAATGTGTGCAGCTGAATGGGGCAGTTTTCTTTGACTTTTTTCACATGTTTGGGGTCGACTATGATATGAAAAGTGCTTGGTCACTTTAAAATGAAAAAATTCATAAGAAACAAAGGAAACTCATAAAAAATATAAATTTTCATATGAAATATGATTTTTTTCATCAAAGTTCAAAAATACATAAGAAACTTGGAAAAAGTTATATTCCATGAAAATTCACTTAACAAAGTCAACTTTCATCATTTTTCATCGAACTGGCTCGTTTCCTGCTTCAGCGCGGTGTGCTCTCTGCATTGTGCTTCTCTGGCGCTGAAAATGCGATTCCGCAAGTCTCAGCGCTCTACGAGCAAGGGAAAGCGGTTTTTCAGACAAACGAATGTGTGCAGCTGAACTGGGCAGTTTTCTTTGACTTTTTTCACATGTTTGGGGTCGACTATGATATGAAAAGTGCTTGTTCACTTTAAAATGAAAAAATTCATATTAAACACAGGAAAGTCATAAAAAATATGAATTTTCATATGAAATATGATTTTTTTCATCAAAGTTCAAAAATACATAAGAAACTTGGAAAAAGTTATATTCCATGAAAATTCACTTAACAAAGTCAACTTTCATCATTTTTCATCGAACTGGCTCGTTTCCTGCTTCAGCGCGGTGTGCTCCCTGCATTGTGCTTCTCTGGCGCTGAAAATGCGATTCCGCAAGTCTCAGCGCTCTACGAGCAAGGGAAAGCGGTTTTTCAGACAAACGAATGTGTGCAGCTGAACTGGGCAGTTTTCTTTGACTTTTTTCACATGTTTGGGGTCGACTATGATATGAAAAGTGCTTGTTCACTTTAAAATGCAAAAATTCATATTAAACACTGGAAAGTCATAAAAAATATGAATTTTCATATGAAATATGATTTTTTTCATCAAAGTTCAAAAATTCATAAGAAACTTGGAAAAAGTTAAATTCCATGAAAAATCACTTAACAAAGTCAAATTTCATCATTTTTCTTCGAACTGGCTCGTTTCCTGCCTCAGCGCGGTGTGCTCTCTGCATTGTGCTTCTCTGGCGCTGAAAATGCGATTCCGCAAGTCTCAGCGCTCTACGAGCAAGAGAAAGCGGTTTTTCAGACAAACGAATGTGTGCAGCTGAACTGGGCAGTTTTCTTTGACTTTTTTCACATGTTTGGGGTCGACTATGATATGAAAAGTGCTTGGTCACTTTAAAATGAAAAAATTCATAAGAAACAAAGGAAACTCATAAAAAATATAAATTTTCATATGAAATGTGATTTTTTTCATCAAAGTTCAAAATTCATAAGAAACATGGAAAAAGTTATATACCATGAAAATTCACTTAACAAAGTCATCTTTCATCATTTTTCATCGAACTGGCTCGTTTCCTGCTTCAGCGCGGTGTGCTCTCTGCATTGTGCTTCTCTGGCGCTGAAAATGCGATTCCGCAAGTCTCAGCGCTCTACGAGCAAGGGAAAGCGGTTTTTCAGACAAACGAATGTGTGCAGCTGAACTGGGCAGTTTTCTTTGACTTTTTTCACATGTTTGGGGTCGACTATGATATGAAAAGTGCTTGGTCACTTTAAAATGAAAAAATTCATAAGAAACAAAGGAAACTCATAAAAAATATAAATTTTCATATGAAATATGATTTTTTTCATCAAAGTTCAAAAATTCATAAGAAACATGGAAAAAGTTATATACCATGAAAATTCACTTAACAAAGTCAACTTTCATCATTTTTCATCGAACTGGCTCGTTTCCTGCTTCAGCGCGGTGTGCTCTCTGCATTGTGCTTCTCTGGCGCTGAAAATGCGATTCCGCAAGTCTCAGCGCTCTACGAGCAAGGGAAAGCGGTTTTTCAGACAAACGAATGTGTGCAGCTGAACTGGGCAGTTTTCTTTGACTTTTTTCACATGTTTGGGGTCGACTATGATATGAAAAGTGCTTGGTCACTTTAAAATGAAAAAATTCATAAGAAACAAAGGAAACTCATAAAAAATATAAATTTTCATATGAAATATGATTTTTTTCATCAAAGTTCAAAAATTCATAAGAAACATGGAAAAAGTTATATACCATGAAAATTCACTTAACAAAGTCATCTTTCATCATTTTTCATCGAACTGGCTCGTTTCCTGCTTCGGCGCGGTGTGCTCTCTGCATTGTGCTTCTCTGGCGCTGAAAATGCGATTCCGCAAGTCTCAGCGCTCTACGAGCAAGGGAAAGCGGTTTTTCAGACAAACGAATGTGTGCAGCTGAACTGGGCAGTTTTCTTTGACTTTTTTCACATGTTTGGGGTCGACTATGATATGAAAAGTGCTTGGTCACTTTAAAATGAAAAAATTCATAAGAAACAAAGGAAACTCATAAAAAATATAAATTTTCATATGAAATATGATTTTTTTCATCAAAGTTCAAAAATTCATAAGAAACATGGAAAAAGTTATATACCATGAAAATTCACTTAACAAAGTCATCTTTCATCATTTTTCATCGAACTGGCTCGTTTCCTGCTTCGGCGCGGTGTGCTCTCTGCATTGTGCTTCTCTGGCGCTGAAAATGCGATTCCGCAAGTCTCAGCGCTCTACGAGCAAGGGAAAGCGGTTTTTCAGACAAACGAATGTGTGCAGCTGAACTGGGCAGTTTTCTTTGACTTTTTTCACATGTTTGGGGTCGACTATGATATGAAAAGTGCTTGTTCACTTTAAAATGAAAAAATTCATAAGAAACAAATGAAAGTCATAAAAAATATGGATTTTCATATGAAATATGATTTTTTTCATCAAATTTCAAAAATTCATAAGAAACTTGGAAAAAGTTAAATTCCATGAGAAATCACTTAACAAAGTCAACTTTCATCATTTTTCATCGAACTGGCTCGTTTCCTGCCTCAGCGCGGTGTGCTCTCTGCATTGTGCTTCTCTGGCGCTGAAAATGCGATTCCGCAAGTCTCCGCGCTCTACGAGCAAGAGAATGCGGTTTTTCAGACAAACGAATGTGTGCAGCTGAACTGGGCAGTTTTCTTTGACATTTTTCACATGTTTGGGGTCGACTATGATATGAAAAGTGCTTGGTCACTTTAAAATGAAAAAATTCATAAGAAACAAAGGAAACTCATAAAAAATATAAATTTTCATATGAAATATGATTTTTTTCATCAAAGTTCAAAAATTCATAAGAAACATGGAAAAAGTTATATACCATGAAAATTCACTTAACAAAGTCATCTTTCATCATTTTTCATCGAACTGGCTCGTTTCCTGCTTCGGCGCGGTGTGCTCTCTGCATTGTGCTTCTCTGGCGCTGAAAATGCGATTCCGCAAGTCTCAGCGCTCTACGAGCAAGGCAAAGCGGTTTTTCAGACAAACGAAAGTGAGCAGCTGAATGGGGCAGTTTTCTTTGACTTTTTTCACATGTTTGGGGTCGACTATGATATGAAAAGTGCTTGGTCACTTTAAAATGAAAAAATTCATAAGAAACAAAGGAAACTCATAAAAAATATAAATTTTCATATGAAATATGATTTTTTTCATCAAAGTTCAAAAATTCATAAGAAACATGGAAAAAGTTATATACCATGAAAATTCACTTAACAAAGTCATCTTTCATCATTTTTCATCGAACTGGCTCGTTTCCTGCTTCGGCGCGGTGTGCTCTCTGCATTGTGCTTCTCTGGCGCTGAAAATGCGATTCCGCAAGTCTCAGCGCTCTACGAGCAAGGGAAAGCGGTTTTTCAGACAAACGAATGTGTGCAGCTGAACTGGGCAGTTTTCTTTGACTTTTTTCACATGTTTGGGGTCGACTATGATATGAAAAGTGCTTGGTCACTTTAAAATGAAAAAATTCATAAGAAACAAAGGAAACTCATAAAAAATATAAATTTTCATATGAAATATGATTTTTTTCATCAAAGTTCAAAAATTCATAAGAAACATGGAAAAAGTTATATACCATGAAAATTCACTTAACAAAGTCATCTTTCATCATTTTTCATCGAACTGGCTCGTTTCCTGCCTCAGCGCGGTGTGCTCTCTGCATTGTGCTTCTCTGGCGCTGAAAATGCGATTCCGCAAGTCTCCGCGCTCTACGAGCAAGAGAAAGCGGTTTTTCAGACAAACGAATGTGTGCAGCTGAACTGGGCAGTTTTCTTTGACTTTTTTCACATGTTTGGGGTCGACTATGATATGAAAAGTGCTTGGTCACTTTAAAATGAAAAAATTCATAAGAAACAAAGGAAACTCATAAAAAATATAAATTTTCATATGAAATATGATTTTTTTCATCAAAGTTCAAAAATTCATAAGAAACATGGAAAAAGTTATATACCATGAAAATTCACTTAACAAAGTCATCTTTCATCATTTTTCATCGAACTGGCTCGTTTCCTGCTTCGGCGCGGTGTGCTCTCTGCATTGTGCTTCTCTGGCGCTGAAAATGCGATTCCGCAAGTCTCAGCGCTCTACGAGCAAGGGAAAGCGGTTTTTCAGACAAACGAATGTGTGCAGCTGAACTGGGCAGTTTTCTTTGACTTTTTTCACATGTTTGGGGTCGACTATGATATGAAAAGTGCTTGTTCACTTTAAAATGAAAAAATTCATAAGAAACAAATGAAAGTCATAAAAAATATGGATTTTCATATGAAATATGATTTTTTTCATCAAAGTTCAAAAATTCATAAGAAACTTGGAAAAAGTTAAATTCCATGAAAAATCACTTAACAAAGTCAACTTTCATCATTTTTCATCGAACTGGCTCGTTTCCTGCCTCAGCGCGGTGTGCTCTCTGCATTGTGCTTCTCTGGCGCTGAAAATGCGATTCCGCAAGTCTCAGCGCTCTACGAGCAAGAGAAAGCGGTTTTTCAGACAAACGAATGTGTGCAGCTGAACTGGGCAGTTTTCTTTGACTTTTTTCACATGTTTGGGGTCGACTATGATATGAAAAGTGCTTGGTCACTTTAAAATGAAAAAATTCATAAGAAACAAAGGAAACTCATAAAAAATATAAATTTTCATATGAAATATGATTTTTTTCATCAAAGTTCAAAAATTCATAAGAAACATGGAAAAAGTTATATACCATGAAAATTCACTTAACAAAGTCATCTTTCATCATTTTTCATCGAACTGGCTCGTTTCCTGCCTCAGCGCGGTGTGCTCTCTGCATTGTGCTTCTCTGGCGCTGAAAATGCGATTCCGCAAGTCTCAGCGCTCTACGAGCAAGGGAAAGCGGTTTTTCAGACAAACGAATGTGTGCAGCTGAACTGGGCAGTTTTCTTTGACTTTTTTCACATGTTTGGGGTCGACTATGATATGAAAAGTGCTTGGTCACTTTAAAATGAAAAAATTCATAAGAAACAAAGGAAACTCATAAAAAATATAAATTTTCATATGAAATATGATTTTTTTCATCAAAGTTCAAAAATTCATAAGAAACATGGAAAAAGTTATATACCATGAAAATTCACTTAACAAAGTCATCTTTCATCATTTTTCATCGAACTGGCTCGTTTCCTGCTTCGGCGCGGTGTGCTCTCTGCATTGTGCTTCTCTGGCGCTGAAAATGCGATTCCGCAAGTCTCAGCGCTCTACGAGCAAGGGAAAGCGGTTTTTCAGACAAACGAATGTGTGCAGCTGAACTGGGCAGTTTTCTTTGACTTTTTTCACATGTTTGGGGTCGACTATGATATGAAAAGTGCTTGGTCACTTTAAAATGAAAAAATTCATAAGAAACAAAGGAAACTCATAAAAAATATAAATTTTCATATGAAATATGATTTTTTTCATCAAAGTTCAAAAATTCATAAGAAACATGGAAAAAGTTATATACCATGAAAATTCACTTAACAAAGTCATCTTTCATCATTTTTCATCGAACTGGCTCGTTTCCTGCCTCAGCGCGGTGTGCTCTCTGCATTGTGCTTCTCTGGCGCTGAAAATGCGATTCCGCAAGTCTCAGCGCTCTACGAGCAAGGGAAAGCGGTTTTTCAGACAAACGAATGTGTGCAGCTGAACTGGGCAGTTTTCTTTGACTTTTTTCACATGTTTGGGGTCGACTATGATATGAAAAGTGCTTGGTCACTTTAAAATGAAAAAATTCATAAGAAACAAAGGAAACTCATAAAAAATATAAATTTTCATATGAAATATGATTTTTTTCATCAAAGTTCAAAAATTCATAAGAAACATGGAAAAAGTTATATACCATGAAAATTCACTTAACAAAGTCATCTTTCATCATTTTTCATCGAACTGGCTCGTTTCCTGCTTCGGCGCGGTGTGCTCTCTGCATTGTGCTTCTCTGGCGCTGAAAATGCGATTCCGCAAGTCTCAGCGCTCTACGAGCAAGGGAAAGCGGTTTTTCAGACAAACGAATGTGTGCAGCTGAACTGGGCAGTTTTCTTTGACTTTTTTCACATGTTTGGGGTCGACTATGATATGAAAAGTGCTTGGTCACTTTAAAATGAAAAAATTCATAAGAAACAAAGGAAACTCATAAAAAATATAAATTTTCATATGAAATATGATTTTTTTCATCAAAGTTCAAAAATTCATAAGAAACATGGAAAAAGTTATATACCATGAAAATTCACTTAACAAAGTCATCTTTCATCATTTTTCATCGAACTGGCTCGTTTCCTGCTTCGGCGCGGTGTGCTCTCTGCATTGTGCTTCTCTGGCGCTGAAAATGCGATTCCGCAAGTCTCAGCGCTCTACGAGCAAGGGAAAGCGGTTTTTCAGACAAACGAATGTGTGCAGCTGAACTGGGCAGTTTTCTTTGACTTTTTTCACATGTTTGGGGTCGACTATGATATGAAAAGTGCTTGTTCACTTTAAAATGAAAAAATTCATAAGAAACAAATGAAAGTCATAAAAAATATGGATTTTCATATGAAATATGATTTTTTTCATCAAAGTTCAAAAATTCATAAGAAACTTGGAAAAAGTTAAATTCCATGAAAAATCACTTAACAAAGTCAACTTTCATCATTTTTCATCGAACTGGCTCGTTTCCTGCCTCAGCGCGGTGTGCTCTCTGCATTGTGCTTCTCTGGCGCTGAAAATGCGATTCCGCAAGTCTCCGCGCTCTACGAGCAAGAGAAAGCGGTTTTTCAGACAAACGAATGTGTGCAGCTGAACTGGGCAGTTTTCTTTGACATTTTTCACATGTTTGGGGTCGACTATGATATGAAAAGTGCTTGGTCACTTTAAAATGAAAAAATTCATAAGAAACAAAGGAAACTCATAAAAAATATAAATTTTCATATGAAATATGATTTTTTTCATCAAAGTTCAAAAATTCATAAGAAACATGGAAAAAGTTATATACCATGAAAATTCACTTAACAAAGTCATCTTTCATCATTTTTCATCGAACTGGCTCGTTTCCTGCTTCGGCGCGGTGTGCTCTCTGCATTGTGCTTCTCTGGCGCTGAAAATGCGATTCCGCAAGTCTCAGCGCTCTACGAGCAAGGGAAAGCGGTTTTTCAGACAAACGAATGTGTGCAGCTGAACTGGGCAGTTTTCTTTGACTTTTTTCACATGTTTGGGGTCGACTATGATATGAAAAGTGCTTGGTCACTTTAAAATGAAAAAATTCATAAGAAACAAAGGAAACTCATAAAAAATATAAATTTTCATATGAAATATGATTTTTTTCATCAAAGTTCAAAAATTCATAAGAAACATGGAAAAAGTTATATACCATGAAAAATCACTTAACAAAGTCAACTTTCATCATTTTTCATCGAACTGGCTCGTTTCCTGCCTCAGCGCGGTGTGCTCTCTGCATTGTGCTTCTCTGGCGCTGAAAATGCGATTCCGCAAGTCTCCGCGCTCTACGAGCAAGAGAAAGCGGTTTTTCAGACAAACGAATGTGTGCAGCTGAACTGGGCAGTTTTCTTTGACTTTTTTCACATGTTTGGGGTCGACTATGATATGAAAAGTGCTTGGTCACTTTAAAATGAAAAAATTCATAAGAAACAAAGGAAACTCATAAAAAATATAAATTTTCATATGAAATATGATTTTTTTCATCAAAGTTCAAAAAGTCATAATAAACATGGAAAAAGTTATATACCATGAAAATTCACTTAACAAAGTCATCTTTCATCATTTTTCATCGAACTGGCTCGTTTCCTGCTTCGGCGCGGTGTGCTCTCTGCATTGTGCTTCTCTGGCGCTGAAAATGCGATTCCGCAAGTCTCAGCGCTCTACGAGCAAGGGAAAGCGGTTTTTCAGACAAACGAATGTGTGCAGCTGAACTGGGCAGTTTTCTTTGACTTTTTTCACATGTTTGGGGTCGACTATGATATGAAAAGTGCTTGGTCACTTTAAAATGAAAAAATTCATAAGAAACAAAGGAAACTCATAAAAAATATAAATTTTCATATGAAATATGATTTTTTTCATCAAAGTTCAAAAATTCATAAGAAACATGGAAAAAGTTATATACCATGAAAATTCACTTAACAAAGTCATCTTTCATCATTTTTCATCGAACTGGCTCGTTTCCTGCTTCGGCGCGGTGTGCTCTCTGCATTGTGCTTCTCTGGCGCTGAAAATGCGATTCCGCAAGTCTCAGCGCTCTACGAGCAAGGGAAAGCGGTTTTTCAGACAAACGAATGTGTGCAGCTGAACTGGGCAGTTTTCTTTGACTTTTTTCACATGTTTGGGGTCGACTATGATATGAAAAGTGCTTGTTCACTTTAAAATGAAAAAATTCATAAGAAACATATGAAAGTCATAAAAAATATGGATTTTCATATGAAATATGATTTTTTTCATCAAAGTTCAAAAATTCATAAGAAACTTGGAAAAAGTTAAATTCCATGAAAAATCACTTAACAAAGTCAACTTTCATCATTTTTCATCGAACTGGCTCGTTTCCTGCCTCAGCGCGGTGTGCTCTCTGCATTGTGCTTCTCTGGCGCTGAAAATGCGATTCCGCAAGTCTCCGCGCTCTACGAGCAAGAGAATGCGGTTTTTCAGACAAACGAATGTGTGCAGCTGAACTGGGCAGTTTTCGTTGACATTTTTCACATGTTTGGGGTCGACTATGATATGAAAAGTGCTTGGTCACTTTAAGATGAAAAAATTCATAAGAAACAAAGGAAACTCATAAAAAATATAAATTTTCATATGAAATATGATTTTTTTCATCAAAGTTCAAAAATTCATAAGAAACATGGAAAAAGTTATATACCATGAAAATTCACTTAACAAAGTCATCTTTCATCATTTTTCATCGAACTGGCTCGTTTCCTACTTCGGCGCGGTGTGCTCTCTGCATTGTGCTTCTCTGGCGCTGAAAATGCGATTCCGCAAGTCTCAGCGCTCTACGAGCAAGGCAAAGCGGTTTTTCAGACAAACGAATGTGTGCAGCTGAACTGGGCAGTTTTCTTTGACTTTTTTCACATGTTTGGGGTCGACTATGATATGAAAAGTGCTTGGTCACTTTAAAATGAAAAAATTCATAAGAAACAAAGGAAACTCATAAAAAATATAAATTTTCATATGAAATATGATTTTTTTCATCAAAGTTCAAAAATTCATAAGAAACATGGAAAAAGTTATATACCATGAAAATTCACTTAACAAAGTCATCTTTCATCATTTTTCATCGAACTGGCTCGTTTCCTGCTTCGGCGCGGTGTGCTCTCTGCATTGTGCTTCTCTGGCGCTGAAAATGCGATTCCGCAAGTCTCAGCGCTCTACGAGCAAGGGAAAGCGGTTTTTCAGACAAACGAATGTGTGCAGCTGAACTGGGCAGTTTTCTTTGACTTTTTTCACATGTTTGGGGTCGACTATGATATGAAAAGTGCTTGGTCACTTTAAAATGAAAAAATTCATAAGAAACAAAGGAAACTCATAAAAAATATAAATTTTCATATGAAATATGATTTTTTTCATCAAAGTTCAAAAATTCATAAGAAACATGGAAAAAGTTATATACCATGAAAATTCACTT
The DNA here is from genome assembly GCF_019097595.1 of Hemibagrus wyckioides. NCBI lineage: Eukaryota > Metazoa > Chordata > Actinopteri > Siluriformes > Bagridae > Hemibagrus > Hemibagrus wyckioides. The sequence goes on from NC_080711.1 coordinate 17,115,372, forward strand.
AACAAAGTCATCTTTCATCATTTTTCATCGAACTGGCTCGTTTCCTGCCTCAGCGCGGTGTGCTCTCTGCATTGTGCTTCTCTGGCGCTGAAAATGCGATTCCGCAAGTCTCCGCGCTCTACGAGCAAGGGAAAGCGGTTTTTCAGACAAACGAATGTGTGCAGCTGAACTGGGCAGTTTTCTTTGACTTTTTTCACATGTTTGGGGTCGACTATGATATGAAAAGTGCTTGGTCACTTTAAAATGAAAAAATTCATAAGAAACAAAGGAAACTCATAAAAAATATAAATTTTCATATGAAATATGATTTTTTTCATCAAAGTTCAAAAATTCATAAGAAACATGGAAAAAGTTATATACCATGAAAATTCACTTAACAAAGTCATCTTTCATCATTTTTCATCGAACTGGCTCGTTTCCTGCTTCGGCGCGGTGTGCTCTCTGCATTGTGCTTCTCTGGCGCTGAAAATGCGATTCCGCAAGTCTCAGCGCTCTACGAGCAAGGGAAAGCGGTTTTTCAGACAAACGAATGTGTGCAGCTGAACTGGGCAGTTTTCTTTGACTTTTTTCACATGTTTGGGGTCGACTATGATATGAAAAGTGCTTGTTCACTTTAAAATGAAAAAATTCATAAGAAACATATGAAAGTCATGAAAAATATGGATTTTCATATGAAATATGATTTTTTTCATCAAATTTCAAAAATTCATAAGAAACTTGGAAAAAGTTAAATTCCATGAGAAATCACTTAACAAAGTCAACTTTCATCATTTTTCATCGAACTGGCTCGTTTCCTGCCTCAGCGCGGTGTGCTCTCTGCATTGTGCTTCTCTGGCGCTGAAAATGCGATTCCGCAAGTCTCCGCGCTCTACGAGCAAGAGAAAGCGGTTTTTCAGACAAACGAATGTGTGCAGCTGAACTGGGCAGTTTTCTTTGACTTTTTTCACATGTTTGGGGTCGACTATGATATGAAAAGTGCTTGGTCACTTTAAAATGAAAAAATTCATAAGAAACAAAGGAAACTCATAAAAAATATAAATTTTCATATGAAATATGATTTTTTTCATCAAAGTTCAAAAATTCATAAGAAACATGGAAAAAGTTATATACCATGAAAAATCACTTAACAAAGTCAACTTTCATCATTTTTCATCGAACTGGCTCGTTTCCTGCCTCAGCGCGGTGTGCTCTCTGCATTGTGCTTCTCTGGCGCTGAAAATGCGATTCCGCAAGTCTCCGCGCTCTACGAGCAAGGGAAAGCGGTTTTTCAGACAAACGAATGTGTGCAGCTGAACTGGGCAGTTTTCTTTGACTTTTTTCACATGTTTGGGGTCGACTATGATATGAAAAGTGCTTGGTCACTTTAAAATGAAAAAATTCATAAGAAACAAAGGAAACTCATAAAAAATATAAATTTTCATATGAAATATGATTTTTTTCATCAAAGTTCAAAAATTCATAAGAAACATGGAAAAAGTTATATACCATGAAAATTCACTTAACAAAGTCATCTTTCATCATTTTTCATCGAACTGGCTCGTTTCCTGCTTCGGCGCGGTGTGCTCTCTGCATTGTGCTTCTCTGGCGCTGAAAATGCGATTCCGCAAGTCTCAGCGCTCTACGAGCAAGGGAAAGCGGTTTTTCAGACAAACGAATGTGTGCAGCTGAACTGGGCAGTTTTCTTTGACTTTTTTCACATGTTTGGGGTCGACTATGATATGAAAAGTGCTTGGTCACTTTAAAATGAAAAAATTCATAAGAAACAAAGGAAAGTCATAAAAAATATGGATTTTCATATGAAATATGATTTTTTTCATCAAATTTCAAAAATTCATAAGAAACTTGGAAAAAGTTAAATTCCATGAAAAATCACTTAACAAAGTCAACTTTCATCATTTTTCATCGAACTGGCTCGTTTCCTGCCTCAGCGCGGTGTGCTCTCTGCATTGTGCTTCTCTGGCGCTGAAAATGCGATTCCGCAAGTCTCAGCGCTCTACGAGCAAGAGAAAGCGGTTTTTCAGACAAACGAATGTGTGCAGCTGAACTGGGCAGTTTTCTTTGACTTTTTTCACATGTTTGGGGTCGACTATGATATGAAAAGTGCTTGGTCACTTTAAAATGAAAAAATTCATAAGAAACAAAGGAAACTCATAAAAAATATAAATTTTCATATGAAATATGATTTTTTTCATCAAAGTTCAAAAATTCATAAGAAACATGGAAAAAGTTATATACCATGAAAATTCACTTAACAAAGTCATCTTTCATCATTTTTCATCGAACTGGCTCGTTTCCTGCCTCAGCGCGGTGTGCTCTCTGCATTGTGCTTCTCTGGCGCTGAAAATGCGATTCCGCAAGTCTCAGCGCTCTACGAGCAAGGGAAAGCGGTTTTTCAGACAAACGAATGTGTGCAGCTGAACTGGGCAGTTTTCTTTGACTTTTTTCACATGTTTGGGGTCGACTATGATATGAAAAGTGCTTGGTCACTTTAAAATGAAAAAATTCATAAGAAACAAAGGAAACTCATAAAAAATATAAATTTTCATATGAAATATGATTTTTTTCATCAAAGTTCAAAAATTCATAAGAAACATGGAAAAAGTTATATACCATGAAAATTCACTTAACAAAGTCATCTTTCATCATTTTTCATCGAACTGGCTCGTTTCCTGCTTCGGCGCGGTGTGCTCTCTGCATTGTGCTTCTCTGGCGCTGAAAATGCGATTCCGCAAGTCTCAGCGCTCTACGAGCAAGGGAAAGCGGTTTTTCAGACAAACGAATGTGTGCAGCTGAACTGGGCAGTTTTCTTTGACTTTTTTCACATGTTTGGGGTCGACTATGATATGAAAAGTGCTTGTTCACTTTAAAATGAAAAAATTCATAAGAAACATATGAAAGTCATGAAAAATATGGATTTTCATATGAAATATGATTTTTTTCATCAAATTTCAAAAATTCATAAGAAACTTGGAAAAAGTTAAATTCCATGAGAAATCACTTAACAAAGTCAACTTTCATCATTTTTCATCGAACTGGCTCGTTTCCTGCCTCAGCGCGGTGTGCTCTCTGCATTGTGCTTCTCTGGCGCTGAAAATGCGATTCCGCAAGTCTCCGCGCTCTACGAGCAAGAGAAAGCGGTTTTTCAGACAAACGAATGTGTGCAGCTGAACTGGGCAGTTTTCTTTGACTTTTTTCACATGTTTGGGGTCGACTATGATATGAAAAGTGCTTGGTCACTTTAAAATGAAAAAATTCATAAGAAACAAAGGAAACTCATAAAAAATATAAATTTTCATATGAAATATGATTTTTTTCATCAAAGTTCAAAAATTCATAAGAAACTTGGAAAAAGTTATATTCCATGAAAATTCACTTAACAAAGTCAACTTTCATCATTTTTCATCGAACTGGCTCGTTTCCTGCCTCAGCGCGGTGTGCTCTCTGCATTGTGCTTCTCTGGCGCTGAAAATGCGATTCCGCAAGTCTCCGCGCTCTACGAGCAAGAGAAAGCGGTTTTTCAGACAAACGAATGTGTGCAGCTGAACTGGGCAGTTTTCTTTGACTTTTTTCACATGTTTGGGGTCGACTATGATATGAAAAGTGCTTGGTCACTTTAAAATGAAAAAATTCATAAGAAACAAAGGAAACTCATAAAAAATATAAATTTTCATATGAAATATGATTTTTTTCATCAAAGTTCAAAAATTCATAAGAAACATGGAAAAAGTTATATACCATGAAAATTCACTTAACAAAGTCATCTTTCATCATTTTTCATCGAACTGGCTCGTTTCCTGCTTCGGCGCGGTGTGCTCTCTGCATTGTGCTTCTCTGGCGCTGAAAATGCGATTCCGCAAGTCTCAGCGCTCTACGAGCAAGGGAAAGCGGTTTTTCAGACAAACGAATGTGTGCAGCTGAACTGGGCAGTTTTCTTTGACTTTTTTCACATGTTTGGGGTCGACTATGATATGAAAAGTGCTTGGTCACTTTAAAATGAAAAAATTCATAAGAAACAAAGGAAACTCATAAAAAATATAAATTTTCATATGAAATATGATTTTTTTCATCAAAGTTCAAAAATTCATAAGAAACATGGAAAAAGTTATATACCATGAAAATTCACTTAACAAAGTCATCTTTCATCATTTTTCATCGAACTGGCTCGTTTCCTGCTTCGGCGCGGTGTGCTCTCTGCATTGTGCTTCTCTGGCGCTGAAAATGCGATTCCGCAAGTCTCAGCGCTCTACGAGCAAGGGAAAGCGGTTTTTCAGACAAACGAATGTGTGCAGCTGAACTGGGCAGTTTTCTTTGACATTTTTCACATGTTTGGGGTCGACTATGATATGAAAAGTGCTTGGTCACTTTAAAATGAAAAAATTCATAAGAAACAAAGGAAACTCATAAAAAATATAAATTTTCATATGAAATATGATTTTTTTCATCAAAGTTCAAAAAGTCATAATAAACATGGAAAAAGTTATATACCATGAAAATTCACTTAACAAAGTCATCTTTCATCATTTTTCATCGAACTGGCTCGTTTCCTGCTTCGGCGCGGTGTGCTCTCTGCATTGTGCTTCTCTGGCGCTGAAAATGCGATTCCGCAAGTCTCAGCGCTCTACGAGCAAGGGAAAGCGGTTTTTCAGACAAACGAATGTGTGCAGCTGAACTGGGCAGTTTTCTTTGACTTTTTTCACATGTTTGGGGTCGACTATGATATGAAAAGTGCTTGGTCACTTTAAAATGAAAAAATTCATAAGAAACAAAGGAAACTCATAAAAAATATAAATTTTCATATGAAATATGATTTTTTTCATCAAAGTTCAAAAATTCATAAGAAACATGGAAAAAGTTATATACCATGAAAATTCACTTAACAAAGTCATCTTTCATCATTTTTCATCGAACTGGCTCGTTTCCTGCTTCGGCGCGGTGTGCTCTCTGCATTGTGCTTCTCTGGCGCTGAAAATGCGATTCCGCAAGTCTCAGCGCTCTACGAGCAAGGGAAAGCGGTTTTTCAGACAAACGAATGTGTGCAGCTGAACTGGGCAGTTTTCTTTGACTTTTTTCACATGTTTGGGGTCGACTATGATATGAAAAGTGCTTGTTCACTTTAAAATGAAAAAATTCATAAGAAACAAATGAAAGTCATAAAAAATATGGATTTTCATATGAAATATGATTTTTTTCATCAAAGTTCAAAAATTCATAAGAAACTTGGAAAAAGTTAAATTCCATGAAAAATCACTTAACAAAGTCAACTTTCATCATTTTTCATCGAACTGGCTCGTTTCCTGCCTCAGCGCGGTGTGCTCTCTGCATTGTGCTTCTCTGGCGCTGAAAATGCGATTCCGCAAGTCTCCGCGCTCTACGAGCAAGAGAAAGCGGTTTTTCAGACAAACGAATGTGTGCAGCTGAACTGGGCAGTTTTCTTTGACTTTTTTCACATGTTTGGGGTCGACTATGATATGAAAAGTGCTTGGTCACTTTAAAATGAAAAAATTCATAAGAAACAAAGGAAACTCATAAAAAATATAAATTTTCATATGAAATATGATTTTTTTCATCAAAGTTCAAAAAGTCATAATAAACATGGAAAAAGTTATATACCATGAAAATTCACTTAACAAAGTCATCTTTCATCATTTTTCATCGAACTGGCTCGTTTCCTGCTTCGGCGCGGTGTGCTCTCTGCATTGTGCTTCTCTGGCGCTGAAAATGCGATTCCGCAAGTCTCAGCGCTCTACGAGCAAGGGAAAGCGGTTTTTCAGACAAACGAATGTGTGCAGCTGAACTGGGCAGTTTTCTTTGACTTTTTTCACATGTTTGGGGTCGACTATGATATGAAAAGTGCTTGGTCACTTTAAAATGAAAAAATTCATAAGAAACAAAGGAAACTCATAAAAAATATAAATTTTCATATGAAATATGATTTTTTTCATCAAAGTTCAAAAATTCATAAGAAACATGGAAAAAGTTATATACCATGAAAATTCACTTAACAAAGTCATCTTTCATCATTTTTCATCGAACTGGCTCGTTTCCTGCCTCAGCGCGGTGTGCTCTCTGCATTGTGCTTCTCTGGCGCTGAAAATGCGATTCCGCAAGTCTCAGCGCTCTACGAGCAAGGGAAAGCGGTTTTTCAGACAAACGAATGTGTGCAGCTGAACTGGGCAGTTTTCTTTGACTTTTTTCACATGTTTGGGGTCGACTATGATATGAAAAGTGCTTGGTCACTTTAAAATGAAAAAATTCATAAGAAACAAAGGAAACTCATAAAAAATATAAATTTTCATATGAAATATGATTTTTTTCATCAAAGTTCAAAAATTCATAAGAAACATGGAAAAAGTTATATACCATGAAAATTCACTTAACAAAGTCATCTTTCATCATTTTTCATCGAACTGGCTCGTTTCCTGCTTCGGCGCGGTGTGCTCTCTGCATTGTGCTTCTCTGGCGCTGAAAATGCGATTCCGCAAGTCTCAGCGCTCTACGAGCAAGGGAAAGCGGTTTTTCAGACAAACGAATGTGTGCAGCTGAACTGGGCAGTTTTCTTTGACTTTTTTCACATGTTTGGGGTCGACTATGATATGAAAAGTGCTTGGTCACTTTAAAATGAAAAAATTCATAAGAAACAAAGGAAACTCATAAAAAATATAAATTTTCATATGAAATATGATTTTTTTCATCAAAGTTCAAAAATTCATAAGAAACATGGAAAAAGTTATATACCATGAAAATTCACTTAACAAAGTCATCTTTCATCATTTTTCATCGAACTGGCTCGTTTCCTGCTTCGGCGCGGTGTGCTCTCTGCATTGTGCTTCTCTGGCGCTGAAAATGCGATTCCGCAAGTCTCAGCGCTCTACGAGCAAGGGAAAGCGGTTTTTCAGACAAACGAATGTGTGCAGCTGAACTGGGCAGTTTTCTTTGACTTTTTTCACATGTTTGGGGTCGACTATGATATGAAAAGTGCTTGGTCACTTTAAAATGAAAAAATTCATAAGAAACAAAGGAAACTCATAAAAAATATAAATTTTCATATGAAATATGATTTTTTTCATCAAAGTTCAAAAATTCATAAGAAACTTGGAAAAAGTTAAATTCCATGAAAATTCACTTAACAAAGTCATCTTTCATCATTTTTCATCGAACTGGCTCGTTTCCTGCTTCGGCGCGGTGTGCTCTCTGCATTGTGCTTCTCTGGCGCTGAAAATGCGATTCCGCAAGTCTCAGCGCTCTACGAGCAAGGGAAAGCGGTTTTTCAGACAAACGAATGTGTGCAGCTGAACTGGGCAGTTTTCTTTGACTTTTTTCACATGTTTGGGGTCGACTATGATATGAAAAGTGCTTGTTCACTTTAAAATGAAAAAATTCATAAGAAACAAATGAAAGTCATAAAAAATATGGATTTTCATATGAAATATGATTTTTTTCATCAAAGTTCAAAAATTCATAAGAAACTTGGAAAAAGTTAAATTCCATGAAAAATCACTTAACAAAGTCAACTTTCATCATTTTTCATCGAACTGGCTCTTTTCCTGCCTCAGCGCGGTGTGCTCTCTGCATTGTGCTTCTCTGGCGCTGAAAATGCGATTCCGCAAGTCTCAGCGCTCTACGAGCAAGGGAAAGCGGTTTTTCAGACAAACGAATGTGTGCAGCTGAACTGGGCAGTTTTCTTTGACTTTTTTCACATGTTTGGGGTCGACTATGATATGAAAAGTGCTTGGTCACTTTAAAATGAAAAAATTCATAAGAAACAAAGGAAACTCATAAAAAATATAAATTTTCATATGAAATATGATTTTTTTCATCAAAGTTCAAAAATTCATAAGAAACATGGAAAAAGTTATATACCATGAAAAATCACTTAACAAAGTCAACTTTCATCATTTTTCATCGAACTGGCTCGTTTCCTGCCTCAGCGCGGTGTGCTCTCTGCATTGTGCTTCTCTGGCGCTGAAAATGCGATTCCGCAAGTCTCAGCGCTCTACGAGCAAGGGAAAGCGGTTTTTCAGACAAACGAATGTGTGCAGCTGAACTGGGCAGTTTTCTTTGACTTTTTTCACATGTTTGGGGTCGACTATGATATGAAAAGTGCTTGGTCACTTTAAAATGAAAAAATTCATAAGAAACAAAGGAAACTCATAAAAAATATAAATTTTCATATGAAATATGATTTTTTTCATCAAAGTTCAAAAATTCATAAGAAACTTGGAAAAAGTTAAATTCCATGAAAAATCACTTAACAAAGTCATCTTTCATCATGTTACATCGAACTGGCTCTTTTCCTGCCTCAGCGCGGTGTGCTCTCTGCATTGTGCTTCTCTGGCGCTGAAGTTGCGATTCCGCAAGTCTCAGCGCTCTACGAGCAAGGGAAAGCGGTTTTTCAGACAAACGAATGTGTGCAGCTGAACTGGGCAGTTTTCTTTGACTTTTTTCACATGTTTGGGGTCGACTATGATATGAAAAGTGCTTGGTCACTTTAAAATGAAAAAATTCATAAGAAACAAAGGAAACTCATAAAAAATATAAATTTTCATATGAAATATGATTTTTTTCATCAAAGTTCAAAAATTCATAAGAAACATGGAAAAAGTTATATACCATGAAAAATCACTTAACAAAGTCATCTTTCATCATTTTTCATCGAACTGGCTCGTTTCCTGCCTCAGCGCGGTGTGCTCTCTGCATTGTGCTTCTCTGGCGCTGAAAATGCGATTCCGCAAGTCTCAGCGCTCTACGAGCAAGAGAAAGCGGTTTTTCAGACAAACGAATGTGTGCAGCTGAACTGGGCAGTTTTCTTTGACTTTTTTCACATGTTTGGGGTCGACTATGATATGAAAAGTGCTTGGTCACTTTAAAATGAAAAAATTCATAAGAAACAAAGGAAACTCATAAAAAATATAAATTTTCATATGAAATATGATTTTTTTCATCAAAGTTCAAAAATTCATAAGAAACATGGAAAAAGTTATATACCATGAAAATTCACTTAACAAAGTCATCTTTCATCATTTTTCATCGAACTGGCTCGTTTCCTGCTTCGGCGCGGTGTGCTCTCTGCATTGTGCTTCTCTGGCGCTGAAAATGCGATTCCGCAAGTCTCAGCGCTCTACGAGCAAGGGAAAGCGGTTTTTCAGACAAACGAATGTGTGCAGCTGAACTGGGCAGTTTTCTTTGACTTTTTTCACATGTTTGGGGTCGACTATGATATGAAAAGTGCTTGGTCACTTTAAAATGAAAAAATTCATAAGAAACAAAGGAAACTCATAAAAAATATAAATTTTCATATGAAATATGATTTTTTTCATCAAAGTTCAAAAATTCATAAGAAACATGGAAAAAGTTATATACCATGAAAATTCACTTAACAAAGTCATCTTTCATCATTTTTCATCGAACTGGCTCGTTTCCTGCTTCGGCGCGGTGTGCTCTCTGCATTGTGCTTCTCTGGCGCTGAAAATGCGATTCCGCAAGTCTCAGCGCTCTACGAGCAAGGGAAAGCGGTTTTTCAGACAAACGAATGTGTGCAGCTGAACTGGGCAGTTTTCTTTGACTTTTTTCACATGTTTGGGGTCGACTATGATATGAAAAGTGCTTGGTCACTTTAAAATGAAAAAATTCATAAGAAACAAAGGAAACTCATAAAAAATATAAATTTTCATATGAAATATGATTTTTTTCATCAAAGTTCAAAAATTCATAAGAAACATGGAAAAAGTTATATACCATGAAAATTCACTTAACAAAGTCATCTTTCATCATTTTTCATCGAACTGGCTCGTTTCCTGCTTCGGCGCGGTGTGCTCTCTGCATTGTGCTTCTCTGGCGCTGAAAATGCGATTCCGCAAGTCTCAGCGCTCTACGAGCAAGGGAAAGCGGTTTTTCAGACAAACGAATGTGTGCAGCTGAACTGGGCAGTTTTCTTTGACTTTTTTCACATGTTTGGGGTCGACTATGATATGAAAAGTGCTTGTTCACTTTAAAATGAAAAAATTCATAAGAAACAAATGAAAGTCATAAAAAATATGGATTTTCATATGAAATATGATTTTTTTCATCAAAGTTCAAAAATTCATAAGAAACTTGGAAAAAGTTAAATTCCATGAAAAATCACTTAACAAAGTCAACTTTCATCATTTTTCATCGAACTGGCTCGTTTCCTGCCTCAGCGCGGTGTGCTCTCTGCATTGTGCTTCTCTGGCGCTGAAAATGCGATTCCGCAAGTCCCAGCGCTCTACGAGCAAGAGAAAGCGGTTTTTCAGACAAACGAATGTGTGCAGCTGAACTGGGCAGTTTTCTTTGACTTTTTTCACATGTTTGGGGTCGACTATGATATGAAAAGTGCTTGGTCACTTTAAAATGAAAAAATTCATAAGAAACAAAGGAAACTCATAAAAAATATAAATTTTCATATGAAATATGATTTTTTTCATCAAAGTTCAAAAATTCATAAGAAACATGGAAAAAGTTATATACCATGAAAATTCACTTAACAAAGTCATCTTTCATCATTTTTCATCGAACTGGCTCGTTTCCTGCTTCGGCGCGGTGTGCTCTCTGCATTGTGCTTCTCTGGCGCTGAAAATGCGATTCCGCAAGTCTCAGCGCTCTACGAGCAAGGGAAAGCGGTTTTTCAGACAAACGAATGTGTGCAGCTGAACTGGGCAGTTTTCTTTGACTTTTTTCACATGTTTGGGGTCGACTATGATATGAAAAGTGCTTGGTCACTTTAAAATGAAAAAATTCATAAGAAACAAATGAAAGTCATAAAAAATATGGATTTTCATATGAAATATGATTTTTTTCATCAAAGTTCAAAAATTCATAAGAAACTTGGAAAAAGTTAAATTCCATGAAAATTCACTTAACAAAGTCATCTTTCATCATTTTTCATCGAACTGGCTCGTTTCCTGCTTCGGCGCGGTGTGCTCTCTGCATTGTGCTTCTCTGGCGCTGAAAATGCGATTCCGCAAGTCTCAGCGCTCTACGAGCAAGGGAAAGCGGTTTTTCAGACAAACGAATGTGTGCAGCTGAACTGGGCAGTTTTCTTTGACTTTTTTCACATGTTTGGGGTCGACTATGATATGAAAAGTGCTTGGTCACTTTAAAATGAAAAAATTCATAAGAAACAAAGGAAACTCATAAAAAATATAAATTTTCATATGAAATATGATTTTTTTCATCAAAGTTCAAAAATTCATAAGAAACATGGAAAAAGTTATATACCATGAAAATTCACTTAACAAAGTCATCTTTCATCATTTTTCATCGAACTGGCTCGTTTCCTGCTTCGGCGCGGTGTGCTCTCTGCATTGTGCTTCTCTGGCGCTGAAAATGCGATTCCGCAAGTCTCAGCGCTCTACGAGCAAGGGAAAGCGGTTTTTCAGACAAACGAATGTGTGCAGCTGAACTGGGCAGTTTTCTTTGACTTTTTTCACATGTTTGGGGTCGACTATGATATGAAAAGTGCTTGTTCACGTTAAAATGAAAAAATTCATAAGAAACAAATGAAAGTCATAAAAAATATGGATTTTCATATGAAATATGATTTTTTTCATCAAAGTTCAAAAATTCATAAGAAACTTGGAAAAAGTTAAATTCCATGAAAAATCACTTAAGTCAACTTTCATCATTTTTCATCGAACTGGCTCTTTTCCTGCCTCAGCGCGGTGTGCTCTCTGCATTGTGCTTCTCTGGCGCTGAAAATGCGATTCCGCAAGTCTCAACGCTCTACGAGCAAGGGAAAGCGGTTTTTCAGACAAACGAATGTGTGCAGCTGAACTGGGCAGTTTTCTTTGACTTTTTTCACATGTTTGGGGTCGACTATGATATGAAAAGTGCTTGTTCACTTTAAAATGAAAAAATTCATAAGAAACAAATGAAAGTCATAAAAAATATGGATTTTCATATGAAATATGATTTTTTTCATCAAAGTTCAAAAATTCATAAGAAACTTGGAAAAAGTTAAATTCCATGAAAAATCACTTAACAAAGTCAACTTTCATCATTTTTCATCGAACTGGCTCTTTTCCTGCCTCAGCGCGGTGTGCTCTCTGCATTGTGCTTCTCTGGCGCTGAAAATGCGATTCCGCAAGTCTCAGCGCTCTACGAGCAAGAGAAAGCGGTTTTTCAGACAAACGAATGTGTGCAGCTGAACTGGGCAGTTTTCTTTGACTTTTTTCACATGTTTGGGGTCGACTATGATATGAAAAGTGCTTGGTCACTTTAAAATGAAAAAATTCATAAGAAACAAAGGAAACTCATAAAAAATATAAATTTTCATATGAAATATGATTTTTTTCATCAAAGTTCAAAAAGTCATTATAAACATGGAAAAAGTTATATACCATGAAAAATCACTTAACAAAGTCATCTTTCATCATTTTTCATCGAACTGGCTCGTTTCCTGCCTCAGCGCGGTGTGCTCTCTGCATTGTGCTTCTCTGGCGCTGAAAATGCGATTCCGCAAGTCTCAGCGCTCTACGAGCAAGAGAAAGCGGTTTTTCAGACAAACGAATGTGTGCAGCTGAACTGGGCAGTTTTCTTTGACTTTTTTCACATGTTTGGGGTCGACTATGATATGAAAAGTGCTTGGTCACTTTAAAATGAAAAAATTCATAAGAAACAAAGGAAACTCATAAAAAATATAAATTTTCATATGAAATATGATTTTTTTCATCAAAGTTCAAAAATTCATAAGAAACATGGAAAAAGTTATATACCATGAAAATTCACTTAACAAAGTCATCTTTCATCATTTTTCATCGAACTGGCTCGTTTCCTGCTTCGGCGCGGTGTGCTCTCTGCATTGTGCTTCTCTGGCGCTGAAAATGCGATTCCGCAAGTCTCAGCGCTCTACGAGCAAGGGAAAGCGGTTTTTCAGACAAACGAATGTGTGCAGCTGAACTGGGCAGTTTTCTTTGACTTTTTTCACATGTTTGGGGTCGACTATGATATGAAAAGTGCTTGTTCACGTTAAAATGAAAAAATTCATAAGAAACAAATGAAAGTCATAAAAAATATGGATTTTCATATGAAATATGATTTTTTTCATCAAAGTTCAAAAATTCATAAGAAACTTGGAAAAAGTTAAATTCCATGAAAAATCACTTAAGTCAACTTTCATCATTTTTCATCGAACTGGCTCTTTTCCTGCCTCAGCGCGGTGTGCTCTCTGCATTGTGCTTCTCTGGCGCTGAAAATGCGATTCCGCAAGTCTCAACGCTCTACGAGCAAGGGAAAGCGGTTTTTCAGACAAACGAATGTGTGCAGCTGAACTGGGCAGTTTTCTTTGACTTTTTTCACATGTTTGGGGTCGACTATGATATGAAAAGTGCTTGGTCACTTTAAAATGAAAAAATTCATAAGAAACAAAGGAAACTCATAAAAAATATAAATTTTCATATGAAATATGATTTTTTTCATCAAAGTTCAAAAATTCATAAGAAACATGGAAAAAGTTATATACCATGAAAATTCACTTAACAAAGTCATCTTTCATCATTTTTCATCGAACTGGCTCGTTTCCTGCCTCAGCGCGGTGTGCTCTCTGCATTGTGCTTCTCTGGCGCTGAAAATGCGATTCCGCAAGTCTCAGCGCTCTACGAGCAAGAGAAAGCGGTTTTTCAGACAAACGAATGTGTGCAGCTGAACTGGGCAGTTTTCTTTGACTTTTTTCACGTTTGGGGTCGACTATGATATGAAAAGTGCTTGGTCACTTTAAAATGAAAAAATTCATAAGAAACAAAGGAAACTCATAAAAAATATAAATTTTCATATGAAATATGATTTTTTTCATCAAAGTTCAAAAAGTCATTATAAACATGGAAAAAGTTATATACCATGAAAAATCACTTAACAAAGTCAACTTTCATCATTTTTCATCGAACTGGCTCGTTTCCTGCCTCAGCGCGGTGTGCTCTCTGCATTGTGCTTCTCTGGCGCTGAAAATGCGATTCCGCAAGTCTCCGCGCTCTACGAGCAAGAGAAAGCGGTTTTTCAGTCAAACGAATGTGTGCAGCTGAACTGGGCAGTTTTCTTTGACTTTTTTCACATGTTTGGGGTCGACTATGATATGAAAAGTGCTTGGTCACTTTAAAATGAAAAAATTCATAAGAAACAAAGGAAACTCATAAAAAATATAAATTTTCATATGAAATATGATTTTTTTCATCAAAGTTCAAAAATTCATAAGAAACATGGAAAAAGTTATATACCATGAAAATTCACTTAACAAAGTCATCTTTCATCATTTTTCATCGAACTGGCTCGTTTCCTGCTTCGGCGCGGTGTGCTCTCTGCATTGTGCTTCTCTGGCGCTGAAAATGCGATTCCGCAAGTCTCAGCGCTCTACGAGCAAGGGAAAGCGGTTTTTCAGACAAACGAATGTGTGCAGCTGAACTGGGCAGTTTTCTTTGACTTTTTTCACATGTTTGGGGTCGACTATGATATGAAAAGTGCTTGGTCACTTTAAAATGAAAAAATTCATAAGAAACAAAGGAAACTCATAAAAAATATAAATTTTCATATGAAATATGATTTTTTTCATCAAAGTTCAAAAATTCATAAGAAACATGGAAAAAGTTATATACCATGAAAATTCACTTAACAAAGTCATCTTTCATCATTTTTCATCGAACTGGCTCGTTTCCTGCTTCGGCGCGGTGTGCTCTCTGCATTGTGCTTCTCTGGCGCTGAAAATGCGATTCCGCAAGTCTCAGCGCTCTACGAGCAAGAGAAAGCGGTTTTTCAGACAAACGAATGTGTGCAGCTGAACTGGGCAGTTTTCTTTGACTTTTTTCACATGTTTGGGGTCGACTATGATATGAAAAGTGCTTGGTCACTTTAAAATGAAAAAATTCATAAGAAACAAAGGAAACTCATAAAAAATATAAATTTTCATATGAAATATGATTTTTTTCATCAAAGTTCAAAAATTCATAAGAAACTTGGAAAAAGTTAAATTCCATGAAAAATCACTTAACAAAGTCAACTTTCATCATTTTTCATCGAACTGGCTCGTTTCCTGCTTCGGCGCGGTGTGCTCTCTGCATTGTGCTTCTCTGGCGCTGAAAATGCGATTCCGCAAGTCTCAGCGCTCTACGAGCAAGGGAAAGCGGTTTTTCAGACAAACGAATGTGTGCAGCTGAACTGGGCAGTTTTCTTTGACTTTTTTCACATGTTTGGGGTCGACTATGATATGAAAAGTGCTTGGTCACTTTAAAATGAAAAAATTCATAAGAAACAAAGGAAACTCATAAAAAATATAAATTTTCATATGAAATATGATTTTTTTCATCAAAGTTCAAAAATTCATAAGAAACATGGAAAAAGTTATATACCATGAAAATTCACTTAACAAAGTCATCTTTCATCATTTTTCATCGAACTGGCTCGTTTCCTGCTTCGGCGCGGTGTGCTCTCTGCATTGTGCTTCTCTGGCGCTGAAAATGCGATTCCGCAAGTCTCAGCGCTCTACGAGCAAGGGAAAGCGGTTTTTCAGACAAACGAATGTGTGCAGCTGAACTGGGCAGTTTTCTTTGACTTTTTTCACATGTTTGGGGTCGACTATGATATGAAAAGTGCTTGGTCACTTTAAAATGAAAAAATTCATAAGAAACAAAGGAAACTCATAAAAAATATAAATTTTCATATGAAATATGATTTTTTTCATCAAAGTTCAAAAAGTCATAATAAACATGGAAAAAGTTATATACCATGAAAATTCACTTAACAAAGTCATCTTTCATCATTTTTCATCGAACTGGCTCGTTTCCTGCTTCGGCGCGGTGTGCTCTCTGCATTGTGCTTCTCTGGCGCTGAAAATGCGATTCCGCAAGTCTCAGCGCTCTACGAGCAAGGGAAAGCGGTTTTTCAGACAAACGAATGTGTGCAGCTGAACTGGGCAGTTTTCTTTGACTTTTTTCACATGTTTGGGGTCGACTATGATATGAAAAGTGCTTGTTCACTTTAAAATGAAAAAATTCATAAGAAACAAATGAAAGTCATAAAAAATATGGATTTTCATATGAAATATGATTTTTTTCATCAAAGTTCAAAAATTCATAAGAAACTTGGAAAAAGTTAAATTCCATGAAAAATCACTTAACAAAGTCAACTTTCATCATTTTTCATCGAACTGGCTCTTTTCCTGCCTCAGCGCGGTGTGCTCTCTGCATTGTGCTTCTCTGGCGCTGAAAATGCGATTCCGCAAGTCTCAGCGCTCTACGAGCAAGGGAAAGCGGTTTTTCAGACAAACGAATGTGTGCAGCTGAACTGGGCAGTTTTCTTTGACTTTTTTCACATGTTTGGGGTCGACTATGATATGAAAAGTGCTTGGTCACTTTAAAATGAAAAAATTCATAAGAAACAAAGGAAACTCATAAAAAATATAAATTTTCATATGAAATATGATTTTTTTCATCAAAGTTCAAAAAGTCATAAAAAACGTGGAAAAAGTTATATACCATGAAAATTCACTTAACAAAGTCATCTTTCATCATTTTTCATCGAACTGGCTTTTTTCCTGCCTCAGCGCGGTGTGCTCTCTGCATTGTGCTTCTCTGGCGCTGAAAATGCGATTCCGCAAGTCTCAGCGCTCTACGAGCAAGAGAAAGCGGTTTTTCAGACAAACGAATGTGTGCAGCTGAACTGGGCAGTTTTCTTTGACTTTTTTCACATGTTTGGGGTCGACTATGATATGAAAAGTGCTTGGTCACTTTAAAATGAAAAAATTCATAAGAAACAAAGGAAACTCATAAAAAATATAAATTTTCATATGAAATATGATTTTTTTCATCAAAGTTCAAAAAGTCATTATAAACATGGAAAAAGTTATATACCATGAAAAATCACTTAACAAAGTCAACTTTCATCATTTTTCATCGAACTGGCTCGTTTCCTGCCTCAGCGCGGTGTGCTCTCTGCATTGTGCTTCTCTGGCGCTGAAAATGCGATTCCGCAAGTCTCAGCGCTCTACGAGCAAGGGAAAGCGGTTTTTCAGACAAACGAATGTGTGCAGCTGAACTGGGCAGTTTTCTTTGACTTTTTTCACATGTTTGGGGTCGACTATGATATGAAAAGTGCTTGGTCACTTTAAAATGAAAAAATTCATAAGAAACAAAGGAAACTCATAAAAAATATAAATTTTCATATGAAATATGATTTTTTTCATCAAAGTTCAAAAATTCATAAGAAACATGGAAAAAGTTATATACCATGAAAATTCACTTAACAAAGTCATCTTTCATCATTTTTCATCGAACTGGCTCGTTTCCTGCCTCAGCGCGGTGTGCTCTCTGCATTGTGCTTCTCTGGCGCTGAAAATGCGATTCCGCAAGTCTCAGCGCTCTACGAGCAAGGGAAAGCGGTTTTTCAGACAAACGAATGTGTGCAGCTGAACTGGGCAGTTTTCTTTGACTTTTTTCACATGTTTGGGGTCGACTATGATATGAAAAGTGCTTGGTCACTTTAAAATGAAAAAATTCATAAGAAACAAAGGAAACTCATAAAAAATATAAATTTTCATATGAAATATGATTTTTTTCATCAAAGTTCAAAAATTCATAAGAAACATGGAAAAAGTTATATACCATGAAAATTCACTTAACAAAGTCATCTTTCATCATTTTTCATCGAACTGGCTCGTTTCCTGCTTCGGCGCGGTGTGCTCTCTGCATTGTGCTTCTCTGGCGCTGAAAATGCGATTCCGCAAGTCTCAGCGCTCTACGAGCAAGGGAAAGCGGTTTTTCAGACAAACGAATGTGTGCAGCTGAACTGGGCAGTTTTCTTTGACTTTTTTCACATGTTTGGGGTCGACTATGATATGAAAAGTGCTTGGTCACTTTAAAATGAAAAAATTCATAAGAAACAAAGGAAACTCATAAAAAATATAAATTTTCATATGAAATATGATTTTTTTCATCAAAGTTCAAAAATTCATAAGAAACATGGAAAAAGTTATATACCATGAAAATTCACTTAACAAAGTCATCTTTCATCATTTTTCATCGAACTGGCTCGTTTCCTGCTTCGGCGCGGTGTGCTCTCTGCATTGTGCTTCTCTGGCGCTGAAAATGCGATTCCGCAAGTCTCAGCGCTCTACGAGCAAGGGAAAGCGGTTTTTCAGACAAACGAATGTGTGCAGCTGAACTGGGCAGTTTTCTTTGACTTTTTTCACATGTTTGGGGTCGACTATGATATGAAAAGTGCTTGTTCACGTTAAAATGAAAAAATTCATAAGAAACAAATGAAAGTCATAAAAAATATGGATTTTCATATGAAATATGATTTTTTTCATCAAAGTTCAAAAATTCATAAGAAACTTGGAAAAAGTTAAATTCCATGAAAAATCACTTAACAAAGTCAACTTTCATCATTTTTCATCGAACTGGCTCGTTTCCTGCCTCAGCGCGGTGTGCTCTCTGCATTGTGCTTCTCTGGCGCTGAAAATGCGATTCCGCAAGTCTCAACGCTCTACGAGCAAGGGAAAGCGGTTTTTCAGACAAACGAATGTGTGCAGCTGAACTGGGCAGTTTTCTTTGACTTTTTTCACATGTTTGGGGTCGACTATGATATGAAAAGTGCTTGTTCACTTTAAAATGAAAAAATTCATAAGAAACAAATGAAAGTCATAAAAAATATGGATTTTCATATGAAATATGATTTTTTTCATCAAAGTTCAAAAATTCATAAGAAACTTGGAAAAAGTTAAATTCCATGAAAAATCACTTAACAAAGTCAACTTTCATCATTTTTCATCGAACTGGCTCTTTTCCTGCCTCAGCGCGGTGTGCTCTCTGCATTGTGCTTCTCTGGCGCTGAAAATGCGATTCCGCAAGTCTCAGCGCTCTACGAGCAAGAGAAAGCGGTTTTTCAGACAAACGAATGTGTGCAGCTGAACTGGGCAGTTTTCTTTGACTTTTTTCACATGTTTGGGGTCGACTATGATATGAAAAGTGCTTGGTCACTTTAAAATGAAAAAATTCATAAGAAACAAAGGAAACTCATAAAAAATATAAATTTTCATATGAAATATGATTTTTTTCATCAAAGTTCAAAAAGTCATTATAAACATGGAAAAAGTTATATACCATGAAAAATCACTTAACAAAGTCAACTTTCATCATTTTTCATCGAACTGGCTCGTTTCCTGCCTCAGCGCGGTGTGCTCTCTGCATTGTGCTTCTCTGGCGCTGAAAATGCGATTCCGCAAGTCTCCGCGCTCTACGAGCAAGAGAAAGCGGTTTTTCAGACAAACGAATGTGTGCAGCTGAACTGGGCAGTTTTCTTTGACTTTTTTCACATGTTTGGGGTCGACTATGATATGAAAAGTGCTTGGTCACTTTAAAATGAAAAAATTCATAAGAAACAAAGGAAAGTCATAAAAAATATAAATTTTCATATGAAATATGATTTTTTTCATCAAAGTTCAAAAATTCATAAGAAACATGGAAAAAGTTATATACCATGAAAATTCACTTAACAAAGTCATCTTTCATCATTTTTCATCGAACTGGCTCGTTTCCTGCTTCAGCGCGGTGTGCTCTCTGCATTGTGCTTCTCTGGCGCTGAAAATGCGATTCCGCAAGTCTCAGCGCTCTACGAGCAAGGGAAAGCGGTTTTTCAGACAAACGAATGTGTGCAGCTGAACTGGGCAGTTTTCTTTGACTTTTTTCACATGTTTGGGGTCGACTATGATATGAAAAGTGCTTGTTCACTTTAAAATGAAAAAATTCATAAGAAACAAATGAAACTCATAAAAAATATGGATTTTCATATGAAATATGATTTTTTTCATCAAAGTTCAAAAATTCATAAGAAACTTGGAAAAAGTTAAATTCCATGAAAAATCACTTAACAAAGTCAACTTTCATCATTTTTCATCGAACTGGCTCGTTTCCTGCCTCAGCGCGGTGTGCTCTCTGCATTGTGCTTCTCTGGCGCTGAAAATGCGATTCCGCAAGTCTCAGCGCTCTACGAGCAAGAGAAAGCGGTCTTTTCACACAAACGAATGTGTGCAGCTGAACTGGGCAGTTTTCTTTGACTTTTTTCACATGTTTGGGGTCGACTATGATATGAAAAGTGCTTGGTCACTTTAAAATGAAAAAATTCATAAGAAACAAAGGAAAGTCATAAAAAATATAAATTTTCATATGAAATGTGATTTTTTTCATCAAAGTTCAAAATTCATAAGAAACATGGAAAAAGTTATATACCATGAAAATTCACGTAACAAAGTCATCTTTCATCATTTTTCATCGAACTGGCTCGTTTCCTGCTTCAGCGCGGTGTGCTCTCTGCATTGTGCTTCTCTGGCGCTGAAAATGCGATTCCGCAAGTCTCAGCGCTCTACGAGCAAGGGAAAGCGGTTTTTCAGACAAACGAATGTGTGCAGCTGAACTGGGCAGTTTTCTTTGACTTTTTTCACATGTTTGGGGTCGACTATGATATGAAAAGTGCTTGTTCACTTTAAAATGCAAAAATTCATATTAAACACAGGAAAGTCATAAAAAATATGGATTTTCATATGAAATATGATTTTTTTCATCAAAGTTCAAAAATTCATAAGAAACTTGGAAAAAGTTAAATTCCATGAAAAATCACTTAACAAAGTCAACTTTCATCATTTTTCATCGAACTGGCTCTTTTCCTGCCTCAGCGCGGTGTGCTCTCTGCATTGTGCTTCTCTGGCGCTGAAAATGCGATTCCGCAAGTCTCAGCGCTCTACGAGCAAGAGAAAGCGGTTTTTCAGACAAACGAATGTGTGCAGCTGAACTGGGCAGTTTTCTTTGACTTTTTTCACGTTTGGGGTCGACTATGATATGAAAAGTGCTTGGTCACTTTAAAATGAAAAAATTCATAAGAAACAAAGGAAACTCATAAAAAATATAAATTTTCATATGAAATATGATTTTTTTCATCAAAGTTCAAAAAGTCATAATAAACATGGAAAAAGTTATATACCATGAAAATTCACTTAACAAAGTCATCTTTCATCATTTTTCATCGAACTGGCTCGTTTCCTGCCTCAGCGCGGTGTGCTCTCTGCATTGTGCTTCTCTGGCGCTGAAAATGCGATTCCGCAAGTCTCAGCGCTCTACGAGCAAGGGAAAGCGGTTTTTCAGACAAACGAATGTGTGCAGCTGAACTGGGCAGTTTTCTTTGACTTTTTTCACATGTTTGGGGTCGACTATGATATGAAAAGTGCTTGGTCACTTTAAAATGAAAAAATTCATAAGAAACAAAGGAAACTCATAAAAAATATAAATTTTCATATGAAATATGATTTTTTTCATCAAAGTTCAAAAATTCATAAGAAACATGGAAAAAGTTATATACCATGAAAATTCACTTAACAAAGTCATCTTTCATCATTTTTCATCGAACTGGCTCGTTTCCTGCTTCGGCGCGGTGTGCTCTCTGCATTGTGCTTCTCTGGCGCTGAAAATGCGATTCCGCAAGTCTCAGCGCTCTACGAGCAAGGGAAAGCGGTTTTTCAGACAAACGAATGTGTGCAGCTGAACTGGGCAGTTTTCTTTGACTTTTTTCACATGTTTGGGGTCGACTATGATATGAAAAGTGCTTGGTCACTTTAAAATGAAAAAATTCATAAGAAACAAATGAAAGTCATAAAAAATATGGATTTTCATATGAAATATGATTTTTTTCATCAAAGTTCAAAAATTCATAAGAAACATGGAAAAAGTTAAATTCCATGAAAAATCACTTAACAAAGTCAACTTTCATCATTTTTCATCGAACTGGCTCGTTTCCTGCCTCAGCGCGGTGTGCTCTCTGCATTGTGCTTCTCTGGCGCTGAAAATGCGATTCCGCAAGTCTCAGCGCTCTACGAGCAAGGGAAAGCGGTTTTTCAGACAAACGAATGTGTGCAGCTGAACTGGGCAGTTTTCTTTGACTTTTTTCACATGTTTGGGGTCGACTATGATATGAAAAGTGCTTGTTCACTTTAAAAATTGAAAAAATTCATAAGAAACAAATGAAAGTCATAAAAAATATGGATTTTCATATGAAATATGATTTTTTTCATCAAAGTTCAAAAATTCATAAGAAACTTGGAAAAAGTTAAATTCCATGAAAAATCACTTAACAAAGTCAACTTTCTACATTTTTCATCGAACTGGCTCTTTTCCTGCCTCAGCGCGGTGTGCTCTCTGCATTGTGCTTGTATCGCGCTGAAAATGCGATTCCGCAAGTCTCAACGCTCTACGAGCAAGGGAAAGCGGTTTTTCAGACAAACGAATGTGTGCAGCTGAACTGGGCAGTTTTCTTTGACTTTTTTCACATGTTTGGGGTCGACTATGATATGAAAAGTGCTTGTTCACTTTAAAATGAAAAAATTCATAAGAAACAAATGAAAGTCATAAAAAATATGGATTTTCATATGAAATATGATTTTTTTCATCAAAGTTCAAAAATTCATAAGAAACTTGGAAAAAGTTAAATTCCATGAAAAATCACTTAACAAAGTCAACTTTCATCATTTTTCATCGAACTGGCTCGTTTCCTGCCTCAGCGCGGTGTGCTCTCTGCATTGTGCTTCTCTGGCGCTGAAAATGCGATTCCGCAAGTCTCAGCGCTCTACGAGCAAGGGAAAGCGGTTTTTCAGGCAATGCTTTTTTGCAGCTGAATGGGGCAGTTTTCTTTGACTTTTTTCACATGTTTGGGGTCGACTATGATATGAAAAGTGCTTGTTCACTTTAAAATGCAAAAATTCATATTAAACACAGGAAAGTCATAAAAAATATGAATTTTCATATGAAATATGATTTTTTTCATCAAAGTTCAAAAATTCATAGGAAACATGGAAAAAGTTATATACCATGAAAATTCACTTAACAAAGTCATCTTTCATTATTTTTCATCGAACTGGCTCGTTTCCTGCTTCAGCGCGGTGTGCTCTCTGCATTGTGCTTTTCTGGCGCTGAAAATGCGATTCCGCAAGTCTCAGCGCTCTACGAGCAAGGCAAAGCGGTTTTTCAGGCAATCGCTTTTTTGCAGCTGAATGGGGCAGTTTTCTTTGACTTTTTTCACATGTTTGGGGTCGACTATGATATGAAAAGTGCTTGTTCACTTTAAAATGCAAAAATTCATATTAAACACAGGAAAGTCATAAAAAATATGAATTTTCATATGAAATATGATTTTTTTCATCAAAGTTCAAAAATTCATAAGAATCTTGGAAAAAGTTATATTCCATGAAAATTCACTTAACAAAGTCAACTTTCATCATTTTTCATCGAACTGGCTCGTTTCCTGCTTCAGCGCGGTGTGCTCTCTGCATTGTGCTTCTCTGGCGCTGAAAATGCGATTCCGCAAGTCTCAGCGCTCTACGAGCAAGAGAAAGCGGTTTTTCAGGCAATCGCTTTTTTGCAGCTGAATGGGGCAGTTTTCTTTGACTTTTTTCACATGTTTGGGGTCGACTATGATATGAAAAGTGCTTGTTCACTTTAAAATGAAAAAATTCATAAGAAACAAATGAAAGTCATAAAAAATATGGATTTTCATATGAAACATATTTATATGATTTTCATATTGTATCTTTTGAATCTATTGTGCTTTGACTTTTTTCACATGTTTGGGGTCGACTATGATATGAAAAGTGCTTGGTCACTTTAAAATGAAAAAAATTCATAAGAAACAAAGGAAACTCATAAAAAAAAAAATTTCATATGAAATATGATTTTTTTCATCAAAGTTCAAAAATTCATAAGAAACATGGAAAATGTGTAATTCCATGAAAAATCACTGAACAAAGTCAACTTTCATCATTTTTCATCGAACTGGCTCGTTTCCTGCCTCAGCGCGGTGTGCTCTCTGCATTGTGCTTCTCTGGCGCTGAAAATGCGATTCCGCAAGTCTCAGCGCTCTACGAGCAAGGCAAAGCGGTTTTTCAGGCAATCGCTTTTTTGCAGCTGATTGGGCCAGTTTTCTTTGACTTTTTTCACATGTTTGGGGTCAACTATGATATGAAAAGTGCTTGTTCACTTTTAAATGCAAAAATTCATAAGAAACACAGGAAAGTCATAAAAAATATGAATTTTCATATGAAATATGATTTTTTTCATCAAAGTTCAAAAATACATAAGAAACTTGGAAAAAGTTATATTCCATGAAAATTCACTTAACAAAGTCAACTTTCATCATTTTTCATCGAACTGGCTCGTTTCCTGCTTCAGCGCGGTGTGCTCCCTGCATTGTGCTTCTCTGGCGCTGAAAATGCGATTCCGCAAGTCTCAGCGCTCTACGAGCAAGGGAAAGCGGTTTTTCAGACAAACGAATGTGTGCAGCTGAACTGGGCAGTTTTCTTTGACTTTTTTCACATGTTTGGGGTCGACTATGATATGAAAAGTGCTTGTTCACTTTAAAATGAAAAAATTCATAAGAAACAAATGAAACTCATAAAAAATATAAATTTTCATATGAAATATGATTTTTTTCATCAAAGTTCAAAAATTCATAAGAAACTTGGAAAAAGTTAAATTCCATGAAAAATCACTTAACAAAGTCATCTTTCATCATTTTTCATCGAACTGGCTAGTTTCCTGCCTCAGCGCAGTGTGCTCTCTGCATTGTGCTTCTCTGGCGCTGAAAATGCGATTCCGCAAGTCTCCGCGCTCTACGAGCAAGAGAAAGCGGTTTTTCAGACAAACGAATGTGTGCAGCTGAACTGGGCAGTTTTCTTTGACTTTTTTCACATGTTTGGGGTCGACTATGATATGAAAAGTGCTTGGTCACTTTAAAATGAAAAAATTCATAAGAAACAAAGGAAACTCATAAAAAATATAAATTTTCATATGAAATATGATTTTTTTCATCAAAGTTCAAAAATTCATAAGAAACATGGAAAAAGTTATATACCATGAAAATTCACTTAACAAAGTCAACTTTCATCATTTTTCACCGAACTGGCTCGTTTCCTGCCTCAGCGCGGTGTGCTCTCTGCATTGTGCTTGTATCGCGCTGAAAATGCGATTCCGCAAGTCTCAGCGCTCTACGAGCAAGAGAAAGCGGTTTTTCAGATAAACGAATGTGTGCAGCTGAACTGGGCAGTTTTCTTTGACTTTTTTCACGTTTGGGGTCGACTATGATATGAAAAGTGCTTGGTCACTTTAAAATGAAAAAATTCATAAGAAACAAAGGAAACTCATAAAAAATATAAATTTTCATATGAAATATGATTTTTTTCATCAAAGTTCAAAAAGTCATAATAAACATGGAAAAAGTTATATACCATGAAAATTCACTTAACAAAGTCATTTTTCATCATTTGTCATCGAACTGGCTCGTTTCCTGCTTCGGCGCGTTGTGCTCTCTGCATTGTGCTTCTCTGGCGCTGAAAATGCGATTCCGCAAGTCTCAGCGCTCTACGAGCAAGGGAAAGCGGTTTTTCAGACAAACGAATGTGTGCAGCTGAACTGGGCAGTTTTCTTTGACTTTTTTCACATGTTTGGGGTCGACTATGATATGAAAAGTGCTTGTTCACTTTAAAATTAAAAAATTCATAAGAAACAAAGGAAACTCATAAAAAAAAAATTTTCATATGAAATATGATTTTTTTCATCAAAGTTCAAAAATTCATAAGAAACATGGAAAATGTGTAATTCCATGAAAAATCACTTAACAAAGTCAACTTTCATCATTTTTCATCGAACTGGCTCGTTTCCTGCCTCAGCGCGGTGTGCTCTCTGCATTGTGCTTCTCTGGCGCTGAAAATGCGATTCCGCAAGTCTCAGCGCTCTACGAGCAAGGGAAAGCGGTTTTTCAGGCAATGCTTTTTTGCAGCTGAATGGGGCAGTTTTCTTTGACTTTTTTCACATGTTTGGGGTCGACTATGATATGAAAAGTGCTTGTTCACTTTAAAATGCAAAAATTCATATTAAACACAGGAAAGTCATAAAAAATATGAATTTTCATATGAAATATGATTTTTTTCATCAAAGTTCAAAAATTCATAGGAAACATGGAAAAAGTTATATACCATGAAAATTCACTTAACAAAGTCATCTTTCATTATTTTTCATCGAACTGGCTCGTTTCCTGCTTCAGCGCGGTGTGCTCTCTGCATTGTGCTTTTCTGGCGCTGAAAATGCGATTCCGCAAGTCTCAGCGCTCTACGAGCAAGGCAAAGCGGTTTTTCAGGCAATCGCTTTTTTGCAGCTGAATGGGGCAGTTTTCTTTGACTTTTTTCACATGTTTGGGGTCGACTATGATATGAAAAGTGCTTGTTCACTTTAAAATGCAAAAATTCATATTAAACACAGGAAAGTCATAAAAAATATGAATTTTCATATGAAATATGATTTTTTTCATCAAAGTTCAAAAATTCATAAGAATCTTGGAAAAAGTTATATTCCATGAAAATTCACTTAACAAAGTCAACTTTCATCATTTTTCATCGAACTGGCTCGTTTCCTGCTTCAGCGCGGTGTGCTCTCTGCATTGTGCTTCTCTGGCGCTGAAAATGCGATTCCGCAAGTCTCAGCGCTCTACGAGCAAGAGAAAGCGGTTTTTCAGGCAATCGCTTTTTTGCAGCTGAATGGGGCAGTTTTCTTTGACTTTTTTCACATGTTTGGGGTCGACTATGATATGAAAAGTGCTTGTTCACTTTAAAATGAAAAAATTCATAAGAAACAAATGAAAGTCATAAAAAATATGGATTTTCATATGAAACATATTTATATGATTTTCATATTGTATCTTTTGAATCTATTGTGCTTTGACTTTTTTCACATGTTTGGGGTCGACTATGATATGAAAAGTGCTTGGTCACTTTAAAATGAAAAAAATTCATAAGAAACAAAGGAAACTCATAAAAAAAAAAAATTTCATATGAAATATGATTTTTTTCATCAAAGTTCAAAAATTCATAAGAAACATGGAAAATGTGTAATTCCATGAAAAATCACTGAACAAAGTCAACTTTCATCATTTTTCATCGAACTGGCTCGTTTCCTGCCTCAGCGCGGTGTGCTCTCTGCATTGTGCTTCTCTGGCGCTGAAAATGCGATTCCGCAAGTCTCAGCGCTCTACGAGCAAGGCAAAGCGGTTTTTCAGGCAATCGCTTTTTTGCAGCTGATTGGGCCAGTTTTCTTTGACTTTTTTCACATGTTTGGGGTCAACTATGATATGAAAAGTGCTTGTTCACTTTTAAATGCAAAAATTCATAAGAAACACAGGAAAGTCATAAAAAATATGAATTTTCATATGAAATATGATTTTTTTCATCAAAGTTCAAAAATACATAAGAAACTTGGAAAAAGTTATATTCCATGAAAATTCACTTAACAAAGTCAACTTTCATCATTTTTCATCGAACTGGCTCGTTTCCTGCTTCAGCGCGGTGTGCTCCCTGCATTGTGCTTCTCTGGCGCTGAAAATGCGATTCCGCAAGTCTCAGCGCTCTACGAGCAAGGGAAAGCGGTTTTTCAGACAAACGAATGTGTGCAGCTGAACTGGGCAGTTTTCTTTGACTTTTTTCACATGTTTGGGGTCGACTATGATATGAAAAGTGCTTGTTCACTTTAAAATGAAAAAATTCATAAGAAACAAATGAAACTCATAAAAAATATAAATTTTCATATGAAATATGATTTTTTTCATCAAAGTTCAAAAATTCATAAGAAACTTGGAAAAAGTTAAATTCCATGAAAAATCACTTAACAAAGTCATCTTTCATCATTTTTCATCGAACTGGCTAGTTTCCTGCCTCAGCGCAGTGTGCTCTCTGCATTGTGCTTCTCTGGCGCTGAAAATGCGATTCCGCAAGTCTCCGCGCTCTACGAGCAAGAGAAAGCGGTTTTTCAGACAAACGAATGTGTGCAGCTGAACTGGGCAGTTTTCTTTGACTTTTTTCACATGTTTGGGGTCGACTATGATATGAAAAGTGCTTGGTCACTTTAAAATGAAAAAATTCATAAGAAACAAAGGAAACTCATAAAAAATATAAATTTTCATATGAAATATGATTTTTTTCATCAAAGTTCAAAAATTCATAAGAAACATGGAAAAAGTTATATACCATGAAAATTCACTTAACAAAGTCAACTTTCATCATTTTTCACCGAACTGGCTCGTTTCCTGCCTCAGCGCGGTGTGCTCTCTGCATTGTGCTTGTATCGCGCTGAAAATGCGATTCCGCAAGTCTCAGCGCTCTACGAGCAAGAGAAAGCGGTTTTTCAGATAAACGAATGTGTGCAGCTGAACTGGGCAGTTTTCTTTGACTTTTTTCACGTTTGGGGTCGACTATGATATGAAAAGTGCTTGGTCACTTTAAAATGAAAAAATTCATAAGAAACAAAGGAAACTCATAAAAAATATAAATTTTCATATGAAATATGATTTTTTTCATCAAAGTTCAAAAAGTCATAATAAACATGGAAAAAGTTATATACCATGAAAATTCACTTAACAAAGTCATCTTTCATCATTTGTCATCGAACTGGCTCGTTTCCTGCTTCGGCGCGTTGTGCTCTCTGCATTGTGCTTCTCTGGCGCTGAAAATGCGATTCCGCAAGTCTCAGCGCTCTACGAGCAAGGGAAAGCGGTTTTTCAGACAAACGAATGTGTGCAGCTGAACTGGGCAGTTTTCTTTGACTTTTTTCACATGTTTGGGGTCGACTATGATATGAAAAGTGCTTGGTCACTTTAAAATGAAAAAATTCATAAGAAACAAAGGAAACTCATAAAAAATATAAATTTTCATATGAAATATGATTTTTTTCATCAAAGTTCAAAAATTCATAAGAAACATGGAAAAAGTTATATACCATGAAAATTCACTTAACAAAGTCATCTTTCATCATTTTTCATCGAACTGGCTCGTTTCCTGCTTCAGCGCGGTGTGCTCTCTGCATTGTGCTTCTCTGGCGCTGAAAATTCGATTCCGCAAGTCTCAGCGCTCTACGAGCAAGGCAAAGCGGTTTTTCAGGCAATCGCTTTTTTGCAGCTGAATGGGGCAGTTTTCTTTGACTTTTTTCACGTTTGGGGTCGACTATGATATGAAAAGTGCTTGTTCACTTTAAAATGAAAAAATTCATAAGAAACAAATGAGTCATAAAAAATATGGATTTTCATATGAAATATGATTTTTTTCATCAAAGTTCAAAAATTCATAAGAAACTTGGAAAAAGTTAAATTCCATGACAAATCACTTAACAAAGTCAACTTTCATCATTTTTCATCCAACTGGCTCGTTTCCTGCTTCAGCGCGGTGTGCTCCCTGCATTGTGCTTCTCTGGCGCTGAAAATGCGATTCCGCAAGTCTCAGCGCTCTACGAGCAAGGGAAAGCGGTTTTTCAGACAAACGAAAGTGAGCAGCTGAATGGGGCAGTTTTCTTTGACTTTTTTCACATGTTTGGGGTCGACTATGATATGAAAAGTGCTTGTTCACTTTAAAATGAAAAAAATTCATAAGAAACAAATGAAAGTCATAAAAAATATGGATTTTCATATGAAATATGATTTTTTTCATCAAAGTTCAAAAATTCATAAGAAACTTGGAAAAAGTTAAATTCCATGAAAAATCACTTAACAAACTCAACTTTCATCATTTTTCATCGAACTGGCTCGTTTCCTGCCTCAGCGCGGTGTGCTCTCTGCATTGTGCATCTCTGGCGCTGAAAATGCGATTCCGCAAGTCTCAGCGCTCTACGAGCAAGAGAAAGCGGTTTTTCAGACAAACGAATGTGTGCAGCTGAACTGGGCAGTTTTCTTTGACTTTTTTCACATGTTTGGGGTCGACTATGATATGAAAAGTGCTTGGTCACTTTAAAATGAAAAAATTCATAAGAAACAAAGGAAAGTCATAAAAAATATAAATTTTCATATGAAATGTGATTTTTTTCATCAAAGTTCAAAATTCATAAGAAACATGGAAAAAGTTATATACCATGAAACTTCACGTAACAAAGTCATCTTTCATCATTTTTCATCGAACTGGCTCGTTTCCTGCTTCAGCGCGGTGTGCTCTCTGCATTGTGCTTCTCTGGCGCTGAAAATGCGATTCCGCAAGTCTCAGCGCTCTACGAGCAAGAGAAAGCGGTTTTTCAGATAAACGAATGTGTGCAGCTGAACTGGGCAGTTTTCGTTGACTTTTTTCACATGTTTGGGGTCGACTATGATATGAAAAGTGCTTGGTCACTTTAAAATGAAAAAATTCATAAGAAACAAAGGAAACTCATAAACAATATAAATTTTCATATGAAATATGATTTTTTTCATCAAAGTTCAAAAATACATAAGAAACTTGGAAAAAGTTATATTCCATGAAAATTCACTTAACAAAGTCAACTTTCATCATTTTTCATCGAACTGGCTCGTTTCCTGCTTCAGCGCGGTGTGCTCCCTGCATTGTGCTTCTCTGGCGCTGAAAATGCGATTCCGCAAGTCTCAGCGCTCTACGAGCAAGGGAAAGCGGTTTTTCAGACAAACGAAAGTGAGCAGCTGAATGGGGCAGTTTTCTTTGACTTTTTTCACATGTTTGGGGTCGACTATGATATGAAAAGTGCTTGTTCACTTTAAAATGAAAAAAATTCATAAGAAACAAATGAAAGTCATAAAAAATATGGATTTTCATATGAAATATGATTTTTTTCATCAAAGTTCAAAAATTCATAAGAAACTTGGAAAAAGTTAAATTCCATGAAAAATCACTTAACAAAGTCAACTTTCATCATTTTTCATCGAACTGGCTCGTTTCCTGCCTCAGCGCGGTGTGCTCTCTGCATTGTGCTTCTCTGGCGCTGAAAATGCGATTCCGCAAGTCTCAGCGCTCTACGAGCAAGAGAAAGCGGTTTTTCAGACAAACGAATGTGTGCAGCTGAACTGGGCAGTTTTCTTTGACTTTTTTCACATGTTTGGGGTCGACTATGATATGAAAAGTGCTTGGTCACTTTAAAATGAAAAAATTCATAAGAAACAAAGGAAAGTCATAAAAAATATAAATTTTCATATGAAATGTGATTTTTTTCATCAAAGTTCAAAATTCATAAGAAACATGGAAAAAGTTATATACCATGAAACTTCACGTAACAAAGTCATCTTTCATCATTTTTCATCGAACTGGCTCGTTTCCTGCTTCAGCGCGGTGTGCTCTCTGCATTGTGCTTCTCTGGCGCTGAAAATGCGATTCCGCAAGTCTCAGCGCTCTACGAGCAAGAGAAAGCGGTTTTTCAGATAAACGAATGTGTGCAGCTGAACTGGGCAGTTTTCTTTGACTTTTTTCACGTTTGGGGTCGACTATGATATGAAAAGTGCTTGGTCACTTTAAAATGAAAAAATTCATAAGAAACAAAGGAAACTCATAAAAAATATAAATTTTCATATGAAATATGATTTTTTTTCATCAAAGTTCAAAAATTCATAAGAAACATGGAAAAAGTTATATACCATGAAAATTCACTTAACAAAGTCATCTTTCATCATTTTTCATCGAACTGGCTCGTTTCCTGCCTCAGCGCGGTGTGCTCTCTGCATTGTGCTTCTCTGGCGCTGAAAATGCGATTCCGCAAGTCTCAGCGCTCTACGAGCAAGGGAAAGCGGTTTTTCAGACAAACGAATGTGTGCAGCTGAACTGGGCAGTTTTCTTTGACATTTTTCACATGTTTGGGGTCGACTATGATATGAAAAGTGCTTGGTCACTTTAAAATGAAAAAATTCATAAGAAACAAAGGAAACTCATAAAAAATATAAATTTTCATATGAAATATGATTTTTTTCATCAAAGTTCAAAAAGTCATAATAAACATGGAAAAAGTTATATACCATGAAAATTCACTTAACAAAGTCATCTTTCATCATTTTTCATCGAACTGGCTCGTTTCCTGCTTCGGCGCGGTGTGCTCTCTGCATTGTGCTTCTCTGGCGCTGAAAATGCGATTCCGCAAGTCTCAGCGCTCTACGAGCAAGGGAAAGCGGTTTTTCAGACAAACGAATGTGTGCAGCTGAACTGGGCAGTTTTCTTTGACTTTTTTCACATGTTTGGGGTCGACTATGATATGAAAAGTGCTTGGTCACTTTAAAATGAAAAAATTCATAAGAAACAAAGGAAACTCATAAAAAATATGGATTTTCATATGAAATATGATTTTTTTCATCAAAGTTCAAAAATTCATAAGAAACTTGGAAAAAGTTAAATTCCATGAAAAATCACTTAACAAAGTCAACTTTCATCATTTGTCATCGAACTGGCTCGTTTCCTGCCTCAGCGCGGTGTGCTCTCTGCATTGTGCTTCTCTGGCGCTGAAAATGCGATTCCGCAAGTCTCAGCGCTCTACGAGCAAGGGAAAGCGGTTTTTCAGACAAACGAAAGTGAGCAGCTGAATGGGGCAGTTTTCTTTGACTTTTTTCACATGTTTGGGGTCGACTATGATATGAAAAGTGCTTGTTCACTTTAAAAAAGCAAAAATTCATATTAAACACAGGAAAGTCATAAATAATATGAATTTTCATATGAAATATGATTTTTTTCATCAAAGTTCAAAAATTCATAAGAAACTTGGATAAAGTTAAATTCCATGAAAAATCACTTAACAAAGTCAACTTTCTACATTTTTCATCGAACTGGCTCGTTTCCTGCCTCAGCGCGGTGTGCTCTCTGCATTGTGCTTGTATCGCGCTGAAAATGCGATTCCGCAAGTCTCAGCGCTCTACGAGCAAGGGAAAGTGGTTTTTCAGACAAACGAATGTGTGCCGCTGAATGGGGCAGTTTTCTTTGACTTTTTCAACATGTTTGGGGTCGACTATGATATGAAAAGTGCTTGTTCACTTTAAAATTAAAAAATTCATAAGAAACAAAGGAAACTCATAAAAAATATAAATTTTCATATGAAATATGATTTTTTTCATCAAAGTTCAAAAATTCATAAGAAACATGGAAAAAGTTATATACCATGAAAATTCACTTAACAAAGTCATCTTTCATCATTTTTCATCGAACTGGCTCGTTTCCTGCTTCGGCGCGGTGTGCTCTCTGCATTGTGCTTCTCTGGCGCTGAAAATGCGATTCCGCAAGTCTCAGCGCTCTACGAGCAAGGGAAAGCGGTTTTTCAGACAAACGAATGTGTGCAGCTGAACTGGGCAGTTTTCTTTGACTTTTTTCACATGTTTGGGGTCGACTATGATATGAAAAGTGCTTGGTCACTTTAAAATGAAAAAATTCATAAGAAACAAAGGAAACTCATAAAAAATATAAATTTTCATATGAAATATGATTTTTTTCATCAAAGTTCAAAAATTCATAAGAAACATGGAAAAAGTTATATACCATGAAAATTCACTTAACAAAGTCATCTTTCATCATTTTTCATCGAACTGGCTCGTTTCCTGCTTCGGCGCGGTGTGCTCTCTGCATTGTGCTTCTCTGGCGCTGAAAATGCGATTCCGCAAGTCTCAGCGCTCTACGAGCAAGGCAAAGCGGTTTTTCAGACAAACGAAAGTGAGCAGCTGAATGGGGCAGTTTTCTTTGACTTTTTTCACATGTTTGGGGTCGACTATGATATGAAAAGTGCTTGGTCACTTTAAAATGAAAAAATTCATAAGAAACAAAGGAAACTCATAAAAAATATAAATTTTCATATGAAATATGATTTTTTTCATCAAAGTTCAAAAATTCATAAGAAACATGGAAAAAGTTATATACCATGAAAATTCACTTAACAAAGTCATCTTTCATCATTTTTCATCGAACTGGCTCGTTTCCTGCTTCGGCGCGGTGTGCTCTCTGCATTGTGCTTCTCTGGCGCTGAAAATGCGATTCCGCAAGTCTCAGCGCTCTACGAGCAAGGGAAAGCGGTTTTTCAGACAAACGAATGTGTGCAGCTGAATGGGGTAGTTTTCTTTGACTTTTTTCACATGTTTGGGGTCCACTATGATATGAAAAGTGCTTGTTCACTTTAAAATGCAAAAATTCATAAGAAACAAATGAAAGTCATAAAAAATATGGATTTTCATATGATTTTTTTCATCAAAGTTCAAAAATTCATAAGAAACTTGGAAAAAGTTAAATTCCATGAAAAATCACTTAACAAAGTCAACTTTCATCATTTTTCATCGAACTGGCTCGTTTCCTGCCTCAGCGCGGTGTGCTCTCTGCATTGTGCTTCTCTGGCGCTGAAAATGCGATTCCGCAAGTCTCAGCGCTCTACGAGCAAGAGAAAGCGGTTTTTCAGACAAACGAATGTGTGCAGCTGAACTGGGCAGTTTTCTTTGACATTTTTCACATGTTTGGGGTCGACTATGATATGAAAAGTGCTTGTTCACTTTAAAATGAAAAAATTCATAAGAAACAAATGAAAGTCATAAAAAATATGGATTTTCATATGAAATATGATTTTTTTCATCAAAGTTCAAAAATTCATAAGAAACTTGGAAAAAGTTAAATTCCATGAAAAATCACTTAACAAAGTCAACTTTCATCATTTTTCATCGAACTGGCTCGTTTCCTGCCTCAGCGCGGTGTGCTCTCTGCATTGTGCTTGTATCGCGCTGAAAATGCGATTCCGCAAGTCTCAGCGCTCTACGAGCAAGGCAAAGCGGTTTTTCAGACAAACGAAAGTGAGCAGCTGAATGGGGCAGTTTTCTTTGACTTTTTTCACATGTTTGGGGTCGACTATGATATGAAAAGTGCTTGGTCACTTTAAAATGAAAAAATTCATAACAAACAAAGGAAACTCATAAAAAATATAAATTTTCATATGAAATATGATTTTTTTCATCAAAGTTCAAAAATTCATAAGAAACATGGAAAAAGTTATATACCATGAAAATTCACTTAACAAAGTCATCTTTCATCATTTTTCATCGAACTGGCTCGTTTCCTGCCTCAGCGCGGTGTGCTCTCTGCATTGTGCTTCTCTGGCGCTGAAAATGCGATTCCGCAAGTCTCAGCGCTCTACGAGCAAGGGAAAGCGGTTTATCAGACAAACGAATGTGTGCAGCTGAACTGGGCAGTTTTCTTTGACATTTTTCACATGTTTGGGGTCGACTATGATATGAAAAGTGCTTGGTCACTTTAAAATGTAAAAATTCATGAGAAACAAAGGAAACTCAAAAAATATAAATTTTCATATGAAATGTGATTTTTTTCATCAAAGTTCAAAATTCATAAGAAACATGGAAAAAGTTATATACCATGAAAATTCACTTAACAAAGTCATCTTTCATCATTTTTCATCGAACTGGCTCGTTTCCTGCTTCAGCGCGGTGTGCTCCCTGCATTGTGCTTCTCTGGCGCTGAAAATGCGATTCCGCAAGTCTCAGCGCTCTACGAGCAAGGGAAAGCGGTTTTTCAGGCAATGCTTTTTTGCAGCTGAATGGGGCAGTTTTCTTTGACTTTTTTCACATGTTTGGGGTCGACTATGATATGAAAAGTGCTTGTTCACTTTAAAATGCAAAAATTCATATTAAACACAGGAAAGTCATAAAAAATATGAATTTTCATATGAAATATGATTTTTTTCATCAAAGTTCAAAAATACATAAGAAACTTGGAAAAAGTTATATTCCATGAAAATTCACTTAACAAAGTCAACTTTCATCATTTTTCATCGAACTGGCTCGTTTCCTGCCTCGGCGCAGTGTGCTCTCTGCATTGTGCTTCTCTGGCGCTGAAAATGCGATTCCGCAAGTCTCAGCGCTCTACGAGCAAGGGAAAGCGGTTTTTCAGACAAACGAATGTGTGCAGCTGAACTGGGCAGTTTTCTTTGACTTTTTTCACATGTTTCGGTCGACTATGATATGAAAAGTGCTTGTTCACTTTAAAATGCAAAAATTCATATTAAACACAGGAAAGTCATAAAAAATATGAATTTTCATATGAAATATGATTTTTTTCATCAAAGTTCAAAAATTCATAAGAATCTTGGAAAAAGTTATATTCCATGAAAATTCACTTAAAGTTAACTTTCATCATTTTTCATCGAACTGGCTCGTTTCCTGCCTCAGCGCGGTGTGCTCTCTGCATTGTGCTTCTCTGGCGCTGAAAATGCGATTCCGCAAGTCTCAGCGCTCTACGAGCAAGGGAAAGTGGTTTTTCAGACAAACGAATGTGTGCAGCTGAACTGGGCAGTTTTCTTTGACTTTTTTCACGTTTGGAGTCTACTATGATATGAAAAGTGCTTGGTCACTTTAAAATGAAAAAATTCATAAGAAACAAAGGAAACTCATAAAAAATATAAATTTTCATATGAAATATGATTTTTTTCATCAAAGTGCAAAAATTTGTTAGAAACATGGAAAAAGTTATATACCATGAAAATTCACTTAACAAAGTCAACTTTCATCATTTTTCATCGAACTGGCTCGTTTCCTGCTTCGGCGCGGTGTGCTCTCTGCATTGTGCTTCTCTGGCGCTGAAAATGCGATTCCGCAAGTCTCAGCGCTCTACGAGCAAGGGAAAGCGGTTTTTCAGACAAACGAATGTGTGCAGCTGAATGGGGCAGTTTTCTTTGACTTTTTTCACATGTTTGGGGTCGACTATGATATGAAATGTGATTGTTTACCTTAAAATGAAAAAATTCATAAGAAACAAAGGAAACTCATAAAAAATATAAATTTTCATATGAAATATGATTTTTTTCATCAAA
The DNA here is from genome assembly GCF_019097595.1 of Hemibagrus wyckioides. Taxonomy (NCBI): domain Eukaryota; kingdom Metazoa; phylum Chordata; class Actinopteri; order Siluriformes; family Bagridae; genus Hemibagrus; species Hemibagrus wyckioides. The sequence goes on from NC_080711.1 coordinate 17,151,983, forward strand.
GTTCAAAAATTCATAAGAAACATGGAAAAAGTTATATACCATGAAAATTCACTTAACAAAGTCATCTTTCATTATTTTTCATCGAACTGGCTCGTTTCCTGCCTCAGCTCGGTGTGCTCTCTGCATTGTGCTTCTCTGGCGCTGAAAATGCGATTCCGCAAGTCTCAGCGCTCTACGAGCAAGGGAAAGCGGTTTTTCAGGCAATCGCTTTTTTGCAGCTGAATGGGGCAGTTTTCTTTGACTTTTTCACATGTTTGGGGTCGACTATGATATGAAATGTGATTGTTTACCTTAACATGACAAAATTCATAAGAAACAAAGGAAACTCATAAAAAATATAAATTTTCATATGAAATATGATTTTTTTCATCAAAGTGCAAAAATTCATAAGAAACATGGAAAAAGTGATATTCCATGAAAATTCACTTAACAAAGTCAACTTTCATCATTTTTCATCGAACTGGCTCGTTTCCTGCCTCAGCGCGGTGTGCTCTCTGCATTGTGCTTCTCTGGCGCTGAAAATGCGATTCCGCAAGTCTCCGCGCTCTACGAGCAAGAGAAAGCGGTTTTTCAGACAAACGAATGTGTGCAGCTGAATGGGGCAGTTTTCTTTGACTTTTTTCACGTTTGGAGTCTACTATGATATGAAATGTGCTTGTTTACCTTAAAATGAAAAAATTCATATTAAACACAGGAAAGTCATGAAAAATATGAATTTTGATTGATATATGATTTTTTTCATCAAAGTGCAAAAATTTGTAAGAAACATGGAAAATGTGATATTCCATGAAAATTCACTTAACAAAGTCAACTTTCATAATTTTTCATCGAACTGGCTCGTTTCCTGCTTCAGCGCGGTGTGCTCCCTGCATTGTGCTTCTCTTGTGCTGAAAATGCGATTCCGCAAGTCTCAGCGCTCTACGAGCAAGGGAAAGCGGTTTTTCAGACAATAAACGCATGTTTGTATCTGAATGGGGAAATTTTCTTTGACTTTGTTCACATGTTTGGGATCAACAATGATATGAAATGTGATTAATTACATTAAATTGCCAAAATTCATAAGAAACATAGGAATGTGATAAAAAAAGAATTTTGTTACTTTTAGTCTTCTCAAGGCCAGACCAAGTATTGTAACGTGAACGCAGAACACGGCAAATAAGACAGACCAATGAACACAATAGATCCTAGCGAAAAAGCCTGAGAAGCGATCCTACACAAACCCCATTCCATCTAGACCAAACTCCTGGAATCTACCCATTTACCACTGAAGCATACACAGCCTTGCCAGAGCAAATCTCACAACAATACATCAATCTCTAGTAAATCTTTAGTAAAGGGCAAAAGATTTTTTTTTCTTCGGCTTGTACTCCCTCAGCCTCTTGTTGTCTGTTTACTATTTATTTGTATTTGGGGTTTGTCTTTTTGTTGTGTGTGTGTTTTTGCGATTGTGTAAGTCTTTGTTTTCCTTCGTAGAATGTCCAGGTTATTTTAGTTCCAATTGCTATTGTAAGGGTATATGGGTGTTGGTGGGGGGTAGGGAGCAATGGGGAGAAGGATTGTTATTTTTTGGGGACTGATCAGAAATGTGCTGAAAAGGCAAACGATTCATGAGTGATTGAAGAGAAAACAGAGCATAAAGAAAAAAAAAAATTTGAGTAGTACCCAGAATCCCTTGTCAGAGAAACACAATGCTCCATGACGGTAAGGCCGGCCCCTTTTTTGGGTTGAGCAGAAAAAGGGTGGGGAAAGGTTGACGAGCAACAACTGACAGTGGTGAGCAGAATGAGGCAAAGATAGGCTAGGGAACAGGGCGGGTTGAATGCAGACATAATTTGTTTAGTAAGTAAGTAAGTAAGTCAGTAATTTTTTCTCTTTCATTTTACATCAGAAAATGGTGCACCAAGCCTGGAAGTACTGCAATACCAGGCCAATCCGCAGAGCGGATGTAGCAAGCCCCTTTTCCGGGTCTCAGCTCTAAAAATCTGATTAATATAGAGAACGTATCAGATATTAAACTGATAAGAACCGATTTTTCTACCCATATCCATACCTAACCATTCGCCTTCTCAAGGCCAGACTAAGGATTGTAACGTGAACCCAGACCGAGGCCAAAAAGCCAGACCAGTGAACACAATAGATCCTAGCTAAAAAGCCTGAGAAATGATCCTACACAAACCCCATCCCATCTATTCTCCTTCTCTAACCCAGTCAAAGCTCAAAACCAGATCAGAGAACACTTGATCTTAGCCAAAAAAGCAAGAAGCAATAAACATTTGTCTCCTTTTGTAACGGACAGCCTCAGGCCATACCTATACAGGTATGCATAAAGTCACACAACCTAATAAGACCCAACTGCTGGAAACTACCCATTTAACATTGAAGCATACACAGTTTTCTAAGAGCAAAGCTCACAAAAATACATCAAACTCATTGATTATCCCCTCCACTTAAATCTTTAGTAAAAAGCAAAAGACTCATGTCTCATGACTCATACACAAAATCAATTAGTTTGATGTATTTTGATGAGCTTTGCTCTGGCAAAGCTATGTATGCTTCAATGATAGATGGGTAGTTTCTAGTACTTGGGTCTTATTTCATTACGTGACTTTATGCATGCCTGTATAGGTTTGGCCTGAGGCTGTCTGTTCAGCAGAAGAAATAAAAGTTTATTGGTTCTCGGCCTTTTGGCTAAGATCAAGTGTTCTCTGGTCTGGCTTTGGGCTGTGACTGTATTCACTTCTTAGTCTGCCTTTGAGAAGGTGAGTGTGACGGAAAGGATATAAAAAAAAAGAAAGAAAAGAAAAAAGGGGCCGGCCTTACCATCATTGAGCATTGTGTTTCTCCGACAAGGGTTTCCTGGTGCTGCCCCCCCCCCTTTTTTAAGCTCTGATTTCTTTTAAGTCATGCTTAAATCTTTGGCTTTTTATTAAAGAGTTCTGTGGAGAGGAACATCAATGAGTTTGATGTATTTTTATGAACTTTGCTCTGGCAAAGCTGTGTATGTTTCAGTGTTAAATGGGTAGTTTCTAGGAGTTGGGTCTTATTTGCTTATGTGACTTTATGCATGCCTGTATAGGTATGGCCTGAGGCTGTCCATTAAGCAGAGGAGATAAATGTTTATTGCTTCTTGGCCTTTTGGCTAAGATCAAGTGTTCTCTGGTCTGGTTTTGGGCTTTGACTGGGTTTGAGAAGGAGAATAGATGGAATGGGGTTTGTGTAGGATTGCTTCTCAGGCTTTTTAGCTAGGATCTATTGTGTTCACTGGTCTGGCTTTTTGGCCTAGGTCTGGGTTCACGTTACAATCCTTTGTCTGGCCTTGAGAAGGTGAATGGTTAGGTATGGATATGGGTAGGATTTGGATTGGAAAAAAAATCTGTTCTTATCAGTTTAATATCTCATACGTCCTCTATATTAAACAGATTTTTAGAGCTGGGAGAAGGAAAAGGGGCTTGCTATGTCCGCTCCGTGGATCGGCCTGGTATTGCAGTACTTCCAGGCTTGGTGCACCATTTTCTGATGTAAAATGAAGGAGAATCAATTACTGACTTACTTACTAAACAAATTATGTCTGCATTCAACCCGCCCTGTTCCCTAGCCTATCTTTGCCTCGTTCTGCTCACCACTGTCAGATGTTGCTGGTCAACCTTTCCCCACCATTTCTCCACTCAACCAACCCAAGGGGCCGGCCTTACCCTCATTGAGCATTGTGTTTCTCCGACAAGGGTTTCCTGGTGCCACTTGTCTTTTTTTTTCATAGCTCTGGTTTCTCTTAAGTTACGTATAAATATTTCACCCTTTATGAAAGATTTTCTTGGAGTAGAACATCAATGAGTTTGATGTATTTTCCTGAGCTTTGCTCTGACAAAACTGTGTATGCTTCAATGTTAAATGGGTAGTTTCCAGGAGTTGAGTCTTTTTTGGTTGTGTGACTTTATGCATCAAAGTGCAAAAATTCATAAGAAACATGGAAACAGTGATATTCCATGAAAATTCACTTAACAAAGTCAACTTTAATAATTTGTCAACAATCTGGCTCGTTTCCTGCCTCGGCGCAGTGTGCTTCTCTGGCGCTGACAATGCGACCCCGCAAGTCTCAGCGCTCTACGACCAAGGGAAAGCGGTTTTTCAGACAAACGAATGTGTGCAGATGAATGGGGCAGCTTTCTTTGACTTTTTTCACGTTTGGGTTCAACTATAACATGAAATGTGATTGTTTACATTAAAATGCCAAAATTCATAAGACACATGGGAAAGTGATAAAAATATATGAATTTTGATTTGAAATATGTGTTTTTTTATTAAAACGCAGAAATTCAGAGAAACATGGAACAGCAAAAAAAAAAAGAACTTTGATATTGTTGTGGCAAGTCTGCACTCTGAATTGAAATTATTAACAAACTACACACGGACACAAGGGTGCGAGTCAAAGCAAAGACATAAAAAAGGAATTTTTATTTTGCCATGGCAAAAGGCATCTGAAACACAGTGCAATGAGATTAAACAGCAGAGAGGCAAGGCCCGCTTTCATGGGTCCCCCTTATATAGAACTTTTAGGTGCATCTTAAACCAAATGTATACGTGACCAACAGTACGAAACTCTTGTAGAATGATACATCTCACTTCCATAACAGGAGCTATAGCATATAGAAGACAAGATATACGATGTTCTTGCATTTCCCGAGTAGAGTTGCTCCACCTGGTTAATATCTTCCTCTCCACACACACACACACACAGCAGAGTTCTTAAAGTGTAACTTGTTTATGTTTGTTACTTACTTTGTTTTTTCAGACAAACGCATGTGTGCAGCTGAATGGGGCAGTTTTCTTTGACTTTTTTCACGTTTGGAGTCAACTATGATATGATATGAAATGTGATTGTTTACATTAAAATGCCAAAATTCATAAGAAACATGAAAAAGTGATGAAAAATATGAATTCTGATATGAAATATGATTTTTTTACAGTAAAGTGCAAAAATTCATAATAAACATGGAAACAGTGATATTCCATGAAAATCCACTTAACAAAGTCAACTTTCATAATTTTTCATCAAACAGGCTTGTTTCCTGCCACAGTGCAGAGTGCTCTCTGCATTGTGCTTCTCTGGCGCTGAAAATGTGATTCTGCAAGTCAAGTTTCTGCAAGGGAAAGCGGTTTTTCAGACAAACGCATGTGTGCAGCTGAACGGAGAAGTTTTTATTGACTTTTTTCATATTTGTGGTGTCAACTATGTTACTTAGAACGATTGTTTACATTATAATGCAAAATTTAAAAACAAACAGAGTAAAGGCTTATATGAAGCTGAACGAGTTTTTTTGGCCTGAATTATGATTATGATTGTTTGCATTAAAGTGCAAAATTTTATAACACACCTGGAAGAGGTGAAATTTTCATTGACTTTTTTCACATATTTGGTGTCAACTATGATACTAAATATGATTGTTTACATTATAATGACCGGAAAAAGGCAAATTAAGCAAACAAAAACAATTTTTAAACTTTGGGCTTCTTAACATCATCCTGGATCATTGTCTTGGTATATTCTGCCTTACCAAAACCTGGCTTAGACGAAATGGCTGCCTTGTTCTGAATGAGTCTACTGAATAAAACTTGTTGATGTTATTTCAAATAAGCTGTTCACTTTTTAATTGCGTTGAGTTTATATGGATTTTCTATTTGCAATTACTTCACGCCAATCTCATTTTTTGCAGTGCACTTAACAGTATACAAATGAGTATGTACTTAATTGTTGAGATCAAAACCCTGTAGTCAAATGTGTTCCTTAATTTGGAGTAGCCTTTCAGGAGTTCTTACCAAAACAGGCATTTCAGGTTAGTCCCACAAGCACTTTTAAACTAAGAATAAATGTGCTTACCTCTTATTTATGGCAAAATACAGTCAGATCCAGATATAGTGCACATGCTTTTTATACCTTCTTCAACACCTTACATATGCCCACCTGCAAGCTCTGTCCTTATCCTCCACATTTACCTCCCGCTATTTAAATATTTTCCTATTCTATGATTTAATGGTGGCATGACCCATAACTCACCTGTTGGGTTCATAGTGGGTTCATGGTCTAATTCTTGGCCAGTGTCCTGAATGAGGGCTGCCTGACCTCTTGACGATTAATCTTTTGAAATTTTTCTGTTTATATATTATAATCACCTGTATTTCAGATAATATAGTACCCTTCATTAATTGTTTTAACATTCAATCTGTGAGTATGCTGATTCAGAAATATAACATAATACGCTGAAAAATACCATACTATTTCATTGTTTTCAAGAAAAATTATTTCATTTTTTTCTAAAATGTCATGGTACTTTCATATATTTTCACCACTAGCTATAAAAAAATACCTATACCTCGACTAGATTTTCAGTTTCCATTCATCTCTAGACTGCCTATTGTTGGCCACTGTTAAACTGATTATTATGACTTGAAGTTCTGTGATGAAATGGGGTTCCATTATTCCATTTTACCTTGCACATCAATCTGGTCCTTGTGATTTTGGTTCTATTAGTATATATTTTTCTCTGAATCTTTAAATCTGTAAACAGAAACCTATATATAGCCTTGGTTCTATGTATAGTGGAAGACTATCAGAGATGGTTAAACATCGTAGAAGGGGTCATGCGCTCTTGTATGATACGAGAATCTCTTATTGATTCAGTCACATGTGCCTGTACCAATGGCGGATCAGAGTTGATATAAGCTTCAGTTTACATCCATGGTCTGTCACTGCCAACATTCTACTCAGATGTGCGGGTCCTCAGAAAATCTGGGGGTCGTCCACTCTTCACAGAACCATGGTAACACCTATAACCAGTGTTCTATTTCATAGTTGCAAACTGCCAGAAATACTTAAACATGGTGGAAGATGTAAACCACCAAGTCACGAGTGACTGAACTCCAAACAGTGTCTGTAAACACAGCAGAGCTAATTGAAGGTAGGTCAGCAACAATTAGCATATAGAATCTTGAAAGTGTTACCAATGTGGCTGCTGCACATATGTATAATAGAGAAATACCCCATAGGGCCACCCATGAAGGGGCAACAGCTCAGGTGAAATGGCAATTCACGAATGTTGGAACTGTCTGGTGGGGCACTACCTTTATTGAAATATACTCATGCAGTCATTCAAGAAAGTCTTCCTGACCCCAGATAAACATTTTAAAAACATCTGCTCAGCCCCAGAGACCAGACACTAAATTTCAACTGTTCTGGGGATGGGTGCATTGTTCTGATCAGTAGGAGGTGTCTGTCTGCCCAGAACAACAATGCTTGTGTCAGTTGAGGAGATGACTGAGACCTTGTTCAGTCCTGGTGATTAATGAGAAACATTACAGTTGTACTGTCCCCCACATAGAAAAGCATCTGTGGTTATCACTTCTCAGCTCAAAGGAAGCAGTTGAGGGGGTCACTTGGGGATCCACATCACTTTCTAAAGAAATTGCTCCTGCTGTCATAGGATGCAGCACAGCTGGCTGTGACATGAACCAGGGGTTCATGGATTGTGAATTGGTGAAAACTGTCTGGCTATTAACCAGCACTGAAATGGCCGAAGGTGTAAGAAAAAACACATTAATGACCATTGAAGCTGCAGTGAGTATCCCAGCCAGACATAGAAATTTGATGCAGGGTATCTAGCATTGAGACTGGAACCTTGGTAATGCCATTTGCACAGCCTGCATCGACCTCCCAATGTATACATGGATTGTTAGCGGGTCCTTGAAGTAGCACATGCAGCAGAGATAGAAAAGGCAAAAGCATGGCTGCCGGACTGGCCTACTCGCCAGGCTGAGAAAATAGCCCCATAAACCACGGCTCCTGAGCTTATTCCTTTATAATGCCAGATCCATCACACACAAATAGACAATATGGAGCTACTGTTAGCCAGCAACATATATTGCACATTGCCATGCTTATACACTGCAGAATGTATACTGGTCGGTATTTTGTCTTTATAGTGTATTTTGTGTATTTGTCCTGTACTGTTTTGTTTTCTCTTGTCTGTTTGCACTGTATTCTGTCTTGCACTTTTTGCACTAGGCTGCACACATTGCACTTTATGTACCTTGGACAACTTACTTCCTGTCCTTATCTCTGTGTTGTTTTGTAGCTCTATGTTGTAATGTTGTTTTATGTAGTACCAGGGTGCTGGAGAAACTCTCATTTCACTGTGTACTGTGTCAGCTATATATGGTTGAAATGACAGTGAAAGCTTCTTGACTTGACTTGTATGTAACTGCTGTGTGATTATAATAACTGAGACCTGGCTACACCTGGGGATCCTTGATGCTGCTGTACAGCTAGCAGGCTGCATGCAACACCACAGGGATCACACCAGAGACTCCAGTAATAGCAGAGGTGGAGGACTTTGCATGTACACATGTAGACAAAATTGTTGGTACCCTTCCATTAAATAAAGAAAAACCTCAATGGTTACAGAAATAATTTAAAATTGACAAAAGTAATAATAAATAAAAATGTTCTGAAAATTTACTAATCACAGTTAGACATTGCTTTTGAATTGTGGTTCAACAAAAGCATTTAAAAAAAACAAACTAATAAAACTGGCCTGTACAAAAATGATTTTAGCCCTAGAAAAGATTGAAAATAATTTGATCACAGGGACATGTTAAACTACAGTGTGTCCTGTAATTAGCATCACAGGTGTCTTCAAACTTCTATTCAGTCATTCAAGTAAGGCAAGTCAAGTCAATAAGCTTTTATTGTCATTTCAACCACTCAATGTTTCTCCAGGACCCTGGTGCTATTTAACCATACAACATATAATTACAAACAAAAAACAAAAAAACAGAAACAACAACACAGAGCTAGGACAGAAGTTTGTCCTTGCCACATAAAGTGCAAAGTGTGCAACTAGGTGTGAACAGAGCACCTACAGAGTTCTGCCTACATAAAGAGTGAAAAGTAGTCACTGTGCTGTTTGGTATCATGTTGTGCACCACACTGAACATGGACCACAGAAAGCTAAGGAAAGAGGTGTTTCAGGAGATTCGAATGAAAATTATAGAAAGCATGTTAAAGGTAAAGGCTATAAGACCATTTCCAAGCAGCTTGATGTTCCTGTGACTACAGTTGCATGTATTATTCAGCAGTTTAAGGTCCACAGGACTGTAGCCAACCTCCCTGGATGTGGCCGCCAGAGGAAAATTGATGACAAATTGAAGAGACAGATAATACGAATGGTAACCAGAGATCCCAGAACAACTTCCAAAGAGATTAGAGGTGAACTCCAAGGTTAACGTATATCAGATTGCAACATCTGTCCCTGTTTGAGCTAAAGTGGACTTAAAGGAAGATGACCAAGGAGGACTCCACTGTTAAAAGCAAATCATGAAAAAGCAAGATTGGAATTTGCCAAAATGCATATTGACAAGCCACAAAGCTTCTGGGAGAATGTCCTTTGGGCAGATAAGATGAAAATGGAGCTTTTTGGCAATAAATTTTTATTTATTATTTCTTTTGTCAGTTTCAAGTTATTTCAGTGACCACTGTGGGTTTTTATTTCTTTAAAGGAAGGGTACCAACAATTTTGTCCACATGTGTATGCACATCTAACATTAGCACAGCTTTTAGCCACCTACACAGCATTGATAAAAAACATCAGGGGGCCTATACTGATTGAATCCATATTATAGCTGGTGACTTCAATCAGACATGTTTTAAGACTGCACTCCAAAAATTCTCACAACATGTAAAATACACTTGATCATGTGTATTCAAATATTAATCATGCCTATAGAGCTGTGCCACTTCTACATCTGGGCCTATCTGACCATGTCTCACTGTTTCTTGTTCCAGCCTATACTTCCCTTAGGAAACCAAAAAAGCCCACCACTAAAACTATAAAAACCTGGCCTGAGGAGGTTCTATCCCAACTACAAGACTGCTTTGCAAGAACTGAATGACACTTATTTAAATATCAGGACCTGACACAATACACACAATCTGTTCTGTTTTATATTGCCAGTTGCACTGAAATAATCACTAAGGAGAACAGTATCTGAGTCTTTCCAAACCAGAAACCCTAAATGACATCAGAAGTCCATACTCACCTCAGTACTCATTACATTGCCATCAAATTAGGTGACAGGGCTCTTAAAAGCACTACGAGAGTTAGCCTAAAAAGAAGCATCATAGATATTAAGCAGGTCTATAAGAGGAACATTTTACTGGCAACAACATAAGGCAGGAGTGGAAGGGACTGCAGCTTATCATCAACTTCAAAGGCCACTGGCTGTAACACCAGCGCATCACTGGCAGAGAAGCTTAAATATTTCTTTGCACATTTTGAAGCAAAGTCTCCACTTCAACACACATCTCCTTCTGACACAGGCAACCAGACATTGACTGTAAAAGAACACAATGTGAGACAGGTGTTCAAGTCAGTAAACCCAAGAAAAGCTGAGGGCCCTGATGGAGTGCTTGGAAAGGTACTTAGGGATTGTGCCTATGAACTTGCTAAGTAGATCTTTAATCTGTCCCTGTCACAAGCCATCGTCCCACCCCTACCTTAAATCCGCCACTATTATCTCAGTTCCAGAGAATCCAAATACCTATTCTCATGCCCATTGCCACAAAGTGCTAGAGAGACTAGTACTAAAACATATTAAAGCCAGACTTTCTTCCACCTTTGACCCCCATCAATTTGCCTACAGCGCCAAAAGGTCTACCAAGGATGCCATTACCATAGCCCTCAAACAAGGCATTAGAGCACCTGGAACACAGAGGGACGTATGTCCGGATGCTCTTAATTGATTATAGTTTTGTCTGCAATACCATCATCCCTGACATACTTACCAGGAAACTCCTCCACCTGGGGAGAAGACCTGACTTTCTCACTAAACGGCCTCGGTCCGTCAGGCTTGGACCCTACATGTTCTATACCCTCACTCCCAGCCTGGCTTCACACAGGGATGTGTGCTGAGTCCACTAATCTACTCTATACATATAACTATACCCCACATATATCTCCAACTACATTATAAAATTTGCTGATGATTGGAGGACATGAATCTGCCTACCGTGATGAAGTCCAGAAACTGACTTTGTGGTGCTCTGCAAACAACCTTACTCTGAACAAAAAAAACTAAAGAGCTTATCATACTTAACTTCAAGAAGTGCAGAGTTGACCTCCCATCTTCATAAATGGAGACTGTGTGGAAACAGTTTTAAATTCCTCAGAACCCACACATCTCAACATCTCACAGTCTCTCCTGGTCCACAAACACCACAGTTGCTTTTAAAAAGGCATAGCAGCACTTGCACTTCTTGCGAGTCCTAAAAAAACATCTATGTCGAAAGCTACTGGCGGCCTTCTGCTGTCCATTTTCTGAACAGTGAAGTACATTAGAAGCCCTTGGGGTGGATCTGGGTAGCCACCTGTTCTATTGCTCTATAATTGAGCCTAAAGCCTGCCGGGAAGCATCGAGCAGCCCTTGGGGTGATGGATGTGGGGCCTCAGTCATATACAGTATGAATGAAGTACACTATCTCCCCTCATCAACTTCTTTATTTCTTTACCCCTCCATCCTGATATCTTTATATCTACTGGTGAAAAAATTAGCAAAGTACCATATGGTATTAAAAAAGAAACATAAGAATGGCTTGAAAACAATGGAAGATTAAATGGATCAGATAAAAATATTAAATTTAGGTGCTCTGCTTAGTGAAAAACCAGAAGCCATAACAGGTTTTAACATAAACAATAGCCCACATCTAAAACTAAAAAGACTTACTAAGATCTAACTAAACATCTAAACCTACATAATGTTCGGCTAAGTAAATGACAATTAAATGCGCTTCATTATGACATCATCATAGAAAGATAGAATTATGTATTATGCATTTAAATGCATATACTACACTTACTGCTAATGGGAAAGGTATAATTAGGTTTCTGTTTACAGTAGCAGTAAAGTTAGCATTAGCAGTAGCATTTTGGACAGTCAAACAGGATGAAGCATGGTTGATTCCTACAGGTGAATGGAAACTGAAACTCTTAGCTGAGGGGAAGGTGACTTGAGCCAGCCCACTTCCATCGTGAGATTTTTACAGTGGCAGAGAAGTGCAAAACAAAATAATAAATCCCAAAACAGAATAACAAATTAGAAAACACAATAAGCAACAACTACATCAAACTAAACATTAAATGTCAACATCCTCCTTAAGGTTTAGCCAAGAGAATGACAATAAAAAGTAATTACCAATGGCTAGACCTAGAGGTAAATAGGAACTGAAAAATCAAGTTGTGGGTGCAATGACTTGAGCCAGCCCCCCTCAATCTTTTATGGCTACTGGAAAAGAGTGAAGACAATAGCAAAGTATCATACTTATAAACACACACACATGTACGCACACACACGCACACATACACACACATAAACACACATAAACACACACACACACTGTCACGTGACACGGAGAGACTGAACACAGGAAGGAGCCCTCTCCCGAATTCTAACTACTCATTTCCGGTTCCCACGCTCATAAAAGGAACTCATTCACATGATTCCACGCGAAATATTGTACCATTGTGCACGTACCAAGCCTTTCTGATTATTGTATTGAGATATTCTGTTTTGACCCTGTTTTGGTGACCTTGATCTCGTTATTTAGTCTAGCGATTCGGATTTGTCTCTGTCCTCTGATTTCCTGGTTTTGACCTTTTCTGCTCTGCCTTTTTGACTACGTTTTTGCCTGCTGTGTTTTTTGTATAAATAAATCTGCAAATGGATTCTGAACCTTCCGCCTCCGGCGCGTCCTTATAGGATACTTTGCCTGCCAGGAATCCAGCGGATTTACAAGCTATCATCGTAAGCCAAGGCGCGGTCATTTGGGCTTACCAAGAACAGGTAGCCGTGCTACAGAGTGCTAACCTGCCGCCTTGGCTGCAGCCGCCGCGACTCCCGCTGCTTCAGCCACGCCCGCGCAAACACCAAACCCCGAAACGCCGCACAATGGGTCAGCTGAACACTGCTGTGGCTTTCTTCGACAATGCGATAATTTCTTCTAAAGTACCGGAGCTTTACGACGCGGAACGCGCCAGGTGCGCTTTCATACTCTCACTTCTCATGGGAAAGGCACTGGATTGGGCTTCCGCTGTATGGGATAACGACCCACTGGTAAAGACTTCTGCCGATTACTTTGCGAACCTGCTGCGCGAGGTATTTGAATACCCTGAAGGGGGAAAGGACATTTCCGTTCAGCTATTAGAACTGCAACAAGGCAATCAGACAGCAGCAGACTATGCCATCAGGTTTCGTACTCTAGCTGCCCAGTCTGGATGGAATAACACAACCTTGCTCGCCGTGTTCCGGGAGGGTCTAAACCCCTCTTTACAAGCCGAAATGGCATGCAGGGATGACAACATGACACTATCGCAATTCATCACAACTGCGATTCGTTTGGATAATCTGAGGCGTCAGCATCCACGTCATCCAAGAATGCAATACTCTTCCAGATCCCACGTGAGCGTCCCAGACCTGCGTGAGTGCAAAGACGAACCCATGCAACTCGGCAGAACCCGAGTTTCGGAGGAGGAGCACCAGAGATGCACTCGGCTTAGTCTCTGCTATTACTGCACACAATCCGGCCATCAGGTGAACCTATGTCCTGAACTGCGCTCCAAAACACCGGTAAGCACAACAAAATCAAAATTTCGTGTAATACTACCAGCCATGCTATGCCATGTTCCTCATGATGTCCCTATCTCAGCGCTCTTAGATTCTGGGGCGGCCGTCAACCTTATTGAGACCCTGAATCTTCCCACCAGACTCTGCACCCCTCCGCTAAGAGTGACGGCCGTCAATGATCAACCCATAGGAGAAGGGTATCTCACTCACCAAACTCATCCCGTTGGACTACAGATTGGATTATTTCATCGTGAAGAACTACCGTTTTACGTCATCTCATCGCCCACCAACCCTATCATCTTGGGCCTTCCATGGCTCCAACGTCACGACCCAGTTATTTCCTGGAGAGAGGGGGAGCTCAAGAGCTGGTCCCCGCAATGCTTCAACGTCTGCTTTCAAGGTCCTACATTACGTCCATGCCTTACAACCTCTGTTGAAAGCCCAAGAGATGCTGAAACAACCCTCCATCCACCTCACCAGCTGCAGCGGATTTCTTCTTCGTCGGAAACAAGGATGGCGGCCTCCGCCCATGCATTGACTATAGGGGTCTTAACGCCATTGAATACCATGGGTAACGGACGCCAACGTCCGTTACCCATATCCACTACCGCTTGTCCCCGCAGCCCTCAAACAACTACGGGGAGCCAAGATATTCACCAAGTTAGATTTGAGAAGTGCCTACAATCTGATCAGGATCAAGGAGGGGGATGAGTGGAAATCGGCCTTTCACACCAGTAATGGACATTATGAGTACTTAGTTATGCCATATGGACTACCAAACGCTCCAGCAGTTTTTCAATCTTTCATCAATGAGATCTTCAGGGATGTGCTCAATCCCTATGTCATCGCATACATCAATGATACACTATATTGCCAAAAGTATTCTCTCACCCATCCAAATAATCAGAATCAGGTGTTCCAATCACTTCCATGGCCACAGGTGTATAAAATCAAGCACCTAGGCATGCAGACTGTTTTTACAAACATTTGTGAAAGAATGGGTCGCTCTCAGGAGCTCAGTGAATTCCAGCGTGGAACTGTGATAGGATGCAACCTGTGCAACAAATCCAGTCGTGAAATTTCCTTGCTCCTAAATATTCCACAGTCAACTGTCAGCTGTATTATAAGAACATGGAAGTGTTTGGGAACGACAGCAACTCAGCCACAAAGTGGTAGGCCACGTAAACTGACGGAGCGGGGTCAGCGGATGCTGAGGCGCATAGTGCGAAGAGGTCGCCAACTTTCTGCAGAGTCAATCGCTACAGACCTCCAAACTTCATGTGGCCTTCAGATTAGCTCAAGAACAGTGCGCAGAGAGCTTCATGGAATGGGTTTCCATGGCCGAGCAGCTGCATCCAAGCCATACATCACCAAGTGCAATGCAAAGCGTCAGATGCAGTGGTGTAAAGCACGCCGCCACTGGACTCTAGAGCAGTGGAGACGCGTTCTCTGGAGTGACGAATCGCGCTTCTCCATCTGGCAATCTGATAGACGAGTCTGGGTTTGGTGGTTGCCAGGAGAACGGTACTTGTCTGACTGCATTGTGCCAAGTGTAAAGTTTGCTGGAGGGGGGATTATGGTGTGGGGTTGTTTTCCAGGAGCTGGGCTTGGCCCCTTAGTTCCAGTGAAAGGAACTCTGAATGCTTCAGCATACCAAGACATTTTGGACAATTCCATGCTCCCAACTTTGTGGGAACAGTTTGGAGCTGGCCCCTTCCTCTTCCAACATGACTGTGCACCAGTGCACAAAGCAAGGTCCATAAAGACATGGATGACAGAGTCTGGTGTGGATGAACTTGACTGGCCTGCACAGAGTCTTGACCTCAACCCAATAGAACACCTTTGGGATGAATTAGAGTGGAGACTGAGAGCCAGGCCTTCTTGTCCAACATCAGTGTGTGACCTCATAAATGCGCTTCTGGAAGAATGGTCAAAAATTCCCATAAACACACAAATCTTGTGGACAGCCTTCCCAGAAGAGTTGAAGCTGTTATAGCTGCAAAGGGTGGACCGACGTCATATTGAACCCTGTGGATTAGGAATGGGATGTCACTTAAGTTCATATGCGAGTCAAGGCAGGTGAGCGAATACTTTTGCCAATATAGTGTATCTTAATATACTCAGACTCCCTCGAAACCCACATTCAGCATGTCCGTACGGTATTACAAAGACTGCTACAGAACCGCCTCTTTGTTAAGCTCGAAAAATGTGAATTCCACCAACAAACCATTACCTTTCTGGGATATATGCTTTCGCCCACAGGCGTGGAAATGGATCTAACCAAGGTGAAAGCAGTCATAGAGTGGCCTGAACCGAACACAGTCAAGGAACTACAGCGTTTCCTGGGATTCGCCAATTTCTACAGACGATTCATTAGGAATTACAGCACCATCGCTAGCCCCCTTACATCTATGCTAAAGAACAAACCTAAAAAACTCAACTGGACTAACGCGGCTCGAGAGGCGTTTCTTCAACTTAAGAACAGTTTCACCTCTGCCCCTATTCTCCATCATCCTGACCCGGACCTTCCATTTGTGGTGGAGGTCGACGCCTCCAGCTGTGGTATAGGGGCGGTACTCTTTCAACGTCACGGGAATCCCGGTAAGTTACACCCCTGTGCCTTCTTCTCGAGAAAACTTACCACGGCAGAAATGAACTATGATGTGGGCAACAGGGAGTTACTGTCTATGAAGGAGGCTCTGGAAGAGTGGTGTCATTGGCTAGAGGGAGCTCGTCACCCCTTCCTCATCCTCACTGTTCATCGTAATCTGGAATATCTTCGAGGGGCTAAGCGACTGAATCCACGCCAAGCTAGGTGGGCCCTGTTCTTCTCCAGGTTCCAGTTTACACTCACATATCGTCCCGGGTCTAAGAACGGTAAAGCGGACGCTCTCTCCAGGCAGCAGGAAATCCGGACTGTTGTTTCCCATCCAGAACCCATTCTTCCACCTGCCCTTATCCTGGCACCTATCCAATGGAACCTGGTGGAGGACATCCAACGTGCTCATACGCAAGATCCACCTCCGACAATGTGTCCTCCATCCAAATTTTACGTTCCCACCTCATTCCACCATCAAGTCATTCAATGGACTCATGAATCTCCCAGTTTGGGCCATCCGGGCATTCAACGTACAGCACAGTTAGTGAGACAGCGGTTCTGGTGGCCATCCATCCGGCGGGATGTTCAAGCTTACGTGGAAGCCTGTGACACCTGTGCTCAAGCTGACAGCTACCCGAGGGCCTGCTCCAACCACTACCTCTCCCTCAGCGTCCATGGTCCCATATCTCCGTGGACTTCATCACAGACCTACCTGAATCTGAGGGGTTTACTACTATCATGGTCATCATCGATCGCTTCTCCAAAGCATGTAAGCTAATTCCTCTCAAGGGTCTTCCCACAGCCATAGAAACTGCCAAGTCTATTTTTGAACATGTATTTCAGAACTTCGGACTATCAGAGGACATTGTGTCGGATCGGGGGACTCAATTCACTTCACGAGTATGGCAAGCATTCTGAAGTAGACTAGGGATCAACTTGAGCCTCACATCTTGCCATCATCCTCAATCAAACAGACAAGTTGAAAGGCTTAACCAAGAAATCGGAAGATTCCTTCGTTCTTACTGCAGTAGGGACCAACACCTCTGGAGTGAATTCATACCCTGGGCCGAGTATGCGCAAAACTCCCTGATTCACTCATCCACAGGCTTAACTCCGTTTCAGTGCGTTCTTGGGTTCCAACCACCACTCTTCCCCTGGTCGGATGAACCAACTGACATCCCGGCAGTCGATGACTGGGCAAAGAGAAGTCAGGAAATATGGGAACGAGCCCACGTGCGTCTTCAAGGGACGATCAGGAGGCAAAGTGCTCAGGCCAATCGACACCGACGCCAAAATCCTACATACCGAGTAGGGCAATTGGTGTGGCTTTTGACTAAGAACTTGAGGCTACGCCTCCCTTGCCATAAACTGAGCCCAAGATTTATCAGCCCTTTCCCAATCATCAGACCACTGAATCCAGTTACGTACGGCCTCCAATTACCCCCTGCATACCGCATTTCCCCCACGTTCCATGTTGCACTTCTTAAGCCTTATCGAGGGGCACACCCGGTCTCTTCCTCACTCCAGGAACCTCCCCCTCCACTAGACATTGATGGGTCCCCGGCGTACAAGGTGGCGGCTCTCTTGAATTCACGCCGGATCCGACACTGACTACAGTACTTGGTCGACTGCGAGGGGTACGGCCCGGATGAACGCTCTTGGGTTGACGCCTCAGACATACTAGACCCCTCTCTGATAGAGGACTTTCATCGTACCCATCCTGGGAGACCAGCTCCTTGTCCCAGGGGTTGTCCCCGTCGTAGAACAGAGGGGGGGCTCTGTCACGTCACACAGAGAGACTGAACCCAGGAGGGAGCCCTCTCATTCACATGATTCCACGCGAAGTATTATACCATTGTGCACGTACCAAGCCTTTCTGATTATTGTATTGAGATATTCTGTGTTTTGACCCTGTTTTGGTGACCTCGATCTCGTTATTTAGTCTAGCGATTCAGATTTGTCTCTGTCCTCTGATTTCCTGGTTTTGACCTTTTCTGCTCTGCCTTTTTGACTACGTTTTTGCCTGCTGTGTTTTTTGTATAAATAAATCTGCAAATGGATTCTGAACCTTCCGCCTCCGTTGCGTCCTTACACACACACACAAACTAACAAACAAACAAGTATATAAATAAAAAGTATATAAAGACTGAATGCAATATTAAACTGTGTAGTATATGAACAAGAATGAGTTCAGTTGAGACAAAATAGGTTTCGTTTACAAAGGAAATATGTCAATTACTGAATAATTTCCCAAAATAGCATAGAATTTTTGAATAAAAGAATTTCAAAGAATAAAAGTTTTATTGAATAAGATTGCTGCACAATGCTCCTCACTCCGGTCCAGTAGGCAGCGGAAAAGGCAAAATTAGTTTGTCCAGCTTTTTTAACCGCCATTAAAAAAGAAAAGAAGAAGAGGGGTTGGATTGCGGTTGGCAGTTGGATTGCGACTGGAGCATGGCTGGTAGGAAGTGGCGTAGATTCTGGAAGTGGTCCGGAAATGGAGGATGATATGGTTAATGCGGATAATGGAGGCAAGGCAGGAAATGAATGGAAAGTAGAGGACAGGCTTCAGAAACAGACAGTGAAAAGAAAAATCATCAGACAAGGAGGCAGAAAGAGGAATACAAAGTATTGTTGAAGTTCAATACTGAGTCAATTAGTTGCCTTAATCCGCTGAAACTAACAAAAGCACTAAAAGAAGTAACAGGGATGATAAAAAGTGTTAAGACCTTGAGGGATGGTACACTGCTGCTGACTTGTAGAGAGAGTGGGCAGCAAAGAATGGCACTAGGTATAAAATAGTTGATAGGACACAAAGTATAAGCATGATTCCAGAAGAAAAAAAAATGGATTAGAGGAGTTATAACAGGGATCCCAACCAATGTCCCAGTAGAAAAGATAAGCAAAAATATAACTGGAGCAGCAGTTAAAGAGGTCAGACAACTGAAGTGTATTCAAAATGGTGAAAAAACAGGTAGACTCTCAGTCATGTTGAATTCTGAGGAAAGAAACGCATGTCCCCAATATGGAAACGTAGCAACTGTATGTATAGGCAAGCAGAGATGTGCGAGCTGTGGAGGGGAAAATGAATATAGCCAGTGTGCTCAAGGCACAAACCCTAAGTGCTGTAATTGTGGGGGTGAACACAGTGCAGGATATGGAGGATGTGCAGTAAGGAAAAATGCAGTCAAAGTCCAAAATATCATAGTAGTGGAAGGAATTTCATATGTCAAGGCACTAAAGAAAGTAAAACAACCCCCCAAAGTAGTAGAAACAAATGTAGCAACCCCCATACTGAGAACTAGTTTGCAAGGGCAAAGGAAAGAGTGTGAAATGAGTGTTGATAAAGTATCGTTCATGGCATTTATAGCAGAAGTGGTGAATTGCTTTGGACAAACTGAAAGCAGGACTGAACGAATCAAAATCATTATCAAAGCAACAGAAACGTATCTAGCGCTAGACAGCATCACCACAGACTCGATTAATTAAAGGCTTATGACACAAATAGTACATAGTCAGACAACAAGCATCCAGTCAACATGTGGTGGTTCAAAATGGTGATCACAGTCCTACAGTGGAATGCAAGCAGTTTGATAGCTAACGGACAAGAATTTAAGAAATTTGTTATGAGTTTGAAATATGAGCCGAATATTATATTTATGCAAGAAACTTGGCTTAAACCACAATTAGAGTTTGTAATGCATGGGTATGTTACAGCTTGAAGAGACAGACAGAAAGGAAATGGTGGGGGAGTAGCAACCTTTATAAAGTGGGGCATTGGGTATAGAGTAGTTGAAAGGAATGATGAACTAGAGGCAGTGGTGATAGAACTCTGGGATGGGTCACAGACTATTGAAATAATTAACTTCTACAATCTGTGTGAAAGACTAAGTAGGGATAAGATGGAAAGTATCAATGGGAATGGTAACCACAAAATGGTGTGGTACATTATGGAGAGTACAACCACAGATTATAACGGCTTGATTGTTGAGGACATGCTTGACTGGGGAAGGCTAGTGTGTATGAATGACAGATCTGGCACAAGAATAGATGTGGCAAAGGGAAAGTATTCAATGTTAGACCTGACACTAGTATCTGAAGGCTTAGCTGGAAAGTGTGATTGGAAAGTATTAAACCAAAATGCAGTGACTTTGCAGTGAAAAGGCAGTGATCATTTTCCTATCAGTATCGAGATTGGAGTAAATGTGGCAAAAACAACGGTAGAAGGAATCAGCCAACTGGGTCAAATATAAAGAAACTAGTGAAAGCAAAATGTCTGAAATAGAGAATAATATGGATGGGGTAGAAACGTTTAATTGTAAGATTAGTGAAGCACTTAGAAACACAGCAGATGAAGTTATAGGTAAGAAGAGAGTGGGTAGTAGGAAGAAAGTTGTCCCGTGGTGGAATGAGGAGTGTAAAAAGGCAATAAATAAAAGAAATGGAGTTAGAAGAACATTTAACTATAATGATTTTATTACTTATTATTAGTTTGGAATGACAGACTTGTAACATCCGACAGCGAAAAGACAGAGCTGTTAGCAGAAACATTTGCTAGAATACACAGTGATGAAAACATATCTGACGTAATGAAGAGATCAAAAACTGGCTGAGAAACCTCAAATACTGGAGGAAAGGGAACCTTCTGGATACTTTAGATAAAGAGTTTAGTATGTTAGAATTGTAAAAAAGCATTGATTGAATCAAGCAAACCTCCCCAGGGAAAGATGAGATTTGTTATGAGACGATTAAACACCTCTCAGGAAAATCCTTAAACACCATTCTGAGTCTTTTTAACAAGGTGTGGGAGTTAGGGAAGCTGCCTGCAGAATGGAAGCATAGGGTAATAGTGCCAGTTGCAAAGCCCGGCAAAGACCGTTCGCAGCTTACTAACTACAGGCCCATTGCATTAACATCAAATCTGTGTAAGCTGATGGAACACATGGTAATGAACAGACTGGTACATGTCATTGAGAAAAGAAACCTTTTTTCTGCATGTCAAAGTGGTTTCCGGGAAGGGCAAAACACTATGGATTCTGTACTCTCTTTGGAGAATGACAGAAGAAAGTCTCAGGTAAACAGGGAAGTATTAGTTGGTGTATTTTTTGACGTTGAAAAGGCCTATGACATGATGTGGAGGGAAGGATTGTTAATAAAATTGGATAGAATGGGAAGGATGTTTAACTGGATCGAAAACTTTTTGTTTAAAAGAACAATACAAGTAAGAGTAGGATCTGCATTCTCTTGGACTTATACAGTGGATAATGGAATGCCCCAAGGAAGTGTCAACAGCCCTATCTTGTTCAACTTAATGATTAATGATATCTTCTCTCAGATAGGCATAAAAATAGGAAGATCGCTATATGCAGATGATGGAGCAATGTGGAGAAATGTGTGCAGACTGCTGTCAGCAAGGTAGAAAACTAGGCTAATGAATAGGGTTTCCATTTTTCAGTGGCAAAAACCCAGGTGATCTGCTTCGCAAAAAGCAAAACAAACCCAACAGTGAGCATTAAAATGTACAGAATGTGGATGGACTCAAAACTGAATTTTAGAGTGCATATTCAGAAACTAGTGGACAATGTAAGAAAGCAATAAACATGCTGAGATGTTTGGCAGTAGTGGAATGGGGGGCATGCCGGTTGTCACTCAAAAGAATTTACTGTGCACTAATAAGAGCAGCCATAGACTACAGGAGTATGGCCTACAGTTCAGCAGCCAAAACACATCTTGCAAAGGTGGAGGCACTACAATCGCACACACACTCAGAATATGCTGTGGAGCAATAAGACACTCAAATCAACGTGCAGGTACCATTAAATAAAAAGTAAAATATTTACTTATGTGCACAACAATATTAATATAGTATGTGCAAAAATTGAATACAAATATTACCATCTACAGTTGTATTCAATTTTTTCACATACTACAGTAATATTGTTTTGCACATAAGTAAATATTGTACACTTGCACATACATAGTCTATATCCAATTCTGCTGCATAATTTATTTTTTATTTTTTAATTATGTTTGTGTTTGTATTAGTGTGTGTTTGATATTTATTTTAATTTTACTTTTTTTACATAGTTCTTTTGCACTCTTCTGGCATTCACTGTGGACAGCAAAGAAAGAATTTCACTGTACAGGGAAACTTGTTTCCTCACTGTGCACATGACAATAAATGCTTTGAATCTTGAATCTTGAAAGGGATCATAGCAAAAGAAATAAGAAATAAGTGGCAGATGGAGTGGGACACTGGAATAAAAGGAAGGCACCTTTACCATATTCAGAATAATGTTGGACCAGAAAGAAAGAAATTAGGAACCAGGAAAGAGGACACTAATTTTAATAATGCACATTGGACACTGCTGGTTAAATAAGAGTATGTACAGAATATGGAAACATGAAACAGGGAAGTGTTACAAATGTGGACAAGAAGAAACAGTTGAGCATGTACTTATTAAATGTGTGGCATATGATAGAGCAAAGTTTCATCTAACACAGGCATTAAGGGCATTGGGAATACACACTGTCTCGCTACAGGTACTGCTCGGAAACGGCCCAAAGCAGTCAAGAATATTTCAACTAGTAATAAACTATTTAAAAGAAATAAGATTAATTAACAGAATCTAGGATACAGTACCATAGTCATATGGAATAACGTTTTAATTCTTTTTTTTTTTTTGCTTCTACGTCTTTCTGAGCTCCACACTCCAATCCAGTAGGTGACGGAAATGCACCCTTTAAGTCGGTCTGCCGACCAAGAAGAAGAAGAAGAAGAGGAGGGGCGGCTGAAGGATGTTAATTAGGAAATCACGATGGTTGATCCAGCGCGCGAAGTAACTTTCAAAAAGGTATATTTTAAACGATAGTTATTGGTATCTAATAGAGATGATTGCAATTGTTTCGTCAACGTAAGTGATTTTTAGTAATCGCTAAGCTTGATAGCTGAAATAAACGCTTAATGAACGTATTGTATTTTTAGGAAACCGTTAGTAAACTTTTGATGTTGTTCTTCAAGGACGACAAAAGCAAAGGTATGGTAACTTATTTTGAAGTCTAATTTCATGCCCTTGCAAATGAGCTAATTTAGCTAGCTAGTCAGTTCGATACCCTAGCCAACGATTAATCTGTTTCTATTTCTATAAATAGTCAGCAACGATACCGTCACTCTCATGGCTGAGATGCTGAGAATTTTCGTTATCGGTAAGTCTGCTTTGTTTTTCCGTTTGAAAGAGAAAACGTAACGCACCTTAAATTAGCATTGTTCTACACTTTCTATTTACTGCTACTGCTAGTGTTTATAATTGTTTTCATCTAATCTAAGTTTTTTTAAATGTTTTTTAAATAATATTTTTATGTTTGCAACCCAAACAATGCTTAAATATTTATGGGGATTATTTTTTTTTAAAAATATATACATTCCTATGCAATGTTTTAAATCTTCATTCGTAAGATACTGCTTGGATAAAATCTTATTACCATAACCAAAAAATATATATATTTAACCAAAAATAGTAAAGTGGACTTTTTATTTAAAAAAGAAAAAAATAAATAACACATGTATATTTATTAAATACTCTGAGATTGTTAATTCATAAATATGAGCTATACATTTTGGTTAGGGTTCATTACCAAAACATAAACATTTATTCATAACATTTATTTCATTTATGGAATTTGTCTCTGACTATAGTGGGGTTTTATGGTAAATGTCATTAATATTCAGAATTACAGAGCTATACATTGTGAGCTTTGCTTGCATTAGTGATTTAAATCAGCAAGGGAAACAGTTAACAGATATGAACTATGTACCACCTGGAGTGTTTTGGCCTGCCCTGAAGCTTGCAGACAATCTGTATTTGTATGACCATTACATGTATGCTGATTTTCTCTCCTTTTTTTAAGTTATACATGCCTTGTATACATTTGTTGGTTCTGCTTAAAATGAAGGTAATAATTTGCCTGCATCTTTTTAAGTTACCTTAACTGGCATTAGTCAGTAAATCCTACATTCATTTTTAAGTCAGACTAACCCAACTGCTTTAGCACAACCAACATGATTAACCTGTTAATGTTTATTTAAGTTGAACCAACTTAATATTAATTCAGAAGTTTTCATGATATTAACTTGCCAAATTACTTAAGTTACTCAGTTTATTTATTTATTTATTTTTTTTTACATCAATCCTACTCAGAAATATCCATGCAAATTGTTACAATAATTTTATTGCGTAGTTGTAACTTAAGAGTCACAATAAATCACACATTGCTATTCCAGTTTTGCTAATTTATCCAACGGCTTTATTACAAAACTGTCCAAATAGTTTTGTTCAACCATATACCATTTCTATACCAATCAGTGAATGAAATAAACATGCGCACTGTGCCTGTTTCTCAATCCTAAATTACCTGGCATACCATCGCTATAATTAAAAGAAATTTGTTTGGGTGCTTCGAATATACACAACTTTCCTCAGGCTTTCACATGTGGCATGAAATCAACAAACATGACAATATTATTAAATCAAAAAATTAAAACTGTACTCACTCCTTTGAAAAACTCCTGTTTTAGAACAAAACATTCCTTTGCCAGTCTTTTTTTGGCCCCACCTAGCACAAATTAGTCCAGTTTCTCACAAATGTCTTTATTAATCCTTTTCTACTGAGCGTTTTGTTGAAAATACATAGGATACTTGTTTATTTAACTTTCTGATCATTTTAAAGATGCTGATTGTACTTTGTTTTAATATTATGTTAAATTATACTCCTATATATATGTACTTTTAATGCTTTGTCCATATGATTTCTATTGGTGATGGTACACTACATTTTACAAACATCTGAGTACAACACAATATAGCTTATTATGCACCCTCCAAATCACCGTAAAGTTAAATTAGTGCCTCTCTAAACATTATAACACTAATAAACATAGGATTTACACTGATCAGTCATAACATTATGACAGGTGAAGTGAATAACACTGATTATCTCCCCATCATTGCACCTGTTAGTGGGTGGGATATATTAGGCAGCAAGTGAACATTTTGTCCTCAAAGTTGATGTGTTAGAAGCAGGAAAAATGGGCAAGCATAAGGATTTGAGCGAGTTTGACAAGGGCCAAATTGTGATGGCTAGACGACTGGATCAGAGCATCTCCAAAACTGCAGCCCTTGTGGGGTACAAACTAAAAATCAAACCGTTATTAATGCAGGACTGTAAATAAGCATTTATCAGGTGATTATGTATCATTACTGCTAAGTTAAAATATTGAAAATGTTACTGGTAAAGTCAGCTGTTAAATGTGAATGTGAATTTGAATATGAATCAGTGAAATTGAGTTCAATGTGGGTTTATTATCAGTAATGAAGGTAATCATTAAACACACACACACACGAAATTTGCCTAATCACACACTGTAAAAAATAAAACCTTGACTCAGTAATGAAACAAAACACAGCTCAACAGCAGCTTCTCAGAACCATGGAATCATAAGGTGAAGGATAAAGATTACCTGCACAAGTGGCTTTTTAGCCAAACACCTCACAATAATCATAGAACAAGTTTAGTCTTAAGGGACTGTACCCTTCAGAGTAGTGAGTGCCCATTTCCAGGAACACCTTCTCAATCACCTCAAAAGTGTACTTCAGATTTTTTGGGTACTGAAAATCCAAGGCAAACAGAAGGCCAAACGGGTAGGCAACAGCAGATTGCAGATCTGGAGCATCTTGCAAAACAATTGCTTCTTCCAACACAACGGCAAAGTTTATGACACTGGGCAAAGTGGTAGGGGCGTCATCATCTTTGATCACAATAAGAACTCCAACTTTCATCCCTCTGGTCTGTCTGTCATCAGGAGTACTCTCCTAACGAAATAAAGAGTACAGAAAAATCACTTTTGAGATCCATCTTTTCATTGTTGTTATATTTCTATAAGTCTTGGATCCTATTGGATTAATGTAGACAAAATGAACAGAAAACACCTCATAAATCCTTAAAATCAGTTGTATCTGAGATATGTAAGTAAAGCTAAATAAGAGCCTGAGATCAAATGAATAAGAATTAAGATGTTATTTTAATAATGTCAAAACAAAGATTAACAGCTGTATTAGTTTCTACAGAGGTTGCTTATTCTACATGTGTAGAATTAATGCAGCATACTCACCAGACATGTTTTGAACAGTGCAGATGAATGTTCACAGAGAAATATGGGGAGACCTTCCAGGGCAGTTTTCTGTCGGTGAGCCACAATATTTGAAGTCTGAAATAAAAGGTACCAAAAATAAGGACTTATTTCAAAGATTTGTGATGTAACATTTAATGTTAGGAAACGTCTAATGATGAGACAAAGATTCAAATTAGAAGGATTAACTATAAGATATCTTTTCAGCCTAAGTTCAAGATTGAGAACCACTTATGATAAACAATCAGCCTGTGTGCAATTTAGGAAGTCATTTTTCATTAAAAAGAAGAATCCCTTATTTTTCTGCAAATACAATAGCAAAAGGCTCTGATATATCTATATTTTCTTTAAAGAGTTAATGTTTGGACTTCCGGTTGGTGCGGCGCCATGTAAAGACGTAGAGTTGCTGAGCTCCTCACGAGGAACTTCAAATTTCGTTTATATTGCTCTTATCTATAAGCATTATTGTGCTAAAGCTGCATTTGTTGGATATTAAGTGCCCAACAGTCTGAGTCCTGCTGTTTCGGACTAAATTTGGCTTTTGAAGCAAGATGAATAAGACCCGGAGCAACTGCAAAGAGGTAGAATCTGTTGTTAGCCATCATGCTAATGTTAGCCCCGAACTGCATTAGGCTTCAAATAAAGAAATGGTCTCAGCGAGTGACAACAGCGCGGTTCTTCAAGCAATTAGTTCATTGAAAGTGGACTTGATTTCAAAAATTGAAGAAAAGGCCGCTGCTCAATCAATTGAACTCTACATTCAAATCGACCAGCTCCGGATGGAGTTACGCAGTGCCATTGAGCACGTTAGTGTCAGAATGGAAGCAGCAGAGAAGCGGGTGACCGGACTGGAGTCTGCCTTGGCAGGCCATTCGGACTCTATTACTACACTGGAAAAGGAGTTCAATGTCATGAAAAAGGAGCTGGCCCTGCTGAGAGAACGAAGTGAAGATCACAAGGCGAGGTCTTGCCGCTCAAATCTTCGCATTACGGGAGTTAAAGATGGGCGAGAGCATGTTGAACGTATGACTGATTTTGTAGCTGGCCTCCTGAAAGATGCCCTGAACCTTGAAAAGACTCCACTTTTGGATCGGGCTCATCGCACTCTTCACAGCAAACCAATTAACGACAATGAACCGCCGCGCGCTTTTGTGGTGAGATGTCACTATTTCTCTGAAAAAGAGCACATCTTGAAGAAAGCCGTGGAAATGAAGACGATCACCACAACCCACGGAGATTACGGGTCCTTCCTGATTTCACCCAGTCAGTGAGCAAGCAACGTGCAGCTTTCAACGAGGCAAGGAGTTTACTTCGCGGCTGTGAGGGCGTTCGTTTCGGGCTGAGATATCCTGCAATCTTACGAATCACGACACATGACGGGCAGGAGAACAGCTTTAAGGACGTGGGAAAAGCTAAAGAATTCATCCTGAAGTACATTAAGTGCAAAGATAAGTGATGACCGCACACATACCAACGGCTAGCGACTGCTCGGGCAGCAGGACGACAGTGTAAACTTACGATCACATAATTCGGACCGGTAATATGGAGGATATCGAAACGAAACTATAAAGGGCCGCATGCTTAGACTCCACTGAAAAACAGCGGTCCAACGCGTGCTACGGATTTAAATTTAGAGGTTCTGGCCAGCAGATGGACAGTAATCTTCAGCCACTAGGCCACTAAAGACTGAATAATGTAAGTTTGGTGTCAATGATGTTTAGTATAATGTGATTTCCCTGGTCCTCTTTTAATTTTCACTGTAATATATGTTCATTATTGTTATTTCTGAGGTTCAGTTTGTGCCAGCTATGGGGCAGCTCTTGTTGAATAAATGTAAGAGCTGTATAGTATGTTATCCGAGTGAGGGCTCACATGGTAAGCTATTTAGGAGTGGGAACAGCTGGAAGAGCTTGCAGGTTCATACGCAAGGGTTTAATACTATGTTTTTTTTCTGTTGTTAGTCGTTCTACACGGTGCGAGTTTATGTATCTGAAGTTTATGTATGTTATAAACCCCACCCCCCCCTTTTTTTTTTTACTCACCCCCCCTTCTTCCTCTCTTCAAGGGGTCCCTCTGGTGGTACTGTTGAGAACTCTTTACGATGGCCTTCAGTAACATAAGCTCATAAGCTGAGCAGAGACAAGTCTTGTCAGTTGCAACGTGCGGGGGCTAAATCACTCAGTAAAACGAAACCAAGTTTTCACACATCTTAATAAATTGAAATCTGATATAGTATATTTGCAAGAGACCCATCTGCTGAAAAGAGACCACCCTAAACTACACAGAGGAGGCTTCACACAGATATTCCATTCTAATTTTAATAGCAAAAGCAGGGGAGTTGCCGTGCTAATACATAAGAATGTACAGTTTGTTGAGGAGGCAACTGTGCTGGACAAAAATGGTAGATACGTGATAATCCAGGGTAAACTTTTTAATATGCCTGTGGTTCTGGCCAATGTTTACGCACCTAACTGGGACAACGTACGATTTTTCAGTGACTTATTTTCACTTTTGCCTAGCTTAGACACATATAACCTAATTTTAGGAGGGGATTTGAATTGTGTCCTACACCCAGTTTTGGACCGCTCTAGCTCTAAAACTATTATGGCAAGTAAGTCAGCGCAGTGTATTAACTCCTTTCTCCAAACGTATGGTGTAAGTGACCCCTGGAGATTTAAGTATCCATCATCCAAGCAGTTCTCCTTCTACTCACCGGTACACCAAACTTATTCCAGGATCGACTATTTTCTCCTGGACAGGAAGCTACTCCCCTTAATGTCACATGTGGAGTATGGCAGCATTGTTATTTCAGACCACAGTCCAGTATCATTAAAGCTGCGTCTCCCAGGTAATGTCATTTCTAAACGTACATGGCGTTTTAACTCAAGACTTTTGGCGGATGACGATTTGGTAAAATTTATAGACGCTCAAATTGATTTCTTTCTTGAGACAAATGAATCCCCAGAAATAAGTTATAGTATTCTATGGGATACTCTGAAATCGTATGTGAGGGGACAAATTATTTCATATCAAGCAGGTGTAAATGAAAAGAAATCAAAGCGGATTACAGAAATTATGAATAAAATAAATATGATCGATCAGTCGCAGTTAACGTCGCCTTCCAAGGAACTGCAAAAGGAAAGACTCCTGCTTCAAGCTGAATTTGACACTCTGACCAGCGAGCACGCAGAAGATCTGCACTTGGTCACGCCAGATTCATTATGAACATGGCGAGCGAGCTGGCAGGCTTTTGTGTTATCAATTGAAACAATCTGCGGCAGCTGGTTTTATAACAGCAATCAGAAACAGGACTGGCAATACTGTTACTGATCAACAGGGAATTAATGATCAGTTTAAACTTTTCTATGAAACTCTCTACAGTTCTGAGGTGAGTGACACTGATCGAATAGAGGATTTTTATAATAATCTAGAATTGCCATCCCTCGAGGATTCAGATAAATCTATTTTAGAAGGTAATATAACTGTTTTCGAGATTTGTAATGCAATCAAGAAACTAAAATCTGGAAAAGCTCCAGGTCCTGATGGCTATCCGGCCGAGTTTTACAAGAAGTTCTCTGCCAAGTTAGCACCTTTTGTTGTGTAAAGTATTTGAGGAGGCCCTTGTTTCAAATTCTCTTCCTCTATCCATGACACAGGCTGTTATATCGGTCCTTAAAAAGGATAAGGATCCATTTAAGTGTGAATCTTATCGTCCGATCAGTTTACTCTGCTGTGATTATAAGATCCTGGCTAAAGTGTTGGCAATCAGAATCGAACCGATCATGAGAGAGGTAATTCATCCAGATCAAACTGGTTTTATTACTGGGAGGCAGCTTTCTTACAATCTTCGTCGCTTATTTAATGTTATCTATTCACCCAAAAATAATATAAATCCAGAGATCTTAATATCTTTAGATGCCCACAAAGCATTTGATAGAATTGAATATGCTTATCTACTTGCAACACTTAGAAGGTTTGGCTTTGGCCCCATGTTCTGTTCTTGGATCAAAATTCTATATACTAGGCCCCAAGCATCCATTCGAACAAATATAATTTCTAAGTGCTTTCCTCTCTCTAGAGGGACAAGGCAGGGTTGCCCTCTCCCCCCCCTGCTCTTTGCTGTTGCCATTGAGCCTCTCGCAATCCTGTTGAGGAATACAGAGGGCTTGCCTGATATACTCAGGGAGGGATATTAGCATAAGGTGCTGCTCTATGCAGATGATCTCATCCTCTTCCTGTCTAATCCAGATTCCTCTATACCAAAGGCTCTTACAATTCTCAGATTTTGGAAATATTTCAGGATATAAAATTAATTTAACAAAGAGTCGTCTTTTCCCTATTAATCAAAGTGCACAACAAATGTCTTTCCAATCCTTTCCATTCTCAGTAAGCTCTGATAAATGTATCTATCTAGGTGTGAATGTAACACGCAGATATAATGATTTGTTTAATAATAACTTCAAATCAGCACTGGACAAAACCAAGCGAGACGTGGCATGGTGGTGAAATCTACCTCTATCTTTAGCCAGGAAGATTAACTCCATTAAAATGACAATACTACCAAGATTCTTGTTTTTATTTCAGACCGTGCCTGTTTTCATTCCCAAATCATTTTTCAGAGATCTAAATAACTGTATTTCCATGTTTCTTTGGTATAAGAAAATTCCACGCATAAGAAAAGAATATCTGGAAAGGAAGAAGGAGGAGGGTGGATTGGCAATACCAAATTTTTTTATATTACTACTGGGCAGCCAACCTATACAAATTGATTTTCTGGCTTTCTGATATGTCAAGTGATGAAGCCCCACTCTGGTTGCTGATGGAGCAACACACATGTAATCCAGTATCTCTACGTTCACTGCTATGTGCTCCAGTCCCAGTCAGCAAACATTATTCTACAAATAACCCAATAATCCGTGGATCACTCAGAATATGGTCACAGTTCAGACTTCACTTTAATAGTAAACAAGCGTTACCTTCTGCCCCTATTCTTTTGAAACCTTTGTTCCCTCCTTCCCTTATAGATTTGGCATTTCAATTGTGGTCCAGAAATGGAATAAGCTGTGTTAAAGACCTTTTCAAAGACGGCATATTTATTTCATTCCAACAGCTAAGAACAGACTTTGAGATCCCTCAGTCTAATTTTTTTTAGATACTTACAGGTCCGTAGTTTCATTAAGAAACATTTCTCTCTTTCCTTGAACCGGCCAGAAGGGGGCTGGATAGATGAGTTGTTAAATATGGACCCCTTGCAAAGGGGTATGATGTCCATTTTATATGAGATCATTCAAAGAACCACCTCCCCATTTCTGGATCATATAAGAAGGCAATGGGGGGAGGAACTGGGAATGGAGATATCAGATACAGCCTGGCAGTGTGCAATAGAGTTGGTACACTCATCTTCTGTATGTATCAGACATGGACTTTTACAATTTAAGGTGCTTCATAGGCTTCATTTGTCTAGGAGCAAGCTGGCTAAAATGTATCCAGGGTTGGACTCCTCTTGCCCCAGATGTGGTTTGGAACCGGCAGATCTAAGTCATATGTTCTGGGGATGCCCCAGATTAAAAAATTTCTGAATAGACATCTTCGCAACATATTCATCTATCTGTAATATAGATATAGACCCTAATCCCCTGACTTCCATTTTCGGTGTAGTATTGGAAGAAATGCACCTATCAGCTAATCAGTTAGAAATTATTGCCTTTTCCTCATTATTGGCTAGACGCCTGATTCTTTTCAGCTGGAAAAAGGCAAGGCCTCCGTCTCACAAACACTGGGTATTGGAGGTGTTGTCTTATCTTAAACCTGAGCATCTTAAGTACACCGTCCGAGGCTGCTCTGTGAAGTTCTATAGGGTCTGGAAGCCCTTCTTATCCTACATTGCATCATCATGGGCCGTTTCATAAATGAACATAATTACCCCCCCCCCTTAATTTTTTAAATTTATTTATTTATTTATTTTTAAATTATTTATTTATTTATTTATTTATTTTTCTCTCTCTTTCCCCTCTCCCTCTTATGGGGTGTGTGTTTGTAGTTGTGGTTTGTTGTGGAATATGTGTTCTAAGAAGAATGTCATATGTTTGCGAGGTTGTGATTCTTGTGCAATATTGAAAATCAATAAAAACATTTGAATAATAATAAAGAGTTAATGTTTGTCATTAACAGGTTATCTGTTGATCAAGCTTGTTCAGAAGCTCCTCCTCCTCTTCTCCAAAAACTCCTTTTTTTTGCTCTATATAACTTCAGGACTTGCGGGGTGTGTTGGTTTACTGATGCCTTGAATGTATCAAGAAGGTTCACATTGGTGATGCGTTTGAACTCATTACAGATCTAGTGAAGAAAAAACATCTGGCCGGTAACATTGCTCGACAGACTTCATAAGACTCACAAGACACAACCAACAAGTAATATTAAATTATCAACTAGAGTTAATTATTTATTTTTACCTCATTTGGAAGAAACAAGGCAGGCCATCGTTTCAGCACTTCAGACACCATCGGTACTGCCTCCACAATTTCCTTTCATCGAAGGGAAAATGTCTGGTTCATTTTCTGACTGATGAGTACTTCATTTCTTTTTTTCTTCTTTAACTGCCTGTGCCTGGCTCTGTAAGGCAGGGATGCTTCAGTATAAGGTCAGAAGCTACAGACTCAATTTGCTCAGGGAGTGGGTATGCCTTAAAAGCAAACATTGCCTCTGCAATTTTCTCCAAGATGTGGCTCTTCATTTCTCTTGGAACACTTAAAGCTTTGTTTGTCTATGCATAAACATCATTGCCTTTGCGAAGCCTTAGCTGAACATCATACGAAAAATTAGGAATTGGAAAGGGTGATGGCCACTGTGATGTACTTCTCATGTAGCTCTGGACAATAGGTGATGAATCCTGGGAAGAGTTTGACACTGGCAGTATCAAGGGAGGAAAAAGATTGTGCATCAGAAACAGATGAATCTTTGTCCCACACAATTTTTAACACAGCCCTTTCAGCAGGCAGTTCAGAAATGTCTGTTAAATTACATAGTTCATTTCCAAATTCAGGGTCCTCATATTGTAGCAAAAACTCTCCCTGAATCTGTAACTGCGATTTCAGTTTTGCTTTTAAATCATCCACCAAGCTAGGCAGTTCTGAAACTTTCTAATATTTTGGGGTGAGATGGTAACCCGGAGCCACATTATCTACAGGGACAGAAACACAAAAGTTATGTATGCAAATACAAATTTATATGCCAAACTTAATAGCAATACATTTTTAGAAAAAATTAAAATAAAATACTTACCTTTTAATGGAGGAGAAACACCTTCAGAGATATCATCAGCTTTCCTCTGACTTTATATGCTTGGAGTGGGATAGGATCATTCAAAGACTGAGGATTCAGAATCTCAATCTCTCCATATTCACTTTCAGCAAGCTCAAAGGACCTGTAATGTTAAGTAATGTAACTAAGTTTTTTGGAGACAAATGACACATTGTTGTCATCAATTAGAATACTGACAATCCTATTCTGGCAAACACTGCACTGGCCAGCAGAAATGATCATGCCTTTAACATATAGGACACCTTGCAGGTGTAAATCAGAGCATAAAGAAACAGTCTTTTGACATGGAAACTTTCCTGTGATAGCTGCCCTCCGTGAGGTATCTAAAGAGCCAGGCTCAACCCCTTTAAGTCTCTCCACATACAACTGTGGCTTGAAGAGAGAATGTCCTTCTAAATAATATGTAGATGTTTGCTGATGCTTTGTTGCCATTGTGAGAAGCAAGTTCTTGAAAATGTGGGTATCATGGACCACTTTTTTAAAAAAAACTGTGCTTCGCCTCAAATCTGATTGTCCATAATTGCACTAATGGCCCAAAGCAGCGGATCAGGTGAGGGTAATGATCGATGAAGTGGTGTTTGGGTCGTAGTTTGAACTCAGGAAAAGACTCTGTAAGTAACTTATAATGATCAGCTATTTTACTTTCCAAATAGCATAACGTCTCCTCCGAGAACTCTGTAGACACAACCAATTCAAAAGTCAAAGAAGCTTTGTCACTTCAACCATACATAGTGTACACAGTGAAGTACACAGTGAAGTGAAACAACGTTCCTCCTAGACCAGAGGTGCTACACATACAAAGACAAAGTACAGTGACGCAGACAAACATAGAGCTAAACATAGAGAGAAAGACTAAACTATACTTAAGGTGCGATTTAAAAAAAACAAACAAAAAACTAAACTATACTTAAGGTGCAGTAAATAAACTAGACATACAACAGAAGCACACAGGATGACAAGACAGTGCAGATAGCAGTTAGGGCTGCATGATTCTTGCTAAAATGTGAATCACGATTTTTCTCCATGTGAAATAAGATCATGATTCTCTCACACGATTCTCATTTTATCAACCAAAACATTTATTGCACTCAAGTGAAAAAAGTGCTACACAGGACTTTGTTATAATAAAGTGCTGGACTTAAAAGTAACCTCTTTGTATCCCAAAAAATCTCAAACTAACTAGTACCAAAATAATCTAATTGGATACCCCCACAAGGTACACCTCTTTGTTACACCAAAAATCTCTTCTTTTATTTTTATTTAAATTTTTATTTTAAGATAACTCTTTCAATAGCTTCAATGTGATGTGACCCAAATCTAGTACCAAAATAATCTACTTGGACACCTCCACAGGGTACACCTCTTTGTATCCCAAAAAATCTCTTTTTATTTTAATTTTAATTTTTATTAAAAAAATCCCCACTATCTTCAATAGCTTCTAGGTCATGTGACCCTGTGACCCAAAACTAGTATCAAAATAATCTACTTGGTCACCTCCACAAGGTACACCTCTTCTTATCCCAAAAAATGTTTTCATTGATTTTTCTTCATTTGTTTATTTTCTTCATTTGTTTAACTCCTCTCTTCTTTAAATAAACAAGTCATTTTTTTATCATGATTACACACCGTTTTTATTATTACACAATGGTCTTCTTAAACACACAAGCAGCATTTCCATATTTTTTTTCTGGCTGTTTGAAGCTTGAGTGTCCATTCCCACACATTGTGCATGCATCCATCTATCACATGCATCACAATGGACCTGTTGAGATAATTTGATATATGTATCTCATAATGTATGTGTGTGTATAATATATGTAATATATGTATGTAAGCTATTAAAGAAATACTGTTTTTTTTTTTTTAAATTTAAAATAAAAATAAAGAGATTTTTTGGGATACAAAGAGGTGTACTGTGTGGAGGTGTCCAATTAGATCATTTTGGTACTAGTTTGGGGTCACAGGGTCACATGACCTAGAAGCTATTGAAGAAATAGTGTTTTTTTAAAAATAAAAATAAAAAGAGATTTTTTGGGATAACAGAGGTGT
Organism: Hemibagrus wyckioides; assembly: GCF_019097595.1. Taxonomy (NCBI): domain Eukaryota; kingdom Metazoa; phylum Chordata; class Actinopteri; order Siluriformes; family Bagridae; genus Hemibagrus; species Hemibagrus wyckioides. The sequence goes on from NC_080711.1 coordinate 17,187,805, forward strand.
ACCTTGTGGGGGTATTCAATGAGATTATTTTGGTACTAGTTTGGGGTCACAGGGTCACATGACCTAGAAGCTATTGAAGAAATAGTGCTTTTTTTTTAAATAAAAATAAAAGAAGAGATTTTTTGGGATACAAAGAGGTGTACCTTGTGGGGGTATCCAATTAGATCATTTTGGTACTAGTTTGGGGTCACAGGGTCATATGACCTAGAAGCTACTGAAGGAATAGTTGTTTTTTTCAGTCGTACAGAAATTTGTCGACGGTCCCTAAACTACTGCTTCCGAATGTCTGTCTAATGTCTGAATATCAAGCTAACTTCACTGCGATTGCACTGACTATTTGTTTGGTCTGCCGCCTTGTTGCACGTCACTTGAGTGACAGTGGAACTCCGCAAATGAGGAAGAGAGAGGAGAGAAGTGGTCGGGTCTGATTGGTGAATTAATAGGGTTTGGTTTTACACTGTGTTTGACTGATAATCATGTTGGATTGTTGTAAAGTAATTACGTGAATGCTGCATCTGAATACAGGGAAATATTGTACATGCAAGTGAATCGCTGTCATTAAGAAAGAAGATCGCGTTTCTGTGTGAATCGGGATCATGATTCTTTTTTTCTTTTTTTGTGCAGCCCTAATAGCAGTGTATACAGTGAGTGCAAATAAGAGACATTTTGTGCAAAGATCAGTGTATACAGTGAATGCAAATAAACGTGACACATGTAAACAGGATTACTATAAAAAAAAATGTAAAGTGAAATGTAAAGTGACGTGTGTGCAAACAGGACAATTTAGTGTTTGTGTGTGTGTGTCTGTGTCCAGCACAGTTCAGTTCTTCTTAGAACACAGTTCACAGCTTTTGTGCATGTGTGTTATGTATGTGTGTGTGTGTGAGTACGTGTCCAGCACCATTCAGTTCTCCTGTTGAGATCAGATCTTGGATGTGTGTGTGTGTGATCAACAATCTGTTTAAGGTCCATTAAAATCTCCCATGCTGGCTCATTTTCCGGGATACTTCCTCCGATCATGAGGGGGAGTAACCGCAAAAGTGCCCAGTTCTCATGGCCGTTGCCACCAATAGTTCCCCTGGCAAAGCTTGATTTTGTGATTTTCTGTGGCTTATTTACACAATCTGCATACTTGTAAGGAAATGACTTGATGCAATTTTTCAGTTCATCAAATGATATGAATCCTTTTGAAATCAAGTCCTTCAGACACGGGGATAATTCAGCAGGAACAATACCTTCGAAAATGTCGTGTAACACATCTGCAGGAAATCCTGTAATTGGATGGAAGTAGGATAAGTGCTTACTTAGAACATACTCCTGTTTTACACCATACAAACTGTGGGGCTGGTCACATTTCTTAAGCTCCTCCACCAAAGAATTGTGGTGTTCTGGAGTTCTTAACTGAAAATTTTCAGGCTCAGTGTTGGCAATTTCTTTCTGACTTATCAAGCAAAATCTGCAAAAGTTCTCAACAATGAAGCTCTCTTGAAAGCCTGCAAGGCCATGGGCTCCAAGGTTGTCCGCACAGACACAAAACACAGTTCCCTTTATGTACTGCTGTAGATCTGGAACAAATATCCCAACCAGCTCCAGGGACTTTATATCTTGTGTCAGTGAATCAAGGAACTGGTCATAACCAAACAATTGCACATCACTGCTCTTTCCCAAAACTGCTAGATTAATTAAATTTAGAGTGGAGCGACCTTTTGATGGCAAATTTAGAATTACCCAATATACAGCAGTAATTTTAGGGATCTTTCTCGAGGTCCCAAGAGGGTTGCAGACTTCAAAATCATCTATGTATAATCAAAAGCAATGCTGAGCTCTTCTTCACCAAAAAGTTTTTTTTTTTTTTTTTTTGTAGTATCTTCCATCATGAAAAGACTTGTATTGGCCAGGCAAGGACTCTTGATTAAACACGACTTTGTCCAAAAACTCTTTATTGCTAAGTAAAGATTCTAGCGGCTTTGTAATTGAAACATAAACATGGCCAATGCATTCAATAAGAAGTGCTGGAAAAGCACAGAGTGTAATGGAAGCTCGACCGCCATAACTTGACTGCTGCTGAATTTGCAAATGGGGTCGATCTGCTCCAAGCTCCTTGATTTTTTTTCTTTGCTTTATCCGAACCCTTCTGAAAGGGTATTTTTGTAAAGATGGAACCGAGATCTTGAGATATTTCACTTGCTTCCACATTAATCAGTACCTGCCCATTAACTGACAATCTGCTGTGCGGTAATGAGACTCGTTGAGAATGGTCCAATCACATGAGGCCAAATATATAAAAACAATATTGATTTGCTAACAACAAACAAAGCCAATTAGAGCTCACATACTTTTGAAAATTCCCCCAAGAGAGTGGGGCAGCAAGGTTATCTGCAACAACATGAAACACAGTGCTTTTGACTCGTGTGCCTACTGAGGGAATGTAAAGTCTTTTTTCTAGGCTGGCAAGATCTTTTAGCTTTGTTTGGTTCCAACAAAGCACTACAGCCAAATTGTTTTAAGTCCTCAGCCTTGCACAGAATGGCTAGGAAGATTGATGTCAGAGAGGACCTGAGCAATGTTGGCACATTAGCTAAAACTCAGTACACAGCAGTAATTTTGTGTGTTCCACATACAAAATGAGAGAAATAGCTTGATTGTTTTCTGCTGTATCTCTGTGAAAGGTACAGCTTGACGTCATCTAAGTGAGGGTGTTTTCGGGTCCTGTGAGAAGCATAAGTTCCATGAGTGTTTGTTTTGAAATGACAATTTTTAAAAATGCAAGTGACCGTTTCCAGTTTTTTTTTTAAATGATTGCCAATATGCTCAGCCTATTGTCTTTCTCTGAAGATAGTATTTAAAGAGCAACATGGGCATTTAAAAAGACAGGACTTCTGAATGCCTCACTGTTTCATGAGACAAATGGCTTCTTGACCGATGGGTTCGCAGACTGCCCCATGTTTTAAATGAGCAGTACCAGTCTCAGTAAAGACAAGGCACAGATATGAGCATGTCTATAAGTCTATAATGCTTTGAGATCTTTTTTTTTCTCTCAGTGTTTTAAATTTGCTAATTTTGCTCTCATTTTAAAAATTAATGAAACTTCTGTTACTTCAGAGATGAAGTGTAGATGGCTTTTTCAGCCTCAGTCTTACTTTACAGTATCCAGTAACTTATTTGCTTGCAAAAAAGATAACTTGATTGTAAATGTTACACAGAATTGCAGGTTTTTCACTTACTTTATGATGACTGACATATGAAAGCAGTAAACTACACTAAAATTAAAAAAGTTTTAACTGAAGCCCCAGAGAACAGCATAGGTAAGGATTTAATTTGAAGAATACAGTGGGGAAAATAAGTATTTGATTCCTTGCTGATTTTGTAGGTTCACAAAGACATTAAGGGTCTATAATTTTTATGGTAGGTTTATTGTAACAGATAGAAACAGAATATCAACCAAAAATCTAGAAAAACGCATGTTACAAATGTTATAAATTGAGTTGCATTTCAGTGAATAAAATAAGTACTTGATCAACCAAAATAATCATGGCTACGACAGACTGGTTATGTGCTAATGTGGTACATGGATTAGTCCTGCCAATTTAAGAAAGTGCTCCTAATGACTTCTCAATATGTGTATATAACACAGCTGTCCACAGAATCTCTATCTTCTATTCAAAACTCAACACCACCATGGGCAAGACTGAAGAGCTGTCAGAGGACATCAGGGACAAGATTGTAGACCTGCACAAGGCTGGAATGGGCTACAAGACCATCAGCAAGAAGCCATCTGATGTGGAGACATTTGTTGGAGCGATTATTTGCAAATGGAAGAAATACAAAATAACCACCAATCACCCTCAGTGTGGAGCTCCATGCAAGATTTCACCTCATGTCACCAGACAAACCATTGGTAACAATACGTCACCATGGATTGAAATCCTGCAGTGCATGCAAGGTCCACCTCCTCAAGAAGGCACATGTACAGAACCGTTTGAAGTTTGCTAATGGACCTCTAAATGATTCAGAGAAGGATTGCGAGAAAGTGCTGTGGTCAGATGAGGCCAAAATTGGGCTCTTTGTCATCAACTCGACTTGCTGTGTTTGTAGGAAGAAAAATGCTGACTATGACACCTTCCCTACAGTCAAGCACGGAGGTGGAAACAGTGCTTTGGGGGTTTCTTTGCTAAAGGTACAGGCTGACTTTGCCGCATTGAGGGGCCAATGAACGGGGCCATGTATTGTAAAATCTTGGGTGAGAACCTCCTCCTGTCAGCCAGAACACTGAAGATGGGTCCTGGATGGGTCTTCCAGCATGATAATGACCCAAAACATTCCACCAAGATAATATAAGATTGGCTCAAGAAGAAGCGCAATATGGTCTTGGAGTGGTCTAGCCAGTCACCAGACCTTAATCCTATAGAAAATTTATAGAGGGAGCTAAAACTTCAAGTTGCCAAGTGACAGCCAAGAAACCTTGAGGATTTATCAAAGATTTGTAAAGAAGAGTGGACCAAAATCTGCCCTGAGATGTGTGCAAACCTGGTAACCAACTACAAGAAAGTCTTACCTCAGTGTTTGCCAACGAGGGTTTCTCCACTAAGTCACGTTTTGCATTGGGATCAAATACTTTATTTTACTCACTGAAATGCAACACAATTTATAACGTGTCATTTGTTGTTTTTTATATATATATATATATATATATATATATATATATATATATATATATATATATATATATATATATAAAAAAAATTTTTTTTTTTTTTTTGGTTGATATTGTCTCTAACTGTTACAATAAATCTACCATAACAATTATAGACCATTAATTTCTTTGTGAGTGGGCAAACCTACAAAATCCACAAGGGATCAAATACTTAAATATATATATTTTTTACAAGAGATATATTAAAGGAAGTGTTTTATTCAAAATTCAGTACAGTTAAAGTTACAATGGAAATACAATATAGTTACAATGGAAAACCTGAAGACCATTTCAAATATGAAACTAATGACAGCAACGAGTTTTTAAATTGCATTATATTGTTTTGCACTAACTTGGCATAGTTGTATTAGTGAAGCACATAAGAAAATGACATTGTTTCTCTAGATAAGACCCTTCATCTGTGGCTGGGATTGTTTAGAGCCCTCTGAAGCTGCATTTAAACTGCATTTTGGAAGTTCAAACTTGGAGGCACAGTTGAAGTCCACTATATGGAGAAAAATCAAAATGCGTTTTTAAAAAACAATTTCTCTAGACTGAAGAAAGAATGACATGAAGATCTTGGATGACCAGGGGGTGAGTAAATGTTTTTCAAATAGTTGTTCTGAAAGTGGAATTCTCCTTTAATCAACCTCTCAAACTATTTCTAGTGGATTCATGAGTTGTACCGGTCATCGAAGTATATTGCCTGATGTGGTACAGATACTGCATGTATGTATCAACCCATCTTGACCTGGGATCAGCCTTTCAATGGATCACATTTTTCAGATTTGTTGTGTGCCCTTATCTTCTCTGATCAGTACCACATTTCTCTCTGTTTAGCACTGTAGGTGTGACTGTAGCACTATAGTATGCTGATTTTAAGTCCATCTGTTCCAATAGGTAGTTAAAAGTCTTTGCTGGTATTTATATCTCGAGCATGCTCTCTGGTTTGATTGGCTGAGTCACATTCAGATATCACTGTTTTTGTGGCAGAGGAGTCAGTCTTTGTTCTATCAGAAAATGTGACGGTGTGAGTGGTTATGGTTCGTCTACATTATCGTGAACATCGTGAGAGTGGTCTAGAATAGGGATGCCACAATACTCAATATAATATTGAACCGTTCGGTATGACCTCCACGGTTCAATACGTATAAAAATGCTAAACAAAAAAAAATGACTGTGTTAAGCACTGTTACACACGAGTTACCCACTGACATGGAAATACTTCCAACATGACCACACATCTGCAGCTCCATCACCCAGAGATATCACTGTCTGGAAGCAGGATGGCAGAGCAGGTAACAGGCATCCAAAAAGCAACAGTCCCTAGCTGATTCCTTCCAGCATTCATACACAACACAAAAAATAATTATAATAATTGCTAAAGATTTGCAGACGTTTTCTGTGATTGGTGATGTGGGCTTTCGGCAACTTATAAAAGTGCTCGAACCGCGTTACACACTACCAACACGTCCTTTTTTCCCACAAAAAATTTTTTAAAAATTGGCTAAAGCACAAAGTCTTGCTCTAATAAAAGATAGTTGGACCTTGCGGGTAACAGAGTTATCTCACCCTTACTCTTCATTACATAGCATACAAGTCATACAAGCGCTAATTTTTATCTCACTATTTTCAGTACACTATGAATGTGTACAAGTTGATTTTTGCATTTAAGTAAAATAAATAGAATTGCAACTAAAACCATTTTTTTCTTCTTGACATACTTACTGTTCCTGTCACCTAAACAAAGAATAATGGAAAAAAAAACTAATTTGTCAAGCCATCTGAACCGAACCAAAAACCGTGGTATGTATTGAACCGTGGGTTAACTGTATTGTTGCATCCCTAGTCTAGAATTTAGAATAGCCTCAATATCCATCAGTATGGTAGTCATCTCTTTTAAAGTTTAGTCAGGCTTTTTCTAAGACTCTTTTCAGGAAATTCTTTATTCACCATATACAGTATCTCACAAGTGAGTATACCCTTTACATTTTTGTAAATATTTTATTATATCTTTGTGACAACACTGAAGAAATGACACTCTGCTACAGTGTAAATTAGTGAGTGTACAGTCTGTATAACAGTGTGAATTTGCTGTCCCCTCAAAATAACTCAACACACAGCCATTAATGCTTAAACCGTTGGCAACAACAGTGAGTGCACCCCTAAGTGGAAATGTCCAAATTGGGCCCAATATTTTTTGTGGCCACCATTATTTTCCGGCACTGCCTTAACCCACTTAGGCATGGAGTTCACCAGAGCTTCACTGGTTGCCACTGGAGTCCTCTTCCACTCCTCCATGATCACATCACAGAGCTGGTGGATGTTGGATACCTTGCGCTCCCCCACCTTAGGGTTTAGGTCTGGAGGCATGCTTGGCCAGTCCATCACCTTTACCCTCAGCTTCTTTAGCAAGGCAGTGGTCGTCTTGGAGGTGCGTTTGGGGTCGTAATCATGTTGGAATACTGCCCTGCGGTCCAGTCTGTGAAGGGAGGGGATCATGCTCTTCTTCAGTACGTCACAGTACATGTTGGAATTCGTGGTTCCCTCAATGAACTGTAGCTCCCCAGTGCCGGCAGCACTCATGCAGGCCCAGACCATGACACTCCCACCACCATGCTTGACTGTAGGCAAAGCACACTTGTCTTTGTACTCCTCACCTGGTTGCTGCCACACATGCTTGACACCATCTGAACCAAATAAGTTTATCTTGGTCTTATCGGACCACAGGACATGGTTCCAGTAATCCATGTCCTTAGTCTGCTTGTCTTCAACAAATTGTATGCGGGCTTTCTTGTGCATCATCTTTAGTAAAGGCTTCCTTCTGGGACGACAGCCATGCAGACCAATTTGATGCAGTGTGCGGCGTATGGTCTGAGCACTGACAGGCTGACCCCCCACCCCCTTCAACCTCTGCAGCAATGCTGGCAGCACTCATACGTCTATTTCCCAAAGACAATCTCCGGATATGACACTGAATACGTGCACTCAACTACTTTGGTCGACCATGGCGAGGCGTGTTCCGAGTGGAACCTGTCCTGTAAAACCACTGTATGGTCAATGCCCACTGTGCTGCAGTTCAGTTAAGGGTCTTGGCAATCTTCTTATAGCCTAGCCCATCTTTATGTAGAGCAACAATTCTTTTTTTCAGATCCTCAGAGTTCTTTGCCATGAGGTGCCATGTTGAACTTCCAGTGACCAGTATGAGAGTGTGAGGGAGCGATAACACCAAATTTAACACACCTGCTCCCTATTCACACCTGAGACCTTGTAACACTAATGAGTCACATGACACCGGGGAGGGTAAATGGCTAATTGGGCCCAATTTGGACATTTCCACCTAGGGGTGTACTCACTTTTGTTGCCAACGGTTTAGACATTAATGGCTGTCTGTTGAGTTATTTTGAGGGGACAGCAAATTTACACTGTTATACAGGCTGTACACTCACTACTTTACATTGTAGCAGAGTGTCATTTCTTCAGTGTTGTCACATGAAAAGATAAAATATTTACAAAAATGTAAGGGGTATGACTCTCTATCCATGCCATTATTCTCAGCTCAGTTCAAACTGCTGCATCTTTCGAGGGCCAAAGGAGGTTGAGTAGTTCTGCACTGCCAAACTGAACTACAGCTTGAAACTTTGACTTAAGCCTAGTGTTTATTTCAGCAGCATAATTTTCCTCATGCAGAGTGATCTGGTGTCCGAGAGACTGGACCATCCCACCAAAGATGGCTCTGGGTGAGCTGGGTGAACACTCTCCCCTCTGGTCATTAAATCAGCAGGATTGTCCTTTCCGCTGCAATATGACCATGATTCAGAGTTTATAAGATCTTGAATTTCTGAAAGTCTGTCAGCTACAAATTGCTTTCATTTCTTTGCAGAGCTGCTTATCCAGTGTAAGACTATTAATGAATCTGTCCATGTGTGCATCTGATCTTTCTCCATTTTCAACTGCAGATTATTCCCTAACCACCACTCTAATTAGAGCTTCCATCAACTCTAAGTGTGGTAGTCAGCTTTTTCAATGGCACATCTCTTCACTTAGATGCTACAAAGCTGGTTACAATGTACACTTTTTCACTGGTATCGTGAAACACCACTGATCACCTTAACTAAATCTGAAGGAAGCTGCTCATTCCAGCTGATTCCTCTTTCCCACATATCCTGGAAGATAAGGCACTTTACTCTTGAAGTAAAAGGAATTAGGAATCCGATGGGATCAAAGATGAGGGATGCTGTCCGCAGCACACTTCTTTTTGTGTTTTCCTTTGTCTTTATAATCTCAACAGTTGCAGGAGATCAAACAGTGATCACTCTCTGGTTGCCACACCAGGCCTAATCTGAAATCTGTCTTCTAAGCAAATATGCGTGCAAGTTTTCTCATGATGGACAATGAAACTGGTCCCTGTACAGCCCATCCAAAGATGCTTTCTAGGGCAGGGATCTCCAACCTTTTTTCCTCTGAGAGCTACTTTGACTAAATGAAGGTGGCCAAGAGCTACCAATGTGATATTAGGACCATCTAATTAAACAGCTTATTGCAAAAAAAACTGAACCAGCTAAATGAGCTATTGTTGCGTAAACTTTTTTTAAATGTCAAGTCAAGAATCTTTTATTATGCAGTACATAGTGAAATGAAACAAAGTTTCTCCAGGACCCTGGTGCTACATAAACATATAACATAATTACAAACACAGAAACAACAACACACAGCTAGAACAGAAGATTGTCCTAGCCACATAAAGTGCAACGTGTGCAACTAGGTGCAAACAGAACAAAGACAAGACAGTGCAAAACAGGAAGTCAACATCGAACAGGTATATTTTGCAATAAAACTAATTTTAAATTCACATAAGCAGCATGCTAAATGTTGAGGCAAGTTAACAGATTAATACAATGGGTTTGCCGACTACACATCACTTTTTATTGTCGGATTACCTTTATTCACATGGATTCTGTTATCAGCAAATTGTTACAAGTCTCTTGGCACATACCCTGATGACTGAATAAGACTCTTTTTGTAAAAAATAGAACACCTTTGATATGGAAGTTAAAATTAATTTTGAAAGCAAAGACCTGAAATTGTATTGGACTTTGCTATTATAATAGTATTTTTATGGCATTCATATCCAGTTACAATGAGAATATTAAACTGTACTTTATTCTGAAACACCAGCTGCACTAAAAAGAAATATTCAATTTATTTCAGTTCAATTTATTTTGTATAGCGCCTTTTACAATGAACATTGTCTCAAAGCAGCTTTACAAAAGAAGAAAAACGGAGAAAGGGGAGGGGGAAAATATATAACTAAATAACTAGAAATAAGAATAAATTATTAAATTAAATTCTTAAACTATTTTATTTTATCCCTTTTATTTTAACATAAAAGGATAAATTCATTCACTGCTTTTACTTTGGCAGCATTGCAGCTTTATTCCTAACGCTTTTGAATGCATCACATGAAATTCCTGAAATGACTTTGACTTGTAATTTTTGCAATGTGTTTGGGCCCCAAGCAAACAAAAAACCTTCCTAGTCTTTTCAGCTCATCTCTCTGTGCAGACTTGATATTTCAGAGCAGCTTTCAGGATTTTGATTCAGATTCTCACAACATATGCTAGCTTTAGGAGTGTTAATGGCAGTGTGAAGGGCAGCTGTGGAAGATGTAATCCATTTTTTTCATGCCTTGGTTTTTTCAATGTCACAACAGTGCTCGCTGCCTGCTTTGCACTTCCCTTTGTGGAATTTCAATCAGATTAGGTACCTTCCATTCATTGTCTGAGTCTAACTGTGTTTAAGTATATGCCAGTGCAATGTCTTCTGGCATCAGCTGCAGTGACACTGGTTATAAAAGTTATACATGTTACATGGAACACCCAATCACTCTAAGCTGCGTATCTAAATTTTACATTCATCATATACATTTCTCAGGGCTGTTATGTCTGACCTTTTCACTGGAGTTAAATTTAAGCAGTTTATCATTGACTACAATTCTCAGAGTCCATCATAGTCTGGTTCTTCTGTATCAATCTCCATTTCAATATTGAACAGTAATTTTGTCTGCGACCTGCAAGCTGTTTGCAGCTTTCGTTGTCCATGTCAGTATTTTTCACTACTACAAGTTTAAATATAAGTAATATAAAAATACTGATATCTTAATTTTTCTACAATTTAGTGTTTACTAAATAATGTGCTTTTTTAAAAAATAAAATGTATACTTGTGCTAAAACAATGCTTAACATTAACACTATTTAAAACGATATGCAAATGTGATTTTTGTATCATTTTGATTGCAAATAAAAAGTCCTGCTGAAAAAGAACAAGAATAGTGAGACAGGCCCACATGCCTCACTCTTGCGAAGTATTTTGTGAAGCTTCTGAATGTCTACCCTAAGCATTTGTTTTAAGTTCAAGCAATTAAAAGATAACGGCAACAAATATTAACTTAATACTAAGTTAATGTAAGCTGAAAATAAGCTATAGAAAATAAAAGATGAAATAAATATCTCTTGGCTATAATTTTGAAATGATCTCACAATATACGTGGAATTGTGAAAAATTTAGTTTGAAAGTCTTTAGCCTAGGTCTGTGTAAACTTATCACTTTTTGTTGATTGAATAAGCATTCACCCCTTGGGTCCAGACTTGGTAGAGCCACCTTTTGGCTGGTCTCTTTTAAAACAAATTGCAAAGCGCTATCAGATTGGATTGAAACCTTTGGTGTCTTTTCACAGATACTCAGTAAAAATGTCTCAAGACTCTTTCCATTTTCCACTTTCTATTGTTGTCCACTGTAGTTTTTTTTTTTCTGAAAGTGAAGATGATGACAGACAGTAATTGAGTCAACAGTTATTCACTATAATCAATGAATTTACTTAATAATTTAAAGTTGTTTTTTTTATTGGTGCAATAAACATATAATGTTTTGACTAGGTTACCACTAAAGCCAGGCTATTGTATTAAAACGAACATTGATACTAAAGTTGGTATTGGTAATGCAACAACTTTAATTGCACATGTGGTAATTCTGCTAGTTATGACTAGGTATGTTAATGACAACTGGTTGCACAAGGGGTTTCACTGCAATGTGAGTGAATATGTATGCAATCTTAACTTTCTAGCTTCATGTATGCAATCTTGTATGCAGTCTTAACTTTCTAGCTTCATGACGTGTATCTTTTTTTCATTACAAAATTTGGAAAAATCTAAGAGGATTAATACTTTTTTCGTTCAATGTTACACACTTTCCACAGTGAAGGTAAATAAATGTTAGCCATCATTATGAAGTGAATCTCCTATAACGAGATACCATAAGTATATCCGATTCCACTCCATATGGGAGACCTCTGAAAATGTGTTGGCACCAAGCTGTTAGCAGGTCCTTTTATACTTGTGACGTGGTACCTCCATGGATCAGATTTTATGTAGCACATCCTACAAATGCATTCGGATGGAGGTCTCAGGATCTTAACTGTAGTTATTTTGGATGTGGAACAAATGCCAATAAATGAAAATTCTCTCTCTAATGCTGATATGTTTAAATTGTTGGTATACACGTTTTCCTTTGAGAATATTGAAACAATATATTAGATATAACAAACAGACCCTTTGGTAATCAAGAGACAATCCAATATGAAATAAGTGTTCATGCTACATTTATAAGCCTATATATATATAAACCTTTCTGGGGTTGTTTTTAGTTTATATGAGAATAAGAAGTCATGAGTCATACTATAAGACAGAGATTTTACTCAATATCTCAAAAAATACATTTCAGAAGCAACACGCAGAGCAGTAAAACATGCAGAGAATGAAGACTGTGTTGGTGTGGATTTGGAACATATTGAAAGAATTTTGCCTCAGCTGGTAAGTATATTTCAGATATACTAAATCCTAATGTCAAAGGTTTAATAACCATAAATTATGGTTCAGCTTAGCTTTTAGCTTTCTTTAACTCATGAAAAAAGACTACATTACTTGTATTGTTAAAGAAGTATTCCATCCTTTCATTTTACTTTACAATTTTACAATAAGGGTGGGAACTATTATAGTAAGTTGATGGATTTGTTTCTCTCACAATGTAGTATTGTGGGCACTGAAATGTGGGGTAAAAGGAATTTAGCTAACCTTTCTTCAATCACCCTTTTATTTGTATCCAGGAATGGCAAAATCATAAATTTATTTTCAGCTAAGTAAACTTTTTAATAATAAATTTATTAAAATAATAAATTTTTAATAAAAGTCAAATTAGATTAGTTCATATATAAAGTGAATTTCTTTTAGGTTAAGCCAAAACCAGTGGCAGACATTGACTTTTGTCTGTTGAAAATCTAAACACTTTAATTTCCAAAAGTAAGTTAGTTCTGGGACTTAGAGTATCCAACAACTGAACAGCACAGTCCTAAATCAAATGTTGACATTTTAAATTGCACGTTTAAATGAACGGTCCTAATATCAATGTCTATAAATGGCCTCCCACCAATGTATTGATTGTGTGCAACAACTTAACGGCAATGTTCAAGGACCAAAGAGGGTTTTTTTTTTTTTTTTGCATATTTGTCTCACTTAAAAGATAATGCAAGTAAATACAAAATACATTTTTTAAATGATTATTTCATTTATTAAGGGAAAAAAAGCTGTCCAAACCTCTCTGAAACCTTAATTTTGTTTAATTAATTTTGAGCCATTCAGAGGTAGACTAGCTGGTGTGTTTGGGATCATTATCCTGCTGCATAACCAAAGCTTGAGGTCACAAACTGACGGCCGGACATTCTCCTTCGGGATTTTCTTATAGAGTGCAGAATTCATGGTTCCATCAATTATGGCAAGTTGTCCAGGTCCTGAAGCTGCAAAGCAGCCCCAGACCATCACACTACCACCACCATGTTTGACTGTTGGTATGATGTTCTTTTTATGAAATACTGTGTATGTTTTATGCCAGATGTAACGTGACACACACCTTCTAAAAAGTTCAACTTTTGTATCATCAGTCCACAGAATATTTGTCCAAAAGTCTTGGGGATAATCGAGATATTTTTGGCAAATGTGAGATGAGCCTTTGTGTTCTTTTTGGTCAGCAATGGCTTTTGCCTTGGAACTCTCCCATTTATACCGTTTTTGCCCAGTCTCTTTCTTATTGTTGAATCATGAACACTGACCTTAATTGAAGCAAGTGAGGCCTGCAATTAGATGTTGTTCTGGGTTCTTTTATGACTTCCTGGAGGAGTTGTTGTTGCACTCTTGGAGTAATTTTGGTAGGCCGGCCACTCCTGGGAAGGTTCACCACTGTTCCAAGTTTTCTCCATTTGTGGATAATGGCTCTGACCGTGGTTCGCTGAAGTCCCAAAGCCTTAGAAATGGCTTTATAACCCTTTCCAGACTGATGCATGTCAACTAGTTTGTTTCTCATCTGTTCTTGAATTTCTTTAGATCGCGATATGATCTGTTGCTCTTTAAGCATGCTTCACTTTGTAAGACAGGTTCTATTTAAGTGATTTCTTGATTCAACAAGTCTGGTAGTAATCAGGCCTGGGTGTGTCTAGTGAAATTTAACTCTGCTTTGTGGTAAATGTGGTTAATCACAGTTCTTTCATTTAACAGGAGGGGGCAATTAATTTTTCACATTTCACCAAATAGGTCTGGACAACTTTTTTTCCCTTAATAAATGAAATAATCATTTAAAAACTGCATTCTGTATTTACTTGCATTATCAATTTGTTTGATCTGAATCTTTTAAGTGTGACACATGCAAAACCTTAAAAAAACAGGAAGGGGGCAAAAACCTTTTCACAGCACTGTAAACCCACAGATAGCTGTTAAAATTGTCTATAAAGAATCATGTCCACTCCAGACTCTTTTTTTCTCTCTTGAAGTCTTGAAGATGAAAGGGAAAAAAATCAAGTTACTGAGAAACAAGTCCTTGGTCCTGAAGACTTCAGCGATGATTGTTAAAACATGCTGCCTCATGTGTAGCTGTTACTATAGAAACAAAAGCACATTAGAATGAATGCATTAATGTAAATCTCTGTACCTTGCAGCCATATGTATAGTGAGAGCTGCTGGAACAGAAAATTAATCAAAGGCTTCTGACCAGTCACTTTAAAGTCTTGTGGTATAATTAAGTATATACTAAAATCATCTGCTTTTCCAGTGTTTATTTTCTTTAAGCTTAAACCTTGGATCAAACTCACATGAATCTAAAATATTTTGCAGCTTTTGGATTTCTGAGACACATGATCTGGCCAACGTTGGACCTTTGGGATCAACCAGAGAGACTGGACCAAACATACTAGCAACAGATGTAAAAGCATATCAATTTAATAAAATGTGTTTGCTTGTATTTAAGATGGTATTGTTATCCAACCTTGTCTACCTCTTTTCATGGGGAAGTCATTCTAACATCGGTAACAAGGATCCTGTTCTTTCATCACATAGTACATGGTGGTGTTTCACAGCTATTTGAAAATTTGCTTACCTTTCTGCCAAAAAACAACCTGTATAATGCATGTATTAATAATATCTGATTTATTTCCAAAATTTGTATCTGATAATAAAAGTATGTAAAACGTATCTAACAATACTGTTAAACCAGTCAGCTGTGTCATGGTTGTATAAATCAAGTCATTCTCATAGTCTGCTATATTGGCTAATGTTACTTGGCCCAGATTCCCAAACCATACACTACTCACAAAAAGTTAAGGATATTTGGCTTTTGGGTGAAATATTTATGGAAAATGTAAAAAGTTCATGCTACAGTGATATTATATCATGAAAGTAGGGCATTTAAGTAGAAGCGTGCAATAGTGATTTCCTCATCTCAAACAATTTATTGAAACAAAAGCCAACAACAGTGGTGGGTATAACAAAAAATGTCAGTGTCTGAATAATTTGTCATGTGCCCTTGACCATCAATTACAGCTTGACAATGACATCTCATGCTGTTCACGAGTCAACTTATTGTCTGCTGAGGCATGGCATTCCACTCTTCTTGAAGGGCGGCCCTCAGGTCATTGAGGTTCTGGGGTGCAGGGTTACGAACCTCTACACGGCGACACAGCTGATCCCATAGGTTTTCTATGGGAATCAGGTCTGGAGAAAGTGCAGGCCACTCCATTTGAGTTACCCCAGCCTCCAGCAGCCGTTCCCTAATGATGCGACCTCAATGAGCTGGAGCATTGCGTCCATGAAGATGAAATTAGGCCTGTGTTGTTCATGCAGGGGCACAATGAATGGATTAATGATGTTATTCAGGTAGTATTGGTTTGTCACTGTACCATTCACAAGATGTAGGGCAGTTCTGTATTGAGTAGACACACCTGTCCAGACTGTAACACCACCAACAGTGGCTGATGCATAGCGCTCTCCTTGACGTCTCCAACATCGTTGGAGGCCATCATTTCTGCTCAACATGAATCGACTTTCATCAGAGAACAGCACTGAGGCCCACTGGTCCCTCGTCCAGCGTAATTGCTCCCTGGCCCATGCAAGACGATGACGCCTGTGCCTGGTGGTGTGGTACCCTTGCAGGTCGTCTAGCATGCAGACCACGCTGATGTAAACGGTTTTGAATGGTCTGACGTGACACTTGGGTGCCTCTCACCTCCCTTAAATGTGCCTGGAGTTGAGTGGCATTCATCATCCGGTTCTGCAGGGCACTGTTCAGAATGAAGCGGTCATCAATGTGGGATGTGGCTGAAAGGCGTCCACTTCTATGCCTTTCTGTGACTCTTCCAGTCTCTCTGTATCTCTGTCGCAACCTGCTGATGACACACTGTGACACTCTAAGCTCAGTGGCCACTTCCCTCTGAGAACATCCTGTTTGAAGCCTCGCAATGGCGAGGTACTGTTGATCAATTGTTAGGTGTCGTCTTGGTCTCATGATGTCAAAATGTGAACAGCATGATGAAGAGGACTGTTTAAATACCAATTCTATTTGAACTAGAAAATTTATTGGTCGATTCATGGATCAAAAACCAGTTGTGAATTTTGCCGTTAAGCACCTTGTTAGAGAACAGCAAGTTATGCAAAAAGTACTGAAACACTGAACAGTTGGACATGAGCATGCAAAAGTGTAGAGAAGGTCAAATTATGTTCACCTGTAAAGGTTTAGTGCATTTTAGGTGCGTCCTGAAATTTCACCTGAAAGCCGAATATCCTTAACTTTTTCTGAGTAGTGTATACTGCTGTGGTAAGTAGTTATGTTCATCATTGGTGTCGACTTTTTAGGCAGCACACGGCACAATCTACATTATGAATGAAATGTTCTTCAGCAGGTAGTTTGCAACAGCAGATTTCTACCAGCACTGAAAATCTTACATAAGGAAATTAATGCTTTACAGGAAATTGGTGTTGGCTATTATACAAAACAATAGTATATGCATTAAAAGTAGTTAATGGTGGTTGTTTTTAAAAAAATGAAAAAGTTAAACCTAATTCATAAAAGTATATTAATTTAAAAATATCACTGTGAATAGGATCATTTATAGGAGTCAGTGTAAGATGGAAAAGAATAGTCTATGTACACATATGTAGTACTTGTGACAAGAACAGTCACCCCATCAGCAAGCACCTCGGAATTGTTAAGGCAGAATTAAATGATTCCTAAAGAAGGAATCCTTTACCAGACAGTAGTGCGTCATGGGTATCTAAGCAGCCACATTCAACCACAAAAAGAATGTACAATTGTAAACCATTTACATAATTTACAGTGGTAAATAAGTAAATATGGCTGCAAGCAGTGATCTGCAGGGCCCAAGCACAATAACACACAAGTAATATTAATGTATATATTTATATATATTTATATATATTTTATTTATATATATATATATATATATATATATATATATATATATATATATATATATATACACACACACACACACACACACACACACACACACACACAAATGTCACTACAAGTGTCAATACTCGATCAACAGTATTCTAAATACCCGAAACTAAACGTAAATCGTTTCGTCATACTTTAAACAGGAAGTAGACAAATTTCCGCACATGCGCAGTACAGATCCTCTTTCCGGTATGGATCGAGTAGTGTATGTATCCAGTCACAAAAAATAAAAATGAGTGCGCATGCGCTGCGAAAATCTGTCAGGGGACGCGGATTCGGTAACCACGCTGGGAAAGAAGTTGCTATGATGGGAAAAAACAGTCAAAATAAAGCTTCAAAATTATCTCATCAGCAAACAGAAGTACAGAATCCAAGGTAGGAAATGTGACAATACATGGACAAATATTTCATTCCATTCCAGTTGTATTGCTAGATAAACCTCGGCTTTCATGTGTCCTAAAGTTAGCACAGCACGTGTTGGTTCTTTTCAGAATTGTGTATGGAATATCCTGATTCTACCTTGACGAGAATCATTTTGAGATGTATTTTAAGATGTTTAAACACATGGCGCATTTTGGCAGTTTCTAGTTAAGATCTAATACTGTTTTACGTACGATAGACAAGTTAGTTCCTGTTATTACATGCGTTGTAGCCGCGACACAGTCATTCCCTTAGCAGCAGCATCCCCCAACACCACTCTCTACAACTTTGTGTGTGTGCTCGGTCAGTCACCGATTCACTGGTTCTCCTTCCTTAAGCCACTTTTGGTAGGTCTAACCCCTGTATGCTAGGAGCTCTACATAAGACCTGCCATTTCTGGAGAAACTCTGACAGTCCTGTAGCCATCACAGACTGGCCACTTCTTGTTTAGTCACTTACTCTTGGTTATTTTTTCCTGCATCCAATACATCAACTTGAAGAACTGACTTTCTGCCAAACATCCATCCCACTCCTTGACAGGTTCCACTTTAAGGAGATAATCAGTGTTCTCTCCTGTAAAGCTTATACTGCAGAGGAACTCAGACAAAAAAAATTCCTAGGTGAGCAAAGAGAAAACAGTGAAGTGTCCCTTAACACATGCTTCAAAACACACTAATTAATCGGTAATGAAATTTGTTGCCCCCTCTTGTTTTGTTTTGTTTTTTTAGCTAATTTATCTAATTATCTACCTTATTTAATTTTGCAAAAGGTTATTAATTTGTTTGTTTCTTTTAGCAAGAAGTTGAAGAAAAACACTATGAAACCTCATCTGGAAGACCATCTTCAGCAAATTCCTTTTCAACTGCGTAGAATTATGAAAAGTAAAGAGAAAATGAATATCGGATCCAGTAAACTGAAGAAAATCATGAGAGGTATGGATTACCTAATCAGTACAGTAGACTCAACTTTTCTTTTTCTTTATAAGATACCCCTGGATATCCATAGGTCACTGTTTATTTTGGTATTGCTTGTGATATTTTACATTTATAGCTATATATATTTGCAGCTTTGGCCAGACTCCAATTGCTAGATCAGGTTACAGTAATCCATTGTAGTCACCATGTAAAACATATAAGAAACATACATCATATCAAAAGCAAATCATGTTAGTTCTACAGTAAGTTAAATGAAAACCCCAAAAGCACAACATGGATATGAACTGAATAGAATTTTTTTTCCGACTGGAATACAGACCCTTGTTAAAGACCTAAAAAAATTATTTTGAATGAAACAGAGATTATAGAAAAATTCTACATGTTTGGAAAGTCTGTTTGTAATAAAACTATGCAAAAGGAATGACAAGGTAAAGCCTCTGGTGCCATCTGCTGTTGTACTTAGAGATATCTCTTTTTTTTTAAATTTAATAACAAAAACACTTACAATAATAAAATATAACTACAAGATACAGGTGTAAAAATTAAATTATACAACTAACTATACACAGTTAAATAGAAGATATAGAATAATACAGTACAATCACACTTAACAAAAATATGCAAAGGAATGAATAATAACAGTAGACAAACTAAACAAACAAAGAAACAAATAACTCAAAAGGAAAGGAGAAGGAAAAAAAAAATAACCCAACTAAATAACAGAAAAAAAACAGTGTTCTATTTATTAAATCCGAGTGTCGAGACAATAGCAGAGAAGATTTATGATTTTCTATTAGATTAAAGAGTTCAAAAGGTTTTGCATTTCACAGAGGAAAGGTGATAGTTTAGGAGATGATTTAGAAAATTTACATTTATGAATGACATTAGAATATAAAAGTTGACAATCTATTCAAATGTAATTGAATTGAATGAAATGAATTGTAACATTTATGAATATAATTAAAGCTGCAGCCAAAAAGGTTGTAGCACTCCACAAGTTAAAAAAAAGATGAGTATCTTACATTTTCTGTTAATTTCTAGAATGTACACAGATCCACAATGTCCACATTTTGCAATTATGGAATTAACAGGATAAATACAGTGTAATATTTTAAAGTGAACTTCTTTAACCTTGTTAGGAATAGGATATTTGTATGAGGTTTTTTTTCAGTTTATGTGATCAGTTATTGAAGCCCAATGAATTTACTTTTTGGAACAATCTTATTTAAATTATGAATGGTTTGACATATTTGTTGTTGCATTTTCTGTCAGTGATGAGAACATCTCCAATGGTTAGTTCGCCGTATGTCGTTACTACGTGATCAATACCTCTTTGATGCCATTTTGAAAGAAACAGTGACTTCCTTTGATTGGTAATATTAGCATTGTTCCATAATAAAGCTTTATGTGGAGAGAAATTATGGACATGGCAAATTTTGCAAGGTAACAGTGCTGGTGGAATTGTGACAGCTTAATAGGCAACCTGCATGGTGAAAAATCACAAGATGATAAATTTTAACCCACCAATTTTGCTGAAAATGTGAGATGGTATGAAAAACCATAAAGATATATTGTTTATAAAACATTTTTTAACCAGTTAATCTTAAACACATGATTGACATCATGAAAGTCTAACACTTCAAGTCCTTGCTCTGTTTTATTTGCAAGAACTGACTTATTTTTTGAGATCTATTTTTCCAGATAAAATTAAACAATTTTATTTACCTCCTTACAACTGTTAATATGAACATATATACATACAGGGGTTGGACAATGAAACTGAAACGCCTGGTTTTAGACCACAATAATTCATTAGTATGGTGTAGGGCCTCCTTTTGCGGCCAATACAGCATCAATTCGTCTTGGGAATGACAGATACAAGTCCTGCACAGTGGCCAGAGGAATTTTGAGCCATTCTTCTTGCAGAATAGTGGCCAGGTCACTACGTCCTGGTGGAAGAAAACGTTTCCTGACTCGCTCCTCCAAAACACCCCAAAGTGGCTCAATAATATTTAGATCTGGTGACTGTGCAGGCCATGGGAGATGTTCAACTTCACTTTCATGTTTCATTTTTGTTCATCAAACCACTCTGTCACCAGTCTTGCTGTGTGTATTGGTGCATTATCATCCTGATACACGGCACCGCCTTCGGGATACAATGTTTGAACCATTGGGTGCACATGGTCCTCCAGAATGGTTCGGTAGTCCTTGGCAGTGACGCGCCCATCTAGCACAAGTATTGGGCCTAGGGAATGCCATGATATTGCAGCCCAAACTGTCACTGATCCAACCCCATTCTTCACTCTGGGCATGCAACAGTCTGGGTGGTACGCTTCTTTGGGGCTTCTCCACACCGTAACTCTCCCGGATGTGGGAAAGACAATGAAGGTGGACTCATCAGAGAACAATACATGTTTCACATTGTCCACAGCCCAAGATTTTCGCTGCTGGCACCATTGAAACCGATGTTTGGCATTGGCACGAGTGACCAAAGGTTTGGCTATAGCAGCCCGGCCATGTACATTGATCCTGTGGAGCTCCCGACGGACAGTTTTGGTGGAAACAGGAGAGTTGAGGTGCACATTTAATTCTGCAGTGAGTTGGGCAGCTGTGGTTTTATGTTTTTTGGATACAATCCGGGTTAGCACCCGGACATCCCTTTCAGACAGCTTCCTCTTGCATCCACAGTTACTCCTGTTGGATGTGGTTCGTCCTTCTTGGTGGTATGCTGACATTACCCTGGATACCGTGGCTCTTGATACATCACAAAGACTTGCTGTCTTAGTCACAGATGCGCCAGCGAGACGTGCACCAGCAATTTGTCCTCTTTTGAACTCTGATATGTCACCCATAATGTTGTGTGCATTGCAATATTTTAAGCAAAACGGTGCTATTACTCTGCTAATTAAACCTTCACTCTCTGCTCGTACTGGTGGAATGTGCAATCAATGAAGATTGGCCACCAGGCTGGTCAAATTTAGCCATGAATCCTCCAACACTAAATTGGCCAGTGTTTCAGTTTCATTGTCCAACCCCTGTATATATAACGAGATAGCGCTGGGTAAACAAAACAAGACAAAACTTCTGATTTAGAAAGGAGTACTCTTCCAAAAATAGACAATTCTCTTTGTAGCCAATTATTACATATACTTTCTTCAGTCTGTGGGAAAAGTTTAGCTGTTGTCTCTCAGCCACACATTTCGAAACTGAAATGCCTAAATATTTAACAGTATTTTTAACAGGTATATTTGCAACTGTGGTATCATTACAGGAGTTGAGAGGCATAGTTTCACATTTTACAAGTTTTAAGAGATAAGCCAGAGGCTATAGAGAATTGTTTCATCATCGATAAAACATATGATACTTCAGATTTGTCCTTCAAAAAAATAGTTGTCATCTGCTAACTGGGAAATTTTAATCTCTCTATCAAAAACTGTGATGCCTTTTTTTTAAAAAAAAAGGATCGTTCTGAATGTCATGAGACAGCATCTCCACCACTAATAGAAAAGGAAAGGGGGAAATTGGACAACCTTGCCTGACTCCTCGTTCTAAACTAAACCTCTTTGAGGTACCAGATTGTAGTATGGCAGAGCTATTTGTCATTGTAGAATACGCTGACAATATTAATAAAATGTGTCGCCAAAACTGAAACGTGTAAGAGGCTACAATAAAAATCTGTGTTCAATTGTGTCAACTCTATTATTGTTCATTTTGTTTTTAAACTTTTTCAAAGCATTTATCATCAATTAAATGTGCATAATCTAAAAGGTCTAATGTTATTACTGATATGACGTCCTTTCATTAAACCTGTATAAGATTCTCCAATCACAGAATCAAGTCCTTTTTTAAGTCTATTGGCAAAAACCAAAGCTAGAATTTTACAATCGACATTTAAAAGTGTGATTGGATGCCAATTTTCAATTAGTGAGAGATCATTGTCTGACTTAGGGATTAAACAAATGACGCCCTGCTTCATTGATGCAACCATCTCTTTATCATTGATACATTCTTTAAACATTAGAAATAGGGGCATTTTAATCTCATCCCAAAAGTGCTGGTAGAATTCAGAAGACAGACCATCATTACCAGGTGATTTAAGCTTTTTAAGTGAGAGAACAGCTTCTGTTATTTCAGAAAGTGATATGTCTGCATCACAGTCTGATTTCTCTTTCTCAGTGATAACCGGTGTAAACTTATTAATTTTAGTAAAATAATCAGAACACCCATTTTGATTAAAATTGGATTTATATATAGATTCTCATAAAAGGAGGAGACAGCACATGAGATTTCTGCTGTGTCTGTGCAAAGCACGCCATTAATTAGAAGAGAGGACAATAGTTTTCTTTTATAGTTTCTCTTTTCCAGAGCAAAAAAAAAAAAACTAGTATTCTCACCATTCTCAAGCCATTTGGCACGATACCTAATGAAAGCACATTTTGCCAATTCCAAATATCTTTGATCAAGCTCAATTTGTATACTAGTTAATTTGGTCTCTTCCTCAGGTGTAAGAGTGTTTAAACACATCAAAGATTTCAGTTTGTTCAATAAGAGAGTTTCCTTGAAATTTTTGGTGTATTTTATTTCTTTAGATCGTTTTATAGCTTCGTTTCTAAAGTTTTTTGTCTTTTTTTTTGTCTTGTTCCCAAATAGTTCTTTTGCTATTTCCCGTACAGTAATATTGAAAGTTTCATTTTTAAGAAGCTGATTGTTAAATTTCCAATATCCCCTTCCACTTTTAGAATACTGAGAAGATTTTAACTTTAAAATGATGACTTTATGATCAGATAAAGGGGCATAGATGTGAGATACATCTGTGACAAATTGTAGTTGTAGAGGAAATTAAAAGTAAATCGATCCTAGATCTCAGAGATTGTCCTTTATTACACCAAGTATAATCTCTAATGTCTTGATTAAAAAACACCACGTGTCAGTCAATGAGAGATCAGCACAAACAGATGAAATAATATTAAGACTGTGAACCCGTGGACTGTCTTGGTGGAAAACGATCCATAGATTCATTTGGACATAAGTTGAAGTCACCACATAATGCAGTATAAGAACAAAAATGTGAGGGGTGTACTCACTTTTGTGAGATGCTGTGTGTGTGTGTGTGTATGTGTATATATATATATATATATATATATGTAAATGAGTACACCCCCTTTGAATGCAAAAATCAATTTGTATACATTCATAGTGTACTGAAAATAGTGAGATAAAAAATAGATATATAAAAATTAACACTGGCAGCTCACAGCACATCAGCTTCATGAATTGCATGCACAGTATTCACTGCATCTGTCAACTCTTCTGCCAAATTAGCACTTGTATGACTTTCTTACAGAAGATGGGTTTGGAGTACGGTGCTCTTTGTTCATTAAATATTATAAAGAGATTGGGAAATAGTCACCGTGAGAACTCTCTGTGCCCCCGAGGTCCAACTATGTTGTTAGAGCAAGACTTCAGTTTCGATTTTGTTGCGCGTCTTTTCGTAGAGACTTTGGACTTTATATATTTATATAGTGTGTGTGTATGTGTGTATATATTATGGCTGTCAATAGATAAAATTTTTTAATTGCGATTAATTGCACCCTTTTTGTGTGATTAACTGCGATTAATCGCACACTTATAGTGAAATTAAACATACACTTTTTATTTTGTTTAACATTTGTTTGTTTGGTTTGCTACTCTTCAGTTTGCTAGTAAAACCTGTGATGTGCTTTGCTTTTAATTGATCCTCATTACAGTGTATGCACACACAGATGCATATTATCTGTGGTAGCATTCAATCTCTGCTGTTTTCACACTGCACGATGGATCGGTTACAGGAGCTTTCACATTGCATGACTTCACAATAGGAAGAATCGACAACAACTCTGGTACGCAAACTGCATTTCACAACCGAAATAATGCAAGATCACATGTAAGATCAGAGTTCTCATGTGAGACTGGAAATGGAACCTCACAAAAAGTTTACAATCTAAATGGTCAGTGCGGGGAACAAGGATTGTGCGTTCTGCAGAATTGAACAAATGAATAATTTTGCCTTGTGCTGCTGCTGATGCGGCTGGCCGAAATGACCACTGCCCTGTATCTCGCTCTCTCATTGGCTGTAGGTCATCGCCGAGGTATGTTTCGGTCAGAACTCCTTTCACACTGCACGCCTTTGAGTCACTGACAGGTCCAGATATTTAGCATGCCAAATATTTCACGGGAGTCGGCGAGTCATCGGCGATTAGGTCAGATCGAGTCTTTTGTCATTCACACCGTGCAATTGTCACTCGCGTGCACGCGCTCCGCTTTGCCTTGATTTGGCAAAACTAGTCGGCAACTGAAAAGTCATGCAGTGTGAACTTCGCGATGATAAACTCCCGACCCTCAATATCATCTACGTTATGCAAATTACGTTAATGACCCACCTTTGTCTGTTTCTGTAACTTATTTGCGTTAAATTATTTTAACACAATTGGATTTTGTATTAATCGCATGCGATAATGCACATATATATACTCTCAATATAATATTGAACCGTTCGGTACGACCTCCACGGTTCAATACACGTATGTGAATCGTGTTTTTTTGGTTTTTCGTTAATTAGCATGCGTTTTATTACTCTCTGAACTGCCTGTTTGTGTTTGCCTGTACTGTATGTCTACGCACTGAGACAGATGCGAGTCAGGAAACATTTTCCTCCAACAGCATCACGTAGTGACCTGGCCACTATTCTGCAAGAAGAATGGCTCAAAATCCCTCTGGCCACTGTGCAGGACTTGTATCTGTCATTCCCAAGATGAATTGATGCTGTATTGGCCGCAAAAGGAGGCCCTACACCATACTAATGAATTATTGTGGTCTAAAACCAGGCGTTTCAGTATCATTGTCCATCCCGTGTGTGTGTGTGTGTATGTATATATATATATGTATGAATGTTTTTTCCACAATGATGCCTCTTGTACATCATCTTATTATCTTTTGGAAGAGAAGCCTGTCTCATTTCCAGTCAAAAAAAAAAACTTGCTGGTTGAATAAAAGTAACTTTAAGTCAGAATTTGCCAGGGGTATGAATAATTTCGGGCTTGAATGTGTGTGTGTGTGTATATATATATATATATATATATATATATATATATATATATATATATATATATATATATATATATATATAACACTATATTGCCAAAAGTATTCGCTCACCCATCCAAATAATCAGAATCAGGTGTTCCAATCACTTCCATGGCCACAGGTGTATAAAATCAAGCACCTAGGCATGCAGACTGTTTTTACAAATATTTGTGAAAGAATGGGTCACTCTCAGGAGCTCAGCGAATACTTTTGGCAATATAGTGTGTATATATATATTTGTGTGTGTGTGTGTATATATATATATATATATATATATATATATACATATATATATATATATATATATATATATATATATATATATATATATATATATATATATATATATATATATATATATATATATATAGCCATGATGATCAGCATTATGTATGGAGAAAAAATTGTCCCAACTTTGAAGCATGAGGTAGCAGCATCAGTGGGTGTTTTTCTGATAATGGAACTGATTCACAAGATGGCATCATGAAGAATGAGATTATATAGAAGTACTGAAAAACCTAATGACATCAGTACAGTAATCCATAGCATCCCCTGAAAGTTGCAGTGGCTCTTTCAAAGCCCTGATCTAATTCCCATAGAACATTTGTGTACTAAACCTGCCAAGTTAGACCAGTTCTGTAGGAGACATGAGAGGCAAAAATCTACCCCAAGCTTTTGATTCAAGAACAAGCTCCTAAAAGGTGATGCACTGAAAACCCTTCTGACCTAATGAAAATCTGATTTAATTATTAAATTAAAGCAGCCTCTTTCCTTGTTTCAAGATCAGTCAAGATCAGTCATTTTGCTAACAACTCTTTGTTAGTAAAGGTACAGATAGACAAACATTGCCTCTGTGCTCAGCAAAAGGTGGTTTATGTAGATTGGTGGAGAGTACACGACTTAGTTGTAGTTTGTCTGTTTAGTTTTTGCTATTACTGCATTAATGCCTTATCACTTTTAATTTACATGTTTTAGACTTAGTCTATATGATTGGTATTCCTAAACATTTGCATTGCTCTTACTGGAAAGTTTGATGAAAGGAATACTTTTAACCTTTTGTCCATTTTTCATTGTAGCATATAAGTCCAAAGCACAGACAGAAATCTGTGAGCAGGAACAAATCAAAGTTCCACACTTTCGGAGAGGAAAGAAAGAGTCTGAGAGAGCTTACCTACGACGCATGTCACAAGAAACACAGCATGTTCTCTTTCTCACAAAAAACCAGCCAGAGAGAGATCCTGAACAAATGCTGGAGGAGAAGCCAAAAACTTCAAACAAAAATCTTAAAAAAAAAAAGTTAGTTGCATACTGGTTTGTTGTTTAGAGCTACTTATGTGCATATGTACACATTATTATTCCTGAATTCATTGTGATTGCTTGTGATTGATTTTTTTTTTTTTTTTTTTTGGTGCGCTTTCTAATAAGGTACAATAAAGCAAAATTGCTCCATAAAAAAAAGGTCAAGCAACAGGAGGATGTGGAAAGAAAGATATTTACAGGCATGTACTTGCAAAAAAAGAACTCACTAACATTATAAATGTTATGTATAATGCTAATGTTATTTACAAATTGAATTTAAAAATTAATACATTTTTGTTCTTTGTTCTTCTTAAAAGATAAAGTACAATTTGGAGAGGTTGCCATGGCACCTCCATTACTGAATGTCAAACCAAAGAAGGCTCCTGTGAAACCTCAGGTAAGCTACATCTGAAACCTTGTCTTATTATAAAATATGAATATATTAAATAAATAAAAAAATTTATTTAATATTAAGTTTTAATATTATGTTTGGCAAATTTCTCCAGAGAGCATCCAATAGCCTTCTTCTGAGTTCTATACTTGGACACACTGATGTTTCAACAGCTAAGCCATCTATGGCAAGGCAGAAGATAATTGAGGGAGAACATAAAAGGGTGGTCCAAGCTTACCGCCAACTGAAGAGGAAGAAAAGCGAAAAGCTGCAAAAGGAAAGGATGAACAAATTACTAAACCCTCAATGATTAGTACAGGAAATTGTATTTCTACAGCTGTGAGTTGAAATATTGCATCTCTATATATATCTACCAGGCATAACATTATGACCATCTGCCTAATATTGTGTTGGTTCCCCTTTTGCTGCCAAAAAAGCCCTGACCAGTCATGCACTGTGTATTCGGATACCTTTCTATCAGAACCAGCATTAACTTGTTGAGCAATTTGAGCAACAGTAGCTCGTCTATTCGATCGGATCACACGGGCCAGCCTTTGCTCTCCACGTGCATCAGTGAGCCTTGGTCACCCATGACCCTGTCGCCAGTTCACGATTGTTCCTTCCTTGGACCACTTTTGATAGATACTGACCACTGCAGACCGGGAACACTCCACAAGAGCTGCAGTTTTGGAGATGCTCTGATCCAGTCGTCTAGCCATCACAATTTTGCAATTGTCAAACTCACTCAAATCCTCATGATTGCCCATTTTTCCTGCTTCTAACACATCAATTTTGAGGACAAAATGTTCACTTGCTGCCGAATATATCCCACCTACTAACAGGTGCCATGATGAGATAATCAGCGTTATTCACTTCCTGCTAGTGATCATAATGTTATGCCTATTTGGTGT